>NW_028263377.1:16083691-16399802 GCF_051168715.1 Poecilia mexicana | reverse complement strand
GTAAAAGTGATTGCTGGCAGTGAGATGTCAAATGGGTTGCATCTTTGACTGTTTTCGCCCGATATTTTACAGTTTCTTCCATTTTTATTTATTTTTTTGCTAGTTTCTTATCTGTTACTGTTTAATTTTGACAAAGTAGCAAATCAAATCTCCCTCAGAGCGGCGTCGTCATTCCGCCTTTTAGAGAGGAGCCAGCGATCTAATTGAGACCAGTTTAGAGTAGAGAAACTTGCAGACTGAGACAAAACCGCAACCCAAAGACCGTTCTTGCAAAGTCTGACAAATATCCCTCGCAGATGAGTTTCTGCAAACAAATACTGTCCACAAAAGTGCAGAGGCACGCGTGTGTGCACATCCACGCAGCTGCACATGCATGTTTGAGAGAAGTTAGCATCTGTCGCTGAAACATCCGTCAGAGCCCTCACATCTGTGTGCTCCGGCTCAAGTTATTGGCTCCGGCCCCCACACCCGCACACGTTCCCCTCAACTGGGTTTGGCCCAGAGCCACACTCCCTCGGTTCTCCAGCTGAGTGATACATGCGCTAACCTCAGACGACGATACTGTGCTGTAGCCTATTTAAAGTATCCCCGACGGTAATGCGATACGGTGGGGTTTATCTGAAACATTTTTTCGATTTAGAGGGGAGATGTGGCAACTGCCTAATGGCGTTATCGTCTTTTGCACGGTGACACATGTTGGAGGCTTTTCTGGCCAGCACACTGAAGCGGCAAATGCTGTCCAACCCGCTATTCCTCGTCTGTCCAAAACGTGACTTTCCTCCATAGCTTCCAAACGGACAGAGATCAGTTGAGGGACATGATTGACGTCCGCTGTTTGAAGCATTGTTTACACAAACCCACTGACACAATATATGCAGAGCAGTTTAAGCACGAGCACTTTGACTCACATTCTTCATTTTCAAGACTCTGTCAGATCTTCTTAACATGACATCGACGAGGGTTCAGTCCAGGCAGAGTTTAAATCTTGCAAAGCTGTTGTTTTCTTGGCATCCTCAGCAACAGCCTCAACCCCACTCTTTACCCCCTCCCACCCCCCACCTTGACCCCCAACTTACCCCTGGCCTGAGGTCATTTGTCATAAACAGAGAGAGGGGGAGGAAAGGGAGAGCGCAGAGGGAACAACGCAGAATGGATCCTATTGTGAAACCCCACAGGCCAGGGAAGTATCACCATTTGGCCAATGCCTGCGGCCAATTGTGTTTTCTTGGGTGTTTGTGTAAATCTATTTTTTCGTGAATTCATGCGCTTGTGTTTTTGTCGGTGAGCGCATGTTTGTGTTATGATTCGTCTTCCCAGAGATATTACCAAGGCAACTGCTCCGGGTGTTCAGATGTGCTGCGACGCCAGCCAACGCCGCCACATGAGCGTGATGCGGTTCTTATTTGCAAAGTTCTTCAGTAGCCATCAAAAATCATCATTTTTGGATCAAAAAGCTAAACTGTGTCAAAAAAAATAAATAAATACTCAAGAGGAGCACTTAAACATTTGTACATTCTGCCATGTTACAACAACAAAGTTGAGTTCATTTTTGCTGAGATCTTATGGGATAGTAAAGTGGAAGACAGATGATATGTGGTCTTCAATTAAATTTAAATAAAATGTGAAAAGTGTGATGTGCATTTGAATCCTTTCTGGAACCCACGTTAGCCTCTTTCACAGCAGTGAAAGTAAACCTTCTCCTAATCTGCAGTATTTTCTAGCTACTTAACATGTTTCCTGCAACAATTGTCCTGTAGTTAGCTCCAGAAAAGCAATCATTTTCTTTACTCATTACATCAATGCTGTGCTTTCCGTCGGTTTCAACATGATTACATGTTAAAAGGTTAATGGGACATGGATAATTTTGCAAGGCCCCGTTATTGTGTCTTGAGTGCTCTGCATAGCCTTTGGGACATTTGTAACTTCATGGATAGATTGGTTGGTGGTTTCACCAGAGAGGAGTTGTCCTAATCTGAATTTATGTACTTGCGGTCAAATCAATGAGGATTAGTATCACCGTTTGTCGCTCTGACATGAACAACGTTTCCGGCCAGCTTGCTTTCATAAATTTTGCCAAAATCCATTCCACTTTTATTCTGCTTTAAATTGAATCCAGAACGTTAAGGCCCCATCCATTGAGTGAGCACACCTTGTTTTAGGAGATTTAGGCCTCGGGTAAAATCAATCTTCGAAAAGTATGTAAGTGGAAAGCCTCGGCCTGCCAAAATATTCCCATTCACTATTCAGCTGGCTTTCTGACACTCGATGAAAGAGGGATTGGGTTTGAATCTAAGCAACAATATAGATTAGTTTTCCCACAGGCCCCTTGTTGCAGAAAGACAGTAACAGAATAGGCATAACTTAGTGATCAGAACTATTCTTTCTTCTCTGATACCATGCACGGTGTCCAAAAAAAACCAGCCCTGCAACTTTTCAAATCCCTCAGGAAAGTGAATGAGGTCTTCTGAAGCTGTCATGTATTGATGTACATTATTTGCTGGTTTTACAGGATGCAAGCACATGTATGTATGTTTTGTTGAAATTGAGTCAGAGCGAAGCAAAGCCTCACTTGGAGGAGGTTCTCACCATGTTGGAAACCACAGCGTGACCGGCGCCAACTCCAATGAAGCATGAATTATAACTCCATATTTTCCAAATTCAATAAATAATCCCTCACATATTTAATCATTTAAAGTCTCATTATGATTCGCAGCCATTCCAGTGACAGACTATGATTAATTTGTCACACACCTGCCATGTTGTAATTGCTGCCAGGCTCAAGCGGTGGTGCAAAATTATCGCCAGAGTGTTTATCCAGCAGCAGCATGGGTCACCGTTGTTACTCACCAGCACCAACAGAAGCAGAAATATTCAGCCGACCTACAAGCACACACCCAGAATGAGTCCCTGGTAGCTACGGTGTTGCAGCTATCAGAGTCTCGCAGCCATGTGTTGAGTGCAATAATGTTAAAGGTAATGACAGGCTCAGCTTATGCGCTCAATGAGGCTCCCCAAGTGCTAGGTGTGGAAAGGTGTCTGGCAGAACGCCTGACCACAGCGCTCAAAGACCACTTTGTCTGCGTTCCCAACTCCCACCGTTACCTGCTCGTGTTGTGGAAACAGCCCGATGTTGTCACACAGTTGATTTAATAAAATTAGATCCTCAAAATGAGCCTTCTAACGTTTCAAGGGTGCAATAATGGAAACACACAGACGTCTCCCTCCACCCTCCATCCAGCTTCGCAGGCATCCTTCCAGGGTCTGGAAGAGCGGGGCAGACCTGGGGGTAAACGGATACTTCCCCACTGTGAGCTTAGTCGTCAGGGTATGGCACGAGTGCTGCAACACCACATCCAATCCAAACTCACATCCAGCCACAGCCCTCGCTGTTGCAGCAGTTCACAGACTTGTTAAATGATGATTGCTTAAACAGAAAACGTCTAGAAGGAAAATAAAGGTGGCACCCATACGTTTCAGGCTCTGCTGTGGCTTTGTAAGTTGGTTTTAGGAATGACAGGAAGCCAGTTTATGTAGTTTCCTTTAGGCTAAAATGAAACCCATTACGAATTGATTGTTTTGGGAGAAGCGATTTGTTATAATCACACTGAAACTACATTGCAAATAATCGACACGGCGGATATTTGCATGGTACATCTCAGCCGATTTTGTCCAAGAGCTGGGAATACAGAAGGATGATGAAGTTGCCAGAAAAGGTTGGCAGGATAGAAGCTTGGAAAACATGAAGATCCCCCACTGATGTCCTAAAACAACTGATTTACAGCATTTTGTAGGATTACAAATTACTCCCTCTGAAAAGATGACAAACACTTACTTCAGCTGGAACGTTCCCTGATCCCAGACCATTTTGTTACAGCGATGACTTTTTTTTTTTAATCTGAAAATCAAGTCCAAGTAATTTTAGGCAATGAGTAGTTGTGGGGTTGTTTTGAAGGTTGCATTTGAGAGGAAATTAATCTGAAGATCCCTGTGCATTTCTTAACAAGGTGTAAGGAACTGTTTCTGATCTGCTGTTTCTATGCATCCTCTGTTTTAGAATGTTGTAAAGCTTTTCATCAAAACCTACTATACAATCTGGGGACTACATACATTTTTGCACAAGGGGCCAAGACCTATTTGATACAAATGCAGGGGTGCTTTTTGTTAACATTTTGTACTACATTTTGCCAAGTATGAAGTAGACAAATCTGGTCCAGTCTAAAGAAAGCAGTTTCATACTAAAAAGTTTGAGAAGCAGCAAAAGACCTCAACAGAAACGTTCCAATAATGATTCCACAAGACAGTTCAGTCTAACTATTATAACATGTAGACATGTTTTGCATTTGGTCAAATGATCATAGAACTGAATAAATAATTGATTACGTTTAGCAAAACTCTATAATCAAGGAAAAGCATATCATTTGTTTTAAGTATTTTCTAGGTCTGAATAAGGAAAAATAAGGTTCTATCCATCCTTCCATTCTTTGTAAGTTGCAGGTGAAAGCACTTCCACTGTAGAAATGTCTGCATTGAATACAAATGAGCACCAATCACAGGTACTGTGCATATTTTTTGTGATCATTTCTTTTCATATTTAGGTGATTTTTGGGGGTGAAGAGTGAGATGCACATTGCTTACTGCTCTACCTATACTCAAGTCTTCCGTGGATTTTCTTGTACCGAATGTACTTTTGAAAAAGTTATTTTAGTTTCCATTGTGGCTGGCATCTTGTTTTCAGTGGATGAGCACCCAAAATAAAAGATTCAGAAAAACGAGGCAGGCATATGGGGCAACAAATGCTTTCAATATTAAAAAAGGATCCGTGAGACAAATCAACAGAAAAAAGGTCCAAACAAGCAACTCAAAGTTTGTCATGGCAATTAAAGGGGGGTGGGGGGAAGCAACAACAAGGTACCAACAATAAAAGAGTTAAAACTACTCAAAAAGAAGAACAAGGAATGCTTAGGATGCCAGAAAACATTGCCTTCTACCTCATCAGAGGAGAGCAGAAAGCAAAACCAAGTCAGACCAACAATGGAGCAGACTAACAAAAGAGAACAATAACACAAAAATGAAAAACAATATTTCAAGAAACTGACACAAAACCACAAAAATGCTAAATTACGGAAAGCCAATTATATGGTATCGTGAACTCGAACAAAAACCACATGAATGTTCGTTTGTAGGACAACTTATTAGTTTGATCAGAAAGCTTGAAACTTTCAACACCTTTCTTTTTTCCCCATGCAATGATTGTGAGCAATTCAGATCCAAGTATTACAACTTTGTTACACTTGCTTTAAAAGGAGATATTTAAGGGTATGCTAAAATCTATTCAGTCCGCACGATTCTAGTTTTCTCACTGAACAACTCAAAAAGTTAGCATTTTTACATGTTGCTGTTTCTTGAATTGTTTCACCTTGTGCTTCACAAGTTTTATTTTCAAAATAGATTTATTGGGGTTATCATTTTTGTACTATGTATTACTCATGTGAATGCAAACCTTGAGTAAAGGTGTTCTATTTTAAAGCAAGGGATTCAAATCGTGTTCCTAGGAAGGCATAAATACCCTGGTGCCTGGCGTAGTTATAAACCCACTAAATGTGTGCTGAGATCTGCACACTTCTAGAAATTAAGGGTGTGGGGTCAGAGACTCATGCATGCCTGTATTTGCATAGTTGGTCCTCAATCCATAAAGAGAACTTGTGGTCACGACTGGGTGTAGCAGAGACAACCTATAAGTAATGGTTTGCATTTTCAGACCAGCAGAGTTTCTAAGTAACATTTAGTGTGTGTTTTACAGGGATTATTTACATAACTTATTCCAGGCAGTCAAATCAGAGGCCCGATAGAAGCAAATCTTTGATCACGTGAAAGTATATTTTTAAGAAAATATTTTACGAGGTCTTTTCAGAAGGGATTTTATTCCTAAAATAGTTTGCTATCTTTACACAAGCTTCCAGGCAACTGTTTTTCCTTTACAAATCTTCTCCTTACCAAAATACCAGTGCTTTACAAAATTATTTATATCCCCCATTATTTTTTATTATTTTGCATTGTGTGACATTACGACCACAAAGTCTAACGAAATTATCTGAGTACTTTATGCGATTGCCACATCTTGAAGATAGGAACCTGTGTGTGTGTGTGTGTGTGTGGGTGTGTGCGTGTGTGTGTGCGTGCGTGTGTGCGTGTGTGTTTATATAACGCAGGATTTAGAAATGTGGTCAGAGCTGATGGGAATATGGATGGAGGTGAATCCAGGGAAATCCTGGAAGACCACCTGCAATAAAGAGCAGGTAGAGATTCAGCTTTCCACAGGACCAGACTCCCCAAACAACCACAGCTGCACAGTGGTTTTAATCTAAGACTATGTTGGAATGGCCCTGTCAAAGTTTGAGGTTTAAGCACGACAAAAGTGAAAAAGTTTAAGGGTTATGAATACCTTTCCAAGACTACAGTTCATTGTGTTCATCCAGTTAAATGTTACGGCCTATAATTGTTGTAAATACAGAAAATATGCATTGTTTGTGCATGTTAGGGACACGAACTTGTGAACTGTATGCACGGTAATAAAATGTCTGATTCCAAACGTCTTGCTCCTGTGCTCAACATCTACGATCTTCCCATGAGTCAACAATGACAAGTTCCAAAAAAAGAAACAAAGAAATAGTCTAAAACCTCAGAATGCCCCCTATCTTTTTACCTCCCTCATGTCTTCTCTGTCCTCATATCCCTCTGTTCTTCTTCCCTCCCATGTGCAGTCTTTGTAGGGGGGGGTTAGACAAAGTGGGGGAACTGCACATCTGAGGTTTATTTGGCCTTCCCCTGGGGGAACTCTGCATCTAAAGGAAACTGCCAGAGCTTTCTGGTCAACTTGGCGTGCTCTCAAAAGCGCAGGCAGACATACAGGCGGACATACAAACACCACTCAGCTGGTTTAAGTCACCGCCTGTTGCTCTGTGGCGAGAGGTGACTGAACAGTGGCAAGCTGTACAGTTTCTTTGCTCCTGTTGTTTTTATTCATCCAGTGCAGATTAGGTAACTGCATATCCTATTTGGTTTTGACATCCTGAACCAACTTACTCCCTACTGTGTCACTCTGAGAGACCTAAAGTTGGTGAAAAAGTACACAGCGACCTCCAAAAGGACTAACAACCTTTGATCTTTTCCTAGATTTCAACATTTTCTAACCATAAAATTAGTTATTTTATGTTTAGAATAACCATAAAATAACTTGCCTATAGTTGCCTATAGTTAAAAATTCAGCACCTTTTATTGTGATACAGCTCAATAAAATCTAATGCAAACATTTGCTTTCAGCGATCCCCTACATCCAAACTGCTATGTGTGGCAGAAACCTAACACTGCCCATACCACCTCCGCTGTGAAACGCTGTGGTGGTGGCAGCATCATGTTGCATGTGTCAAACTCATATTAATTTTGGGCCACGTCAAATGTTCTTAAAGGGCCGGTTGTCATTTGTAGAAGAATGTATCGATAAAGCTGTTTTACAGATAACATTTGCACCCCTAAAGAGTTTGTGTTGTGATTGTGCTGAAAGGTTTTTACAAGCTACTCTAATAACACACCGCATATCTATCGAAAACGTGAAAACAAAAGATGTGTATGTCAATAAAAATGGGGAGAGCATTACTCACAGAATTTTAGGTCGTCCAGCTATAAAGTCTGCATTGTTGTAAACATTTCAATTTTCCTTTATTTTAACGTTCTTTACTCTCTTTTTCAAAGGAAATTTGTAAGCTGTTTGCCAACCTCAGCATCTCACCTCAAGACACAAAGACGACAACAACAATGGCACCTTTTCATTGCAGTCCCCACCTGGGTGCAGTTGGGGTTAACATGTGGATCAGAGGGAGATAATCACAGAGAGACCCCTCCTCTGACCCGGGTGTACTTATCCCTCCCCACGCCTGTCGACCCTGAGAGGAAGTGATTCGCCGGCTGAGTGACCTCCCCTGGTGGCCCTTCCTGTCCCCATGTTGCCTCGCAGGAAGGAAGGATGCGGTCTGCTGTCCTCAGGCGCCGCTCAATCACTCTCCCCTCCTCGGCCTGACTGGAAAAACCAGATTATTGATTCCAGGCTCGTCTCTCCTCGTGCTCGCTTATTTTTGTCTCTTCCATTTTTCATCCTCTCTCTTGTCTGAGCATCAGCTTGATCCCACTTTCATCCCCTTTCTTCTTCATGTCATTTTTTTTCATGAGCCCCTTTGAAAAGATAGAACACTGTGAACACTGACAAAGCACAGCAATCCCCCTATTCCCACCCAATTAAACTCAAGAGACTAACAAGTGATTTACTATCTGCGCTTTGATTTTTCTGCCTCGCATATGTTTAATTGTGTTGTTCTTGTTTTATGGCTCATGCATTTACATTATATACGACATTTATTTCATGTGGTGGAAAAGTCCCAAGGTTAGGCTTCTGGGTTTTTGTCTGTTCTCAAATGATGCGCGGGACCGGCTTGAAAAACAGGATAACCATTTAGGAAGAGAAGGGGATTTCCAGGCAGTGAGATAGACAACAAAAACCTCACTAACAACATCAGACACTGTTTTGGTTACTCTTGGCTAAAGATTAAAAACAGGAACTGAAACCAGAAAAAGGTGAGAAGGTCAGGGAAACTCTTTACTCCAACCTCAACCATCACTCATAAATTGTAGTTGTTGGAAAACAATGTCACGGCGGAGAAAAACTTCGTTCTTGAAGAGCTTCACCTCTTTTTCTAGTTTCTTGACAGGATCAAATAACATCAACTTTTCACAACTGTTAGACATAATAGTGAACGATAGTCAGGGGCTTGTTGGTCCTCGTCAAAACGTTCTACACTCTATAGCTGGGAGCGTCGTTTATGATCACTTTTAAAGGACGTTTATGTTAAAGATGGCTTATTCAGGAGAAGACAGGGAAAAAAAAGCGACGTAGAGAGCAAAAATAAAACCTTTATCACTGTTAGGAACATATTAGATTAAACGTACCGGCACTGGGTTAGACGTGCATGTGTGAGTTTACGTATGTGTACTGTATTAAATATGTGTGTTATAAAGATACAATAAATAGTTATTTATTCTTCAACAAGCAAAAAAAAATTAATAATAATAATAATAATAATAATAATTAGCCTGTCCAAATTTTCCTTTTTTCATTTAATAATAAGGGTCCATCTGAAAATATGGATTCAATCCCATGAAAATCTACATGCCAGGAGTTCATAAGTTTTTTACTTCTTCCTGCTCCTTTTCAAGCACGTTAAGATTATTTTGGTACAAAAATATGTCTTTTGCATTTCTTGTTAATGTCTGTTATTTTAGACTACCATGTTCGAAATAAGTAAAAAATAATGCAATAAATCAGTCAATTTGTAATTTAATTTATTACTTGCATCCAATGTTTTGTATGTAATTATTCATACTACTAAGGTGTATATTTTTTTTTGTTATTTTGTGCTGCACGATTCTTAAAATTTGACTTATCAACTGATAACGTGAAACAGCTGGAATGTAGATTCAATCCACTTTGGATTCAATCAGCTGAAAACCAATTTCCTGGATTATTATATATCTATGTCTCTCTGTAGGCATGTATATATAAGCAGTTGGCTTGAAGCTGGCTTGTCACAAAGTGAATTCAGCTGGAATTTTTCTGAAAATGGCAACCTCCTGTCTTTTTTCATTTCCTCTTTCAGAAATCAAACAGCTTAATTCAATAAAGTGTAATTTCTAGTGGCATGAAGTGAGTGTGAAAGGACGTGGTGTGATCTACAGGTGTGCTTCTATCGCCTGCTCTGTGAGTCTACAGCTGCATTGCCACCTAGTGGAAATCACACAAACTGACCCTTGACTGTTGTGATTAAATTAGTGTGCATTCCGCGAAAAGAAGCGACGTGCTTTTATACACTTATTGTGTTTCATCTTGCCTTCGGAGCGAACTGTAGGGACTTTTCTCAGCTGATCTCCATCACTGGTCCCTTCAGCAAGCCCTAGAAACAAGTCTGAAGCCTTGAATTCTCATCTAGAGTTTCTGTGGGATATTCTGGATCAAGTGGCATTATGAAGCATCAAGAAGATAAATATTCTGAGCCATTTTAAAATATCCCCTTGTTTGCCAAGGTAAGTGAAAGAGGAAATTAGGGAATAAATGAACGTAGGGAGGAAAAAAAGACTGAAAATGCTGTAAAACTGAGAGAACATTGGCTTGGTTTAACTAACTGGTCCCTGTGGTGTTGCTAATGGTTTAAGGTATGTGTCCAAGCTTCACTGAAAATATAATGTGGAAACTTACAAAGGGCTTACTGTGTTTTATTCAACTATAGAGGAGGGATGTGAAGTGCACAGATATGATAAAATCACCAAGTATAGATCTAGACGTAGCGCAGGTTTGCAGACAGCATGAATTTTAAGTCTTGTTTAGTTTATAATTATTATTATTCCTTTATTAGGTGTAAAAGCCATTTTATTACCACCCCCATGTTTGTCTCCATCTTTCAACTCTCCCAGGTTATAAGTGGCCCTCCGCCCGTCTTCCCTCAGCAGTCCGTTCTGTCCATCTCTCATCGGCCAGAGCTGAGGCATGCAGCAGCGGATCTCTGCTGTGGTCAGGTGGCATCTGTCCACTCAGTAATCCTGGCGTTTTCGCTGCACATCAAAGCGGGAAAGGCTTGTATAATTGAGTTAACGAGTGTGTTTGGTGTGTAACCTGACGCTGTGCTCTGTGTGAGGACTGTGGTCATAGTGTGTGACCACAGATATGGGCAGAGAGGAAAAAAGGCCCCTAAAGCCACGCAACAACTGCGGGTTCCCACTGTGGGCCTGGCCAGCCGCACAACACCGTCAGCCAGCTTCGGGATAATGAAAAGACAACACTGGGGTAAACGCTGGTGTGGAGCTGGGACCACAGCTCCATGCCCACCGCACAACTGCCTCGCCTGGCGCTGGCTGCAGCACCAGTTGTTACAGCCTTAATCCTTCTTGCAGGGTGAGCTCATCATTGCCAGGCTGCCGTGGCTGCGAGTGACCTCACCTACACAGCACACATGCACAGTCTCATGCAAAGCAGGCAGATATTGCAGTGCAATGCCCAAAACATGCAAAGCTAGTAGTATCTTACCATGCAAAGGGCTTCAGTTTTATGTGCCTAAAGGGTAAAGGCTGTTGCCCCATCAACAGATTCTCACTCCTGGTCTTCGGAACTCTGCAGCTCCTCCAGAGTTACTGTAAGCATCTTGCCTGCTGCTCAGATTAACGTCCTCCTTGTCCAGCCTTATTTAAAGTGCGTAAAGGTGCATGTGGCTGGATAATAATTGCATCCCATTTTAATTTGTAGAACACGAAAACTACTTTTTGTTGATTTGTCACGCCGGCGCAAGACCACAGTAACAGTTGTGAAGTGTCTGCAGGGATTGCAAATAAATAATACTTTCTACTTTCTGTGTTTGCCTGCTCGTATGATTGCATGTCTGCACATGCCGTTGTGGAACTAGCGTGCGATTCTACTTTAAATACACTGCAACAATAGGAAAACAAATCAGAATGGCACAAACTTTTGCTGGACATAAACACACATGTGCGCGCTGCTCATGACCATATATCCGCACATACACATTTGCGTGTCGTGAAAATAAAGAGACACTTGCTCTGTTGGCACCTCCTCCAATCACACACGCCGCCTCCACTCCCTCATCCCAGCTGTCACAACTGCAAAAACTCTACTAATACACACGCACACTCTTGCATATTCACACTCACCCACACACACCACTTTTCCTGCTCACACCTTTTCCCGCTCGCCACGACTCTCTCCAGTTGGTGCTCATGTGCCCACTCTTGGTTGCATGTAAACTGTGTGTGCGTTCATATGTGAACATGCGGGCTTTTTGTAGCGGTCGTTCCAGCTGAGTATAGACATGGTTTCACCCACCTCTGCTTTTGCAAGGCAACAGGGAAAAGAGATTAGCTTTATTTTATTTTACTCCTAATTTCAACTAGTTTTGTCTATGAGAGCAGAGAAGGAGAGGAAGTGACTTCTAGGTCATTTAACCCCTCTATTTTTTTGAATTTCCACTTTTTATGCTCTCCAGACTCAATTATTCTCTCAGCCCCAAGTGTCCGATCAGATACATTTTGGAGCTTAATCAGATGTTTGGCCACCTCTCATCTCACCATCCGTGTGTGAAATTGCTCTGCTGCTGACTCTACATGTTTGGGTGTGTACGAGGGAGTCAGTGCAACACCAAATGCTTCCTTTTTTGTCAGCAACACCATATGCAAGGTCATAAATCTGATCACCAGCGCAACAGAATCCAGCGACACTGTTGCTTGCAGGAAGCAACCGGGATTAGCAAGGATTTATGGTCAGGCCGTAGATAACACAACCATCACTTGTGAATGCACCCATTATCCGCTCTCTTAAGATGACAGACTGTCAACTTTGCAAGTGGAAATGAAAGTGCAAGTAGAAACACAGATGAGTCTTGGAATATATTTGATTTTTACAACGTCAATGTCCAAGAAAACGAGGAGTCTGAAACATGGAGCAGATATTGGGTTGAAATTGAGCTCCTGGTTGTAATTATTACCCATGTGGACTTTTTCCACTCTGGTAATCTGGCTCCCACTTTTATGTTTGGATCCTTTAAAAGGCCCATTGAGACGTGTCTACATTATTTTCAACACATTGGAATAAATTTGCTATTGCTCCCTGATGCATAACTAATATGCACCCCCTCTTGAATAATTAAGGCTAAAATGAGAAATAAGAAATGAATTAATAAATCATCAGAAATTTTCAATTGGAAATTGCAGGTGTGACACTTGGATGCGGAGATTATATCTTTTGAAGGCGATATTAAATATTGTCACCTGTTTTTATGATCCAGAGAAAAAGTATACAATTTTAAATGATGACAGATTTGAAGCCCTGGCTTTGACATTGTTACTTTTACACACTGATTCAACAAGAAACTAAGAATAAAAATCTTGCCAAGGCAATTCCAAGCAACTATAAAAGCATAAGCCAATACTTTGCAAGAGTTGTTAACTAGGACACAGAGGGATTATGTTTCTTTGGCTTTATAGTATTTTTACAAAAAAATGTTATAACCTAAAGAGATTCAACAACGTTTAACATCGAATCTAAATCTGTAACGTAAAAGCTTTATTTTTTTATTAAGTGATAATATTAAGTGATATAATATAACCGGACACAATACTATATTACTACATACACTAAAGAAATGAAAAGTTAATAGATTTCAGTAACTCAGTTCACCAAATATAACATGTTGTATGGATTATTTACATACAGATTGACGTATGTCTTTAGGTCTTTATTTCTGTTCATTTTGACGATTTTCCTCTTAAGCTAATGAAACAATAATATTTAGGATTAGAATATTACATTAGACCAATAAAAAAAAAAACATTTCCAGTACAGAAATATGGGCTTTGCCATATGTTCAATACTTCCTCAATGATTGTTATTTTCAAAAGGTACTTCTAATCTGACAAATGGGCCTCGTTGAATTGCATATTCTGATTTATTGAATACATAAAGTGTGATACACAGTGTAATTTGATATCAAGACTTACTATGTGATATAAAATGACACAAGAAGGACGATATACTATGAGTTGATATTATATGAGTTAAAATGATATGATAAAATACAATGCTAGTTGAGAAAATTCAATATGATACAATACAACAGAATGACACTCAACACAATATGATACAATTAGATGTAATTTGATATGAGATAAGACAATAAAATATGATTTGAGATTAAAAAATATGTTGTGATGCAATATACCAGACGGAAATATAAGATAGACTATTCACAATAAGGTGGGATTACAAACAATATATGTTATTATGTATGATATGAAGTCATTATTAAAATTCCAAATGTAGGGACGCATGTGTTTCTAAAATACTTATGTTTTAGAAACACACGAGGCTCAGCATCATTTCCCATTATATGTGTGTAAACAAAAATGTTTATTGTGGCCGAGCAAAAACAAATGCTGATCTATTCATTCTGCCATCATTTTGTTAAACTGCTAGACTTTTGAAGCGTGGGTACTAACTCCACTGATGTATCTCAACATTTCTACACTACTCAAACTTTTAGTAATACAAATATTTAGAAGTGTGGAGCTTCTTTAAGAAAAAGAATTCCCATATTTAGACTTATTTAACTCCTATTTGTAAAGCTAACATTTATTAATCTGATACAATAAGCTTATTTTACCCTAAAGTCTGTTTATCTAAAAGTCTGTTTAAAAGACTGTAAACAACTCTTCTCTCTCTCTCTCTCTCTCTCTCTCTCTCTCTCTCTCTCTTTCTCTCTCTCTCTCTCTCTCTCTCTCTCTTTCTCTCAAAGCTGCTCTGTGCTTTTCTCTTGGAGACGCCTCAGTGAGTGAATGTGTGCCTGGCAGCGCCAGTCTGCTGTTGGTTGCTCTCGCCAAGGCCTGACAAACAGGGGTGAAGCCTGGCAGGATGCCCCCTGGTGCCCCCGCCTCCCCACACGCTACAGTCGGTCCAATGGCAGCTGAAAAAGGGGGACGCCAAGAGATCAACAGTTGCTCTGACTTTGGTTGAGCGACTGGCCAGGCTGCTGCACACCAGCCAGTGCACACGTGGGGCACCTGACCCTGGGTAAACTGACAAATGCCTTTGCTTTGGGTGTGCCTGCAGAGTGTTATGACCCCAAGGCCCCGATGACCTTTCTGCATCGGGTCTGCACATGCAGCCACATTACAGCCAAGCTCTGTCTACCTTATTTTTAAAAGTCACAACACTGAATTACTGTTACTACTCTTCTAGGATTGCTTGAGTTGGCATAATGTGATCTAAAGTGTCTCTAAGGAAGCTTGTGTTACAGCTATTATGTGGAAGTGTTTGGATGCCTGCTTGACTTTTGTTTCACAGTTTACAGCACTTCAGAGACTTCTTTATTATATTTGCTGTTTTATTAGTTTTAGCAGAGCGACCACACCAACCTTATGTAATTCCTCTGCAGTTTACATTTGCACACCTGTTTATGGTTTTATGTCGCCACGTATTTCAATAGAGACCTTTTAAAAGTACATAAAAGCAGATAGCACACTGAATATATGTCACAACCTTCCAACGTACAGCACGGCCACTACGTGTGGTTAACTCATTTCTGCAAGGCTTTTAATTTCCCTGAAACCAGGAATTGATTCCAGTGACCCTTTCCTATATTCCCTCCAAAATGCCCAGCTGTTGCTTCAGTGGACAGCTGCTTTGGGGGCAGAACAAATCTCAGCTGTCGACGGGGAGCTGTACGTGGGGGTTGGTGGAGCCTGAGGTTTGGATTCTCTTAAAACCAATGACACTTCGCTCTTCGGCTCTGCATGGCGTTGGGTGGACTGTGGTAAAATGCTGACAGCCAGCAGATTTGGAGACAGAATGCTCTGTATGTTTGCGACCAAGCCACTCGGTACGTCTGAACTGTGTGCTAGAAGAGATATTTAGGAAAAGGGTCAACTTCATCTTGTTGTTGGTAATTAAACTCATAATAAGCAGAGGAATAGCCACGGCGCTTAAGTTTTAGAGTTTTCTAATATGCAGTAGCAATCAGCTGAAGTACTCCAACTGAGAGCAAATTAAGCTAATCTGGAACAAAAAAAAAAAACTGTAGTTTTTGTTTCATGCCATTAAACCTTCATGTAACTTTTTGACCTGTGATTTTCCACATCTTAATGACCCTCAAATTCACAGTGCTGTGCACAAATAATGAATTTTCTCACACTTTAAAATGTTGCAATCACAAACTTATGTATATATTACTTGGAATTTATGTAACAGACAAAAACAAAGTAGAAAAATTACTTTTTTGTTTTAACTTTTATAAAAAATAAAATAAAAATAAAAATCTGAAGCTTGACTCGCCCCTGATGCGCCCCTAAATGAAATAAAGTACAACTAGTCATCTCAACTTTTCATTTGTGTTTGTAATATAAGGTAAAACACTTTAAGGGGTGTGAATACTTTTACGAAACAGCTTTTTTCAGATGGTGTCTATCTAAAGTTCTCATTAGGCGAGAGGCAGGATTCACCCTAAACAAGTCGCCAATCCATCTCAGGTGTGTAAATCAGATTTTTCTATTTTACATTAGTGTAGCACCCTCTTGTGGCGTTGTCCTGAAATCGCAGGTAAAGCACGCTCCACAGGTGGCAAATGTGATTCAGTTGTTTTTCCAGAACACTTTTTTTAATAACTACTGTCATTCTTCTAACTAGCCCCCTTCATTGTTTTATTCCAAACTAAAACAAAGAACGGCCAAATGCAATTTTAACCACAGGTTGTTTAAAGCCAAAAGAAAATAAAAAACTGTTGCCTAAAAATATGACTGTAAGCAAATACAGATTTTAACATATACATTTCTAAATGTATGCTTCTAAATGTGGGATTTCACGACGTTTAGCAAAATAATGGTTTACAAGATTGATTTTGTTTTTTGTAGATTTTACTCTTCATAAAATCTGGATATGAGTAAAGAAAGGCTTTCAGCACCAAGGACAGTGTCGCCCTGTTTTTATCATCAATCTTTCAATATGTTTGTTTCTTGTTTGTTGATCCCAGCTTTTCTGCCCAAATCGGCACCTCTCTCTTAAGTCTAGGCGTGTTTTGCGAGTTTCTGCCGCTTGCTTCAAATCAGTTGTTGTAAGTTTTGATCTCCCGTGAAGGTGGGGTTTTCTGCTGCATCACATGCACTTGATGCTGCTGCCGCTCTCAGCGCCGAGGCTGTTGTCCTGAAACCAGACGGACATCAGGAGCAGGAAGCTGCAGAAAGACGCAACCAGCGTTTTGCGACATTTTCACTCTTACTTTGAAAAGCAGCGAATTGCCCAGAAAGATGCGTTCAACGCACAGGTGAAAGAATGTCGAACTTCTGCACAGCTGCAACTTTCTTTTAATCCCATTTCTCGTGGATTTGGTTGATGTTTTCTTTGAGATTGTAGTTTGAAATAACCGAGAGAGAGACACCGCAGTTGTTGAAATCTTTTTTTTTTTTTTTTGGTGGGGGGGGGGGAAGAAGCGATGTCTCGCAAGAAGGCAGCCAAAGGCAAAGCCCCTAACAGCAGCCCGTCAGCTGGCAGCCCAGGCGGGAAAGGCGTCGGGAAAGCTGCCAGGAGCAGCCCGAGCATTGTTCAGATGAACGGCGTGGTGCATCCCAGCAGACCCTCCATCAGCAGCAGCAACGAGTTTTATGACATCGCTTTCAAGGTGAGGTAAAACAGCAGCGCAGGTGAGGTTTACTTTATGTGAGTCAGTTCGATGAAAACATTGTTATAACGGAAAAGGGCGAGGGGCGATTTGATCATATCATGGGTTGCCCACTTTTATACAACAGATGTACACTTTTTTCATGCTGCAGATGACACGACATTGCATGCAGGTGTGTGTGCGTGTGTGTGTGTGTGTGTGTGCACCCTTTGCATACACACGAAGCAATTGTTGCATGGTTTCATGCTCGGAGAGGACGCGTGTGAGTGGAGAGCTGCCACTTCACAGAAACGCAAACAGATTCACACCCACGGCTTTTCATTGTGTGCCTCCAAAACGCTTCAAGTCTGCCACCTACTTCATGTTTTTGAAGCGACTGTTTTGAAGCAAGTTTGTTGGTCTTTTCGCACTATATTACGACATTGCTATATATATGAATCCACAGCTGTTTGTATTAATTAAACTTTTCCACACTCTGCCACAAACTACAGACTTCAGTGCATTTGTAGGGGGGTTTATGTGAAAGACCAGTATAAAGTTGTGACGCTTCCAAGTATACATTCTGAAAAGGCTGCTGTTCAGTCCCATTGCATCCCTACCTTGGAGAACCTTCTTTCAATAAAATGTGATCTGCAGTTGAAACGTAGCTGCACATGATGCAGTCGGCACCATTATGTTATGTTATGGTGTGTTCAGGCTGATGTCCAATGCTCTGCCATTTTGCATGTTGACCAGAACGTTAAACCATGGTCTCATCGCTCACTGGAGCACATTCTTCTTCATATTTACTGCGTCCACTAAATGGCTTATAGCAAATACCAATATGAGTTTTTGGCTTCATTTCAACAACCACTTTCTTCTTGTTGCTCTTCAATAAAGGCCCAAATCTGTAACCATCAGCAGATTCTGACACTTGTTCCAAGGTTCCTGTTAGCTTTGTAGCTTTTAGTCACTGATGAATCTTGTTGAATTCAAGTAATAATAATAAATAATAATAGAAAAAAAAACAGAAGCATAAGATCTGCTACTGTAACTGTGCATCTGCTCAGTGACCCTGTTTCTCTGCGTCCCTTCGCTCTGCTTCCTCTGCCTTTCATCTCCTGTCTGCTTCCTCTCTGGACCCAGGAGCCACTTTTGATTTCCATATCTGGGTCCCAGAGTCCCTCAGCTAACCTGATAACTGTAATCACATAAAACCTTTAATCCAATCTCAGCTCTGAATGAAAACCATGTGTCTGTGACAAAGAAGCGCAGCAATGTATGTTTGTTCGGCATGCACGGACACACTTACAGGAAGGATGCAGGGTCATCCACTGTCCACAAACTCAGTCATGTGTGCACTCTTCACTGACCAAACACAGAAATACAGAGGGACTGGAGTCTTTTCACACCCCTACATAGGATTTTTATTCCCTTTTTTTTCCCTGGATGTGCTAATTTATTAATATTCATGGGTTCAATGTTTAGCACTACTCATCCCATCCTTCCAAATTGACTTTTCAGCTCATGTGTTTTATGCAGGTTATGCTTGTCGGTGACTCCGGAGTTGGGAAAACCTGCCTGCTGGTCCGTTTCAAAGACGGGGCTTTCCTTGCCGGCAGCTTCATCTCCACAGTGGGAATCGACTTTAGGGTGAGTTCGAATCAATGGGCTGAGAAAGCAATCACAAATTCCCCCACAAGCAGTACATGTTCTTTCATATTTTTCATGTTTAGCGCTGTTAGTGAAACAGGGCCAGCCTCTAATAGGATTCTTTTTAGAGCCATTCTGTGTCTTTAAGGCCCTAGAGCCTTGAGCATTTTCCTGCGTCAGAAGATAGATATTGATTTCTTAAATTAGTTTGACATGTTTTACTTTTTCAGCCTATCTGGGTGATTATGGTGTCTATCATGTACCAACGCTAATGGGCAGCCGGGAGAGAATGGGTCCACTTTTTTAATGAGGCTCGTAAAGAAATCAGTACGTCATAAATTTAATCCGGGAGCCTTTTTCTTATTATTTTATTTGTTTGACATAAATGCCAGAAAAAAAGGCAGATTTATTCACATATAGACATTAATGACGCACCTCAATAAATTAGCATTTCATTGAAAAGTTAAGCTATCAAATGTTATTCTGTTCAAAAAGTGAAACATTAGTTAGATTCTTTGATATATGGAAAGGAATATTTTTTTGTTGATTTTTGACTTCAGCTAAACTCAGTGCTTCCATACCCACCGCATACAGACAATATGTGTCAGAAGGGAATTGGACGGCAATGGTCCGAGGTCTTCCTTTCAGTGGAAAATATGTTTTGTGCAACTCATTTCAAAACAAAGGTCCCAAAGTCTGGAGGAAGAGGAGAGAGCAGCTGAATTCAAGCTGCTTCAGGTTCAGCGGGACGTTTTTACACTCAGTGACGATTTGAGGAACAATGTGACCTGCTGGTGTTTGTCCTCTGAGTTTTTTTTTTAACAAGTCCAAAGTCTGCACAGCCAGTAAAATTCAGAGCTCTTCATGCTTCTGCTGAAAGGCCACGTGAAGGTTCAGTTTTTATTTTCCAGCATGATTTGGCACCTGTCGACACTGCCTAAAGTATACAGCACATACCTGCTTTATTTTTTAGCTACGATATCACTGTGATGTAAGCTTACCTGAATAAAACCATATGGAGAATCTGTGGGTTACTATCAAAAGGAAGCTTAGACAATGTAAAAAACCTATTAATGCAAGTTGGGCTTCTTTGCTATCTGAGCACAGCCACAGGCTGATTGCCTACGTGCCAAATCACTGATGCTGTAATTCATCCAAAAGACACTCAAAGTACAGTGCATATGCTGCGCAGTACATAAACTATTTTCAGTAGACCACTAATTCTGTTATTTTCTATGGGGGTTTGTTTAATATGCATTATCTAATTCTTACAAACTTAGAATTTTAGTAGTTTTTGTTGTAATTATCAAAATTGACACAAATACATTCTTGAAATAGGTCACTGGTGTAGTGCATCTATTTAAAATATTGTTTCCTCCTTTAGATTTCATTAATTAAGTAAATTAACTTTTCAGTGGTACTGTAATTTATTTTATAGAGGATTTTTCTGTCCCATAAAAACATATTGTCCAGTGTATCCCCCACATTGTTCATCATGCCGTCTGAAAAGTCATTGGCTGCAGGTTAATGACTTGGCCTCTGCGGGCCTTGACCAATGTCTCTGAGCTCCTTTTGCAGACAACAGAAATGTAAGAGATATTTGGGCAAAATGACTTCTGTTTTGAAACATTTGCGTACATAGAAAAGCTGGTCTAGAGTGAAGGTTTTGTTAGCACATTGCTGCTGGTTTTAAAATGTTAAATATTTACATCTACACATGCTACAATATACTATAGCAGTTTACAAATGGAAACCATCATGACAGGCTCAAAGACCTTAAATACCTGCATCTTGTTGCATTTTGTCCCGTCTTATACTCAGTGGGGATAATCAGTCATTTGGCAACCGGTTGATTGAGATTTCAGTTCCAGCTCCCCGCCACCACATGTCGAAATGTCTTTGGGCAAGATACTGAGCCCCATGTTGCCCACCAGTCTGTGAGTCCGTCTGTGAATGAGCAAATGTGATTGTAAAAACTGCCTGAATGGTTAAAAGACCAATGGAAGCCATAGAAATGAAAATTACTTTCCCTGAAGTGGTGTCATTTATTTGTTTACATCTATAAAACTGATTAGGAATTAAAATCTAATAAAACCAAACCCAAGATCTTCTGTTTCTAAACAAAAATAAGTTTCAACACTTCATTTTGCTGTTAAATAAATTTGGATAGTTTCTCTATCAAGGTTTCATATGAAAATGTTATGCCTATGTCATTTTAAATAGAAAAATAACAAGTATTCAGATCCCTTTATTAACTTCATATTGCGATCATCAGGATCAGAAAAATTATGATTTTTTTTTTTACTCGCTGCTTTTTACACACAGCATTGAAACACGCAGAACTGAAACAGACACAGGGTGGCAGAAAAGCACCAAGTTGTTTCCCAACTTCCTTTCCATTTTTTAAGACAGAATGTTTTTTTTTTTTTTTTTTTTTTGTTTTTTGTGACACAACAAAGACTAATGCCATCACACACCAGTTTGGACCGTCATATTGTTTAATGTTACTGATAACTATGTAGAAACTGTGTTCACAGGAGGTCATCTATCCTTGCTAAACTTCAAAATGCAAACATGACAAATATGCCATTCAAATTGATCAGGTAAGATACTGACTACAAAAAGCTACTTACCCTAACTGGCTTGCTGGAAGTTATTCAAAATTATTGGACTTTCTAAGCTGCCAACATGAAAACTTTTCCACTTTGTGAAAATGTTGACTTAGATTTTAATGTTTAGAAATGTATATATGATCCGAGGTCCTTCTACTCTCTTAAGGCACATTTGCCACCTGTTCCTGTTGAACTAAAGTATCTGATCCTTGTGTGTGTGTGGGCTGGATGTGTTTGTGGGTGGATGAGCAGTTGGTTTATTTACTTATGTAACACATGGCATAGCAGTAGCACAGTTAAGTCCATCTAAGGACACCAAAGACCTTCATCAGTTCTCTCTCTCTTCCTCTCTCTCTGTCGGTAACATTTCCTGCTAATGGATGATAAATTACAAAGCTGTTTTTTACTGCTTACTCTGTTCTTTTGTATTTTTGGCTCATTGTTTAATTGCAGTGCTGCTCCACTCAAGGCTCCAGCTCTTTTATGCTCATGTTTTAAATGTTTTCATGCAGGTGAAATAGAAATCACTAAATTCATGAAATGTGTATATATATATATATATATATATATATATATATATATATATATATATATATATATATATATATATATATATATATATATATATTCTAGTTTACGACATTCACGTAGAACTTAGCTGGTTGAAATACACAGATGCATTATAATTGCATACACGTAAAGTGTAAAAAGAAGTCAGTTTGCCTGATGAGTTTAGAAACCAGGACATTTTTTTTTTGAGATGCAGAATTTGGCTTTTGTTTCTTCTAATGGAGAGTCTGCAGAGATTGTGTGACAGGGTGTGATTGTTATTTTTAGGGATGACAGTTTTGATTGTTGTTTGGAACAAAACACAATTTGCTTTGTGCTGGGATTTTGATCCTGTTCCCACTTCAAAGCTGCAGCAACATTCCATGCTTCTGTCCTTTTGAGTTTTACTTTCATGTTGTTTAAATCTCAACATGTTATCAGGATTATGGAAATTCCTCAGTGCATCGTTTGGCTTAAACTGAAGCAAATCTCAGTGCAGAATGCAATTTCACGTTTCATTTGTATTTTTAAAAAATGTGCTTTGGAATCTAATTATAGCAGGGGTGTCGCATTATTGCAATGTATTAATAATAAGGTTCTTTTATGCATCGCTTTTTACATTTATGTAAATTTGATGGTATGAATGAAATTAATTAGATGCAAATTCTCCTCTATAGCAGCCTAATGAATCAAACAGTGACATAAATTAGTATTCTAGATAATGTCTTTGGCTTGCTGAGGATTATTGTATTACCTTTGTTTTATCTTCAACTCTGCTGCATGTGGAGCATTTATTTGAGCCAGTAGATAAATTAAGGTTTAGTTTTCATAGTGAATCTTTTAATCATTCTGTTATGTTTCAAACCACAACACAACATGACCTTGTAAAGTAAGTAATATAATCATGACCAGCAAATTTTTTTTTTTGTTTTATTTTGTTTTTTTAATTATAGAGATTAGAATATCATTTTTAATTTTTTTTTTATTATTATTTTAAGTTGCCATTCTGCTTTTAAAATAGACCTGGTATTTCAATACAGGTAGCAGTGTTTTGCATCTGAAAGAAGACTCTTCCCCCCCACTTTTAAAATTGCTCTGCTCCTATTACAAACTCCTGTCATAATCCTAAAATCCAAGACTCTTAATTTGGAAATAAATTCAGAAGACATTGAAAAGAAAGTTCAAGTTCCCTTTAGGTTGCTTTTATTTTTATGTTGGTTTTTTTTACTGCTATATTGTCTTTGCTTCATATTAGGACAAACCTTCCAAAAAGGTTTCTGTACTTCTCAGTAAAAACTTGATTTTAAAATATCAATTATTGGCCAGTTGCACTATGCTTTGGACTCTCCCGCACAGTGGTCAGTTGGGCCTCGACTGACTCATGTTACATAAACAGCAAGGACCAGAAAGGTTTGATTTTTTTTTTCTTTATTTGTTCTTTTACTTCTAACATTAGTGTTCAGAAAACACTGAAATCCTTGTTGATACCAGGATTACAGATATAGAACGTTACAGATCAAATCCAAAAATGACCAAATTATACCATATATCATGATTTAAAGAGGAGTCCGTGTCATAGGCTTGTCCAAATACACGAGTTTGTCCTCATTTACCTTTTTGAGTCATGAAAATCGTGGGGACATTAACCAGGCCAAGCTTTACCTGAAGCTGAGCCTGGATCCGTATCAAGTTCCAGACTTTCAAAATCACTTTGAAAGGCATGCATAGCCAACGAAATAATCAAAAATTGAAATATTGTTGAAAGTAAAAATGTCATGGTTGTCATTTTCAGTCATGTCCCTTGACTGAAAATAAAAAAAAAATAAGAAAGATCAATTAATATTGTCGTATGACAAGAGAATAATGCAGTTTTCTGAGATACATATATGTTTTTTTTGGCACAGTAGCACTTGCCTGGTGTGATATAATAACAGAGTACTGTTTCGGTCATAAGCTGTTGCATTTTTATGATTTTGAACTGTGCTGATTTAACCATTAGATTAAAACTACCCATCATTACAATCAGTGGCTCCTCATATGCCACACTAGTGACAATTTCTGACATTTTTCTTAGATAAATTGATGAACAGTGAAGAGTTTTGATAAGAAACATTTCTATGTAGTTATTATCTTGTCAAAAGTTGAGAACATTTTGTCTCAGTTGGATTTTGTGAGCTTTTTCATGTCACTGCTTGACTGCACTGATATCCTGTTTAAAATAATTGTAATTCCTTTGCCTACTTAATAATATGTTTCATATGCAACTTTTTCAGAAAGATAAATTGACAAAAATTAAGCTTTAGTATATGTAAATGTTCAAAAAGTACTGTCTGGTTCAGATGTCACATTTTCATCTCAGTGATCATTTATCCTGGATGATGATATGTAGCAAGACCACGTCACATGTTGTCTTATGTTTTGCATCAAAACACTAAAAACCAAGGGTTTCCAAACTAGATATGGAAGGTGAAAGTCACTAAAATAATCTTTGAGTTTACACATGAGTCACAAAAGCACTGATTTGCATAAATATTTGATGTTTAATGACCTGAATTGACAAATTTAGTGTAATGTCAAGATAAAAACTAGCCTTTCCAAATTGACATTTTTCTTCTCTCCCTTTGGTTTCCTTTTTCTGTTTGCATCCTCGCCGCCTTTCTTTTATTTTATTTTTTTTTTGTCCTTGTAAACTGTGATTTGGAAAATCAATCTTGAAGAACATCCTGACTTTTAAAAGTGTCCCTGATGGACAGAGTTACAAGAGCTGGACTGACTTGTCAGGGAAATACAAGCCCCAGTGCAAATGTGTATCACTTGGAAAATACATTTCTCACTGTTATCAAAGTAAAAATATTTCTTGTTCTAAGGTAAAAGTAAAAAAAAAAGTCATTGCTGATCAGAATATGATGCAGAGTTGGTACAAGTCATATTTTATTCATTAAGATTTTTATGTTAAGTACATGTTCCTCTGGCTCTTAAAGGTCAGAGTAACAAACTTAAAACTGTGATATTTTTCTGCCTCTTTTGAGCCACTTACCATTTTAAGACAGAATATATGAATTACTTTAATTGTTTTGCACGTTCTGTGATTTTCAAAGCCTCCAGATCCACCCAATTCCCATGTTTATAGATCAAGTCGATTCTAATTCAGGTGAAACGACCTTAGAAGATTAAATGTGTGCAAAAAAAATAAAGTGAGTTCACTAAATTAAGACTTTATCAGTGTCCAAATAGGCCAAAAATGACCCAAATAGAAATCTGGTAATAATTTCCAACCCGAAGAAAAGTTTCTGTTTTTACCACAAAGAACACCTTGAGACCAAGGTGCTTATGTGGTGTGGTGTAACAATTCATCCTCAGATGTTTAGAGATTTACTGGGAGCACTGTGGATTGAAGTGGCCTATAAAAAGTCCCTGACAGGTTTAGGAGAGATGGATACCATCAGGCATACTAACTAATGCCATCATGTTTGTAGCCGCTGGTACCAAAACAACCTTTCTTTGGATGGTTTTCCTTTGCCGTAGAGAGAGTAATGTGCAGGAATAGCAAACGGAAACCAGAGTCAGCAGCTGTTTGTTCTGGGTTGTGCTAAACCGTCACGGTTCATGGGAAAATGTACAATCAGCTCATTAAAGGTGACAATGAAATAACTTTTAATTCCCATACAAGATCACGATTAAACCTGTTCACCATACACCGACTCTGCGTGCCACTTCTTCGGCTTTATCTTCAAGGCTGATGTGTTTGAAGGCATATTTCTATTTCAATCACAACAGAAGAGTTTGACATGTAACACACATCCTCCCTTGAATCATATATTCTCTGATGTTATTTCTGCCTTCGCTTAGTATGTGTGCGGGGGTGGAGGGTATGAATCAGGCAACTTCCCTTGGTGTTTTTAACAATTTTCAAACGAGGGTGCAATTAATTTCTCTCTTTTGCATTTCAATAAGCAAGCACCATCTCCTTGCATGAAAACAGTCACTTTTGTTTATAAATCAACATTTGTCTACAAAAAAAACATCTGGTTAGATTACCCTGCATTTCTAAGCAACTGTAATTTGAATGATGAACTGAAATACTTAATATTAGATTAAGGAGAAAATAAAAGACAAAATGTGCCCTTATACTCACTTAGCTCCAAGCCGAATCCACCTGCATGAGATCTGTCATTGTTGTTACTGGGGCTGATTTTTATTTGTTTGTTTAATAATCATGCTTACTAGATATACATACTTTAAATTCATCATTTGGTTGTATCCGAAGAAGGAGGAGACAAAACTGTGCAAGACTTGTATTTTTTTTGTAACTTCAGTTGAAACAGGATTTGTATATACTGATTTCATGCCTCCCCTCTGACACCATCATCCTCAGCCAAAAGTTCAATGGCATCGTCTTATTCATAACCAGAGTTATTTACAGAAGACATGAGATTAGGTAAAAAAAAAAAAAAAAAAACAATAACACAATAACACAATAACAACCTGGTAACACACTGCCAAGATTAGGTCAGGTTTTGATAAAAATGTTTGTATTTCCAAACATTGATCGTTCAAACAAATCTGAAATCTTTTGCATGTTTTCTTTTTACTTCACAGAAAACAATCGGTGTGCTTCCCGGTCATGTTAACCAGTCACACGTTATTCAGCACATTTAGCAGCTGGCAGTGATCACATCCACACACACAGAGAAAATAAAAAACAGAGATTGACAACAAAGCTAAGCAGATGTGGAAGCTGTTAATGAACCAGGGGAGGTTCAGGATGGCAGCTTTAGTGATACCGATCCCTGATTGCAGCCAGGCTTTGTTCACAGCCTCTCTTACATCACCGTTGGCTCGTACGCTCTATGAAAACTGACAACGTCACCATGACAGCTGTTATTTTGTCTAATGGATGGAAGCAGTGTGCTCACATTCATGAAATTGAAGAAAACAATAAAGAGATGCGAAATATAAACATAAACCACCACAAAATACATTTACTTTCATTGTTGAAAATATTACATTTTTTTGATTTAAAAATATTTTTTCTCACATTTAAAGAAAAAATTCAAACCAACGCTGTTCAGAGATGTTTGGGATCGATTAAAGGGTGTTTGCCTATAACGTAAATGGAAGCCAAAACAGGTCTTTACATACCCTCGTATGTTAGATCAGTATTGTCTGAAATTATATAGTTTCTGTACGATCCAGACATATCAATCAAACTAAGCTGAATGAGGACAGATATATTGCTATCGTGCACATTCAGCAGAATGGAAAGGAAAGTAGAAAAAATCTCGAAAGCTCATTGTTAGACAAAAGGAGCAAAGAGTAGCAGACTGTGGTTTCCGAGTATCAATTACAACCATTAATAATATGTTCATTTCTAGCCACTTGTACCAAGAAGTGTTCTAACATCGCAAATATGTGACTTTTGTTAAATCCTGCTGGGATCTTAACTGGAATTAAATGCCTTGGACAGGTAAGACTAGTTTTTGTTGTTAAGTGTCATTTCAGTCTATACTCCATTCCAGTAATGCACTTTTCTATCCTCTTAAAAGAAAGAAGAAAAAAAATAACTTAACTAATAAGGTAAGACTCCCAAGCTCTATGGCAGGTGGAACCTTATTGTGGTGAATGGCAACATGAACACTTTGAAAAACAAACGCTAGTGAGTATTTCCCAAAAAAATGCAAACAAATGAAAGATATTTCATAGTTTGAAGTGAGGAGAGAGGTGCAGGACTCAAATGCAGGAAGGAGGCAAAAAGCATTCAAGTGAAAATAAGCACTTGGACTGGACTTTAGTTCTTGTAAATTCAGGAATTTACAAGAATTAAAGTCCAGGGGTGTATACAAAATAATACAGCTTGACAAGACCACAGGGGACCTGGAAATGGAAGTAGTAAATCAACTAGTATTAATACTGAGCAGCTTGATTACTAGAATGCTAGACAGGTGAGGAAATGAGCCAGAGGGGGACAGCTTGGGAGTGCATGCAGCAGAGACCCTGTGGGAGGCTGCTGGGTAGATCTGGGAAAACAGACACTAAAAATAAAAGTAAACAACAGCAGAGACACAAACCTGGGAATACACACAAACCAAAAATACTACAGACTGTGAACAAAGAGCTAACAAAGAAGCAATAATTCAGGGACTAAGATCAAGCAAGTGTAACTAATGACTGCAACTCAGAGTAGCATGAAAAAACATATCGTATACTAGAGCAAACTGCGAGGAATCTTAACTCTAAGGAATGAAATGGAACAAAGTCCCAAAGTTTATAATAATCAATGGCTGAAATGAAAGATCCCTTACTTTGTGAAATGGTGTAGGAGATGACTATTTGCTGTTTTTCTGGCCCAAGGGTCATTTATCAAATGCAAAAGTTTACATACATTAGCTAATACACAAAAACATGCGTGTTAAGTTAGATCATCTCACTAAATTGTCCTTACGTGTGATCCTATTTGTGCATGATGGTGCTAACTTCTTTTTGCGTTTTACTACTCTGACTTATTAAATCTGTCTGCTAATCAAGACGGCATTATTCAGAGATGAGGCTAATCGTTAATTGCAGCGTATGTGGTACTGATTCAGATATGCAAAACATGGAAACGTACTCAAGCTGAAGGACTGAGCCTCCGTTCTTTGTGCTGGTGACTCATAAGCCTGTTCGTCCTCAGTGATGGCACTCTAAAATGGAATAAATAAAGACAATCAAGGTCTGTAGCACTCAGATTGTGTTCATCAGTTTGAGTTTTTGTTTATGTGCATACTTTCACACCCCTCAAACACTGACGGTAGGCTGCTATGTTCGTCAACATCATCTGATATGAGTGCACTGAGTGCATTATTACATGCTGAAGTGTGAGTGTGACTAGTTAAATTGGCTTTATTATGTGAAATATGAGGTCACCATCTTCAGATGACTTTGAGAGGCTGACTCATGCAACAAGTGGATGTTAGTCATTGCTTGGTCGCTGCCACTCTCTTAGAAATTAGATTTTCTTTGTTTACGAGTGTTTTTAATGGTCATTCTGCTTCAGGGTTGTTGAATCTTGCCCTTGGTTTCCTTTGTGTTCAAAAATACAAGAGCAAGGTTCTGCTGTGATGAGGAGCTTAATAATATTTGCAACAAAAACGTCCAATTTTTGCTTCTTTTATCAGGGACTGATAAAAGGACCTTGTACTGAAGGGAAATATAAGATACATAAGTGTTTTCTTTATCAGAACTTTATAATCTGTGGACTTCACTGTAGAGGCTGAGTAAGTTATCCATGTCCTAATGCTTTTAAAAAATATATATACTTTATCTAAAAAAAATGATATCATGAAAATGTCCAATATATATATATATATTTTTTTTTTCATGAAAATTAAATTTCTATGTTAGACTGATTCATTTCCCATACAGGGAAATATTTTAAGCCTTTGTTTCTTTTTATTGCGATGGCTAGGGCTTACTGATATTGGAAACTCTACAGCGAAGGTCTTAGAAAATGTGAATATTACATCATCTAAATGTGAAGTGTAGTGCTCTGAAAAGTTTGTTCATTTCTACGCAGCTGGTACTTTGTTGGGTTTCTTTCTGAATGCATTACTGCATCAGTGCAGCATGAGGGTATCAGCCTCCATGTCATGTTATTGTTGGACCTCATTCTCCTTTTGACAGTCCAACATATGTTCTCTATGGGGTTCAAGTCAGGCTAGTTTGTCTGCCAGTACCAGTGGTATTGTGACCATGGAACCGGTTTTTGGTACCTTTGGCGGTATGGACAAATTCCAAGTCTTGCTGGTAAATGAAATCAGCCTCTCCATAAAAAGTGGCCTAAAATCTCCTGGCTGTGCTCACTTCATTAACCTTTTCAGGTTTACCCTCCTGTCTGGACATTTGTCAAGTCGACAGTCCTCTAACATTGTGCAACCTACTGACCCAGACCATTTAGAGGCTCAGGAAACCTTTTAAGGTGTTTTGAATTAATATCTGATCAGACCCTGACACCATGAGTACCCAATATTTTACTTTTTCACAACATTCTAACCTCTCTGTTTTGCTCATTGGACTTGAGGCTGTTTTTTTTTTCACTAATGTTCTCTCATAAACCTCTGAGTTCCTTGACAACGCTGCTGTATTTACACTGATATTACCTTACATGCACGTGGACTCCACTGGAGAAAATGTGGAAAAGTTCAAGGAGTTTGAAATACATTTACTTGGCACTATTCATGTGTTCAGTGACTGTTAAAATGTATTTCATAACCATTTTAGAGGAGAGTGAATACAGACAAGCAGACTGAGATGCAGCAAGAGGATGAAACTCACTTTTCGTCTTGTCTTTTGAACATTTTTCTTTGAAATCTTATGTCATTGTTAATGTCACTGCCCATCCAGTCATAGCCTCGCTGGTCTTGTACGTTTTTCTGTTGTGCTTAATGAAGAGACGGCTGACTGGTCTCGGCTGTTACAAACTCTGCTGCCTGCCATTTTGTTGCATGCCCGCTTTCCTGAGTGAGTGCGAATAAAAAAAAGCGAGCATAATCATACCAAGTCGCACTGCCTCTTAAAATTTTGCTTAATTTATTGAACAATGAATCAAGCTAAAATATACGGCCATTTCCCACTGCAAAAGACAAGCGGTTCCTTTATGAAGACCTTTTTTTGCGACGCTTTTATGAATCTCTGCTTTCACTAAATTGAAGGCATCAAATGGGTGTTTGCATCACCAGTAGAGGTGTTTGTTATTAATGATAAGCAGCTTTACCACCTGCTGTTCTAATGTCACTGGAATCTAGAGAGGTGAGCGCCGAGGAGCGTTGTGAATATTTAATGATGGAATGAAATGCTTTATTGTTGAGTATCGGGGGAGCAATAAAGTGATATTGGAAAAAAAAAAAAAGGTTTTTTTCAGGGTGCTTTTAGTTCTGTTATTCTAATTTACAGATGTGCAAGTGGTTTAGTTTTTAGGAGCTTGTCAATATGGTTTGAGTTTAGCTATTCATGAGCCTCCATTTGTGGAACCAGGGTACGTTGACTGAGACAAATAGATAAATCTTGACGACCGTGTGTTTTCTTTACACTCATTATCCAGAATAGCATGCACGTTTGAGAGTTGGAGTTTCGACGACCAGCTATATTTCACAGCATGGTCCCTCTGCCTCATACGATTATTCAGCATCGCGCTTGGCCGCAGCACAAACGCATACTTAGAGCCGTAATGCCGTTTCCATTTTTATCAGCACTCCTTGTGAAATATCACGAAGACAAACATGGAAAGAGTCGAGCCTGGCTCTCACTGCGTTCAGATGAGTAATGACTGCATGATATGATTCCCCCAAAACTGCTTGTGTCTGACCTGCCTCAGGGGTCGCTGTGATCGCAGTGAGCCTCTGCGTTGGTGTGAGCGTTTTGCTGCAGGTTACAGGTGGAGGATCAAACCCAAACCAGAGGCTTTCCTGAAATATGAAGATGCAGGGATGGTACGAAAGTAGTCATCCAGTCAATTTAGCTCGCCTCGTAAAATATTGAAATATAATATTTGAGTCAAATTCAAATTATCTCTTTTTTGTTGTAGTTTTGGACAGGGGCAGTGGATGAAAACCTAACTTACTATACAGCTATGCATTAATGCAAAAGACCTCTCTGTTTCTAATGTCATTATGCTTTTTTAAATTATTATTATTATCTTGCTGCCATCCTCTGAAATTGAATGAGGAGAGGTTTTTTTTTTTTTGCAGCACTGCAGTTTCAGTTCTAAAAGGACCTAAAGGCCCTTCACTCTTTCAATGAGTCTATCTTCAGCCTCACCTGGCCACCCAAGTGAGAAAATCAATAAAAGTGAAAGCTGCCCCTATTACACTGACTGCAGGTATTGCTGTGATTTGAAAAAGCGGGGCTTCAGTCAAAAATGAAGAAAAACTTTACCTCAGAGCTCTGCAGCGGGTGTTCAATTTCTCAGATGAAACCTTATTTGTTCTTTTTGGCTATATTAAGCTCTGCTCTCCAATGACTTTCCAGGATTTTGGTCAAATCATTTTTCCTGGAAAATATCGTTTTTTTCACTCAACAAGTTCAGCATCAATAGATGAATTCCTTGAGAAATGTTGCTTATATTATGTGTAAATGTGATGTTGTGTGATTTCTTATGCTCTTTAAACATGTCTGGTACTTTACAACTCAAATATTTGTAAAGCATTTAATCTTGTAGTTTGAAGAGACTAAGCCAGCTTTGCTCTGAACGCACTGGAAAGTTGTCATGATCCGTGTTTCTGTGTGTTTAGTTTTGAGTTTTTCTGTGTGATTCTGTTTCCCTGTGAGTCTCTGTCCTGTCCTCCACGTTGTCTCCCAGGTGTGTCTCATTCCCTTAATTACCCCATGTGTATTTAGTCTCACTTGTTGTCTGTGTTCTTCGTCGGCTCCTTGTCTATTGCTGTGTTGCGCAAGTCGTCACTGTCTGTACTCTCCAGTAGAACTGCCAAGTCCTGGTTTGTGCTTGCTCCTGTTTAGTCCTTATTATCAGTTTCTACCGGCATTTAGCTGCGTGTTTGTTTCCTGCCGTGCTGCCTGTCCTGGACTGTCTTCTGAGCATATTATTATTAAATTCTTCATTTTCACCATCTTACCTGGGTCTCGGCGTCCTCTCCTCACCACCACAACCACCCATTACGACAAAAGTGAAAAAAGAAAATGCATTAGTTATCCTCATAACATATCTAAGTGATTAATTTTCCTATAAAAGTATGCGACTAACATCTTAACTTAGCACTTGCTTGGTTTTATACAAACGAATGTGTCATTTTAGGGTGATTGATATATTTTATAAGTCAGTTCAATAGATGCAATGATAGTTGTAGATGTATTGTGCTGTTATAAAGTCAAGAAACGCACTGGCTGTTTGTTTGTTTTTCCTAATTTGGAAGGAATTGACAAATAATTTTTAATAAAAATTGACAAAATTTTCACTGCATATTTGCAGGGCATATAATACTGTTTGCAAATGTGCTCTCATCCATTTCAATGCAGAGTTGTGAAGTGGAAAAATAAAAATTTGCCTATCAAAATCGTTGGCAAACGGAAGATTGTCAAAGATTTTATGGCACCATAAAACATAATCTGGCTCAGTCAAAATATGATCTTTATTAAATATTTATTTTCATGGAGATTAAACTGTATTATTTAAAGTTGTACCACAGTTTTTAAGCCCCGGCTGGTTGAAATGTGTTTCTCTGACACAGACAGGAGTGGTTGTTATATGACTGACTACTTCGGTGCAGTGTGTTTGCACAGCATGTCAGTGTGCGTTAGACATGGCAGCTGGGGGCTGGGTTTACCACCCTGTCTCGCAGCACTTCCATCCCACATCTGCTCTCCAGTTTATTGCCCTGGTGAGTTGATTTATGACTTGTGTGCAGAGTGCAGGTAGCGTCATTCACTAGTTGCAGAGACATCGTGGAACAGCCTCGGATGGCCTTTTCCGTACGATTCTTATCAGCACTAGTAATTTGTCACATCTTGCGGCTTTCTGTGGACGTCATGTTCCTGTTAGTTGCATCGTGCTGCAGCCATTAATGTTTCATAGGCTCACACTTTTGACGGGCTCCTCTGAAAGCTTCTCTAACATCTGTAATTTATGATCCGCACGAAGTGCTGCTTGAGTGAATCTATTCTGAGGGGAAGTTCTCAGACGTGTACATTGGGGGGGAAGACAAGAAGCATTAAGTGGCTAACACCGAGTGTGTTGCTCCTAAGTGGAGGATTTTGTATTTGAAGATGTTCTTATCTTAGAGGGTGTTCGCAGCAGTTCGGGGAGTGAAACTTACCTTAAAGTGGAGCTTTCTGTGAACACCATTGCTGAGAGAGATGTGTAGGCAAAGTGGAGGTGGATCTTGTTAAGATGGGATTTGCTGTCTTTCTGAACAGTTCTTCATATCACAGTAATCTGGCTTATATTAAATGATCAGAAGATCCATTTCATCATCTTTTCTGGCCCCAGAAGGTCTAACCTGAACATTTTTTTCTCCTAACAAATTCAGCATTATTACTAAAGCAATCAAGCTGAGCTAAACCCCCAAAGTCCTCACTGTGCTGTGATCACCACATCCCTTTCTGGGTCACTAAATATTCATGAAGCCTCTAAGCACATTTTGGGTTGTTTTTAGCAACAACAACAAGGAGCTTGTCTTGTGAGATTTCTTTCAGGCTCCACTTACAGTCTCGCTCACAGCTCAAATTCTTCCATGAATATGTATGTCATTTCCCACCTTTGGGTCTCTCGAAGAAGTCTGGGCTCCACACGTCAACAAAGACTATCCAGGTCTGAGCTTCATCAGCAGTAAATACCTTTAGTCTCTCTTCAGGTATTAGGGAATTAGGAGGTCACTGCCAGAAACACTTAGGAATATTCTATCGGAAGTAGGATGATCGTAGTGGAAAACTTCTCAGTTCTTCCTCAGTATCAAGTAATATGATTGGTGTTAGAAGAATAATTGACATCTTATTCTTTGAAAAATATAAGTATATAGAATATAAAGTCCATACATAACCCTGATGACAGTTTCATGCACTACGTTGTCTTTTTTTTTTTATCTTATTAAATTCTGACAAAATACACTGGCAGAGATAGTTGTTGCAAAGCGAAACAGTTGAAGTGGTTTGCATACTTTTGCAAGTCACTGAGATTCCAGTAACCTTCAGAGGTTAGTAAGAGATTGGTGAGGAGAGCAGAGGGGCTTAATCCACCAGCAGAATTATAATAGGGCAGACGTCTTCTGAAGGAGTCCAAGTGAGGTGGAGAAATGCAGAATTGATGGAAATTTCCAGGCACTATATGTAGGTGCATGAAAGCATGACAGGACAAAACTTTTAGCCACAAACAAAAATAAACATTGACATCTTGCGTGTTCTGAAACATTTAAATTACCTTTTTTTTTTCTTTTTTTTTTTTTTTTTGCTTTCATTCTCAGAACAAAGTGCTGACCATTGATGGAGTCCAGGTGAAGCTGCAGGTAAGTGATTCACCATCAAAATGTAAGTTTAGAGAAAATGAAAAGGTATGTAGATAAAAGCATTCAAAGATCAAAACAGCATTGCTCTTGCAATAGAAAAATAGGTTAAAAAACAATTGGACCCAAATTGTGAGCAGAGTCTGGCTTGCCTGGTTTGCATCAAACAGATGTGTAGCTTTTTAATGTTATGGTCGATACTGGTGTACAACACAGCCAGTTAAAAATGTCTGTGAGATAACAGACTTTACTAGGTTCTGTGTGGCCAGCTACATTTATAATTGTTTATTTTATTGATTTAATATAAAAGAGGTAAACTATAGAGTGAAATAAAAAGATATAACGGTGCTCTTCAATTGTGCAGAAATCTTTAGTGGCTTGAACTGTTTTGGAAGCATAGTTAACTCGGTTATTTTATTTTTGTGGTTTGGACTCAAACTAGAGAGATGGCCTTGCTACAACTCAGAAAATTATCAAACAGTTGCCTTTTAATAAAAAATAAAATAATAAATACTTGGAAATAACAAGTCAAATAAAAATGCGAGTTTCTGTGATTTTTTTTTTTACCTGGTTTGATTTAAAGTTATGCATACACATCTACTTCAGATGGCAGACCTTCTCTGTTTTTGTTAGATTCACAACTCAAAGCTGGTTTCAGAAAACTGGCTCCAAAACAAAATGGATGTAGGAGATGAATCAAATAAGCAATTACTGCGACTGGTATTTTTATCAGGAGGCACAGATCAAAACAAAGCTTTGAAGAGACCGAACATAATTTTAGTGTGAACAAAACTGTGACTAGAACAAGAATTTAAAGTAGCTTTACTGTTGACACTCTGATCATAATTTATTAGGGATGTCCCAATTATTTTTGCACTTTTTGTCCCATGTATATCAATATTTGCAAATATCAAGCCAATCATCCCTATCCATTTTGCTTTGCAGCAAAATGGTTTTGGACTAGTTTATTCAGCTTGAGTGAACTCAGAAAAACATCTATAATGTCACAACTTATTATCTACAGCATAGATCGCTTTTTAATTTGATTTTATCATCTGGATACATACATATATCTACAGTCTTAATAAAATAAAGTGATTAATCCAACTGATTTTAGAACGAGCTATTACTGAAGTTGCAGGGTGACTCTAGCACTTTCTGTTTTGATATGACTTGTTGATAATTTGGCTCAAACCTTTATATTTTTCTGAATTACAGATAAAACTTTGAAGATTTTTTTTCTAGCCTACTTCAAAATGTAAAACTTTGTTTTGAATGTTTCTCTCCTATACATGCAGCTATCTACAGACATCTGAGACAAACATAAAGAGCAGGTGCCATTTGGTCTATCTTTAACTGAAAACACTGAAAAACACAGGCTGGAAGGGGAAACCTAGATTAATTAAATAAAATTACAGACAGCACATTAGCAGCTTTTGGGAGGAGAGTTTAGCCAGGGACTCTGATACCATTCACTTAAAAATGCTTTGATCAAGAATCACATCCACAACTCTTAGTATTTCACCACAGATGAAAGCAAATCATGTACATTTTTTAGTAAAAACAGTAAAGTAGGAATTTCATGCTCACACAGGATCATCAAAGTAAATCATGTCATTGTTTTAACATCAACTCAGCAAAAAATATGATTTTCTTTTTTTTTTTTTTTTACTTTAATTTCTATTTCTTATCTTGCCTCAGATCTGGGACACAGCTGGACAGGAGCGCTTCCGCAGTGTCACCCATGCCTACTATCGGGATGCTCATGGTGAGAAACTCATACCTCCTTTGCTGATTTACAGTTTCTAGGGGGAAAAAAATACATCTTGTGATTATTAATAGTGTGTGAAACCATGGTTAACTCTTATGTTGCAGTAAGGTTTTTTGTTTATTAACCATTTAATAAATATCTCTCAAATTGTGGTATATTGATTCTGATACAAAAGTACAATAATTTGAGTTTCACAAGTTTGAGCTGACTTTCGGGTGTTTGGTTCTTCCTGATTTTTATTTGTTTTTTAATACAAAACACAAAGACGACTTTCTTCCTTGTCAATTAACATGTGCTCAGATTGAAAACTAATATCTGAGGCAGCTGGTTTTCGAAATACTAATTCATATATTCTAACTTAATTTATTTACCTTCAAATCAAGGCCATATATAATTGCTATGCATTGAACTAGATTTAAATTGGACTTCTGTCTCATTGCTAAAGTTAAGATTTGTGTCGTGTCGACACTCTAAGCAAACACCATTAAATTATTGCACATTTATAGAGGTTTTATGGGCCTGAACGTAGTTAAGTGTTGTTTTGATTGAACTTTCAAAGGTTGTTCCCTTGCCATCAAAACAAGAATTTATGCCAGTTATTTTTCTAAGACATGTTGGTTTACACATTTACTTCCACTCTGCAGTGTTTGTCAAGTACTGAGGTTTTATAACTCTGTTCAAAAAGGGAAGGACGGCACATTCAGGATTCAGGGACTCTTTGATGTTCTGTAATCAGTCATCACCTGTTGCTCAGTGTTTGTCTGTGAGACTAGAAGTTTGGACACATCTTACAGGTTTTATCTTTATAATTTAGCAAATTCTTAGTGGTGGTTCTCACATGTCTGTAAGCCTGATAAGCCTGTAAGAAGTCATTTTCAAGTTATTACTAAACTCCAGCATGTTGTGCAAATGATAAACCACAGCAGCTGAATGACTTTTTATCATGGTTGAACTTTATTGTTGAAGTTAATTTTCTCTTCCGCCAATAGTCTGGCTTAAAATGACTTAACTTGTCATAAATATTCAAATATTATTTTTGCTGCAAACAGGAAACAACAGACATAAAGCATATTACCTACCTTGGTTTGTTCTCAGCGTTTTGTACATTATATTATCTTTGTTGTTTTAAACTAATGCAGCCTCTCTCCTCAAATTGCAAAACAAATGCCAAAAGAAAATATTTTATTTCCTCTCAAACAGAAGCTGATGTCAACCATTAAATGATCCATTATTTACACATTCTAGTGTGGCAAGATTTTAAGACAGCAGAGATGCACAGGACTTAACACAGTCATGCAACAAACAACCTTTTATTTTCCCTGACCCGGTTCCGAACCATTGGATGACAACAACCAGCAGCTCTCCCAAATGAGTATTATTATATGGTTTATGATCCATTTCATCTTCCTGTTCCATGAGCTGCTAAAGAATAATGTGATCTTAACCAGACTTTTTTAGTAACACACACAAAAAAAAAAAAAAATTCGGTGAGAAGCTTATCAAAGTGTTTTCAACTTAATCCATTTTTGTGTCTTTCAGCTCTGCTCCTGCTGTATGACGTCACCAACAGATCGTCTTTTGACAATATACGGGTTTGTAATTTGTTTTTCTTTTTAAACGCTCTTATTGGACTGAATAATTTTTGGTTGACTCGAACCCTTTTCTCTTATTTCTTACTTGAACACTTGCTGTTGCGCTTTGATTCAAATTGCCCTCCAGATATCACAACTAATACTGTCAGCAGAATTCTGGTTGTGTTTTCTGGGTATGGGGACTGAATGTGACCCGGCAAGATTTCAGATTTTGGTCTCTCCGTGCATTTGAAGAGTCTCTGACTGGACTGTATTGCCTGCTGAAGGAGAAATATAACTTGTAAGCTGAATGTGAACATTCAGCAATCCCAGGCAGCTACATGTATCACTCTTCGGGCAAGAAGAATCTGTAGAAAGCTAATGCTTTTAACCTGACCTCTCTTTCCTCCAGACTTTACATTATGCTGTACCTCTTCATCTATTTCCTGCAGTTGTGTGCCTTTCAAGCAATTTGGTTAACCTCTCCTCTGCGAGTCCCTGCAGGGAGATTTATCTTCTGAATTTGATTAAACTTAAGGATTATTGTTCAGTGAGCTGGCCCACTTCCAAGGCAATATTAAATTCTCACTTATATATTAAATATGACTATTCCTGAAATGCTCCACCTTTCCAAATACTGAGTTTTAGTTTTGCAGGAGCAAGCATGACAACTCTACACAGAAAGCTGCCAGCTGAGTCCAGGTGGGACTGAAACACAAGGATAGTTTCCAACATAGAATTATTATATCATATCATTCATATAATAAGTGGATTGACAGCAGTTCTAACCCAGAGCATACACCTTTCTGATTGGAGGTAACTGAAAAATACGTGAATCCATAAAATGCAGCTTTGCTCTTGCCCTGACCACAAAAGCTCTGAACGAGGTTGCACAATAATATTTGGAAAGACTAACATCCCACAGGAAAACTGTAACACAGCTGGTTGATCATTTGTGTCCACACGGTCTAAGCTTTGGATTTTTCTGTTTGTATTGACAAAGTGATTGGACTAGGCAGGAAACAAGAAATGTCAGCTTCACACTGGGGGGATTTAAGGAGATGCATGTGCAGTCAAACTGAATGCCCTCTGAAGGTTTAAAGCGAAAAATACCAATTGTAATCAATAAAAGTAGTAATTGCAACCTCCCTACAGCAAAAATAATGGTAATAAAATTAAAAAAAAACATAGTTTTTTTTCTATTTCAGATGAATAAAAATAGCTTTTACATTGGAACAGGCTGAACAGAAACTCTTCATCTTTTGAAAATAAAGCATGTCGCAGTTCAACACTGGAGCTTTTAAAATTGCTGCCTTTCTAAGCCACCATTTCCCATGTTGTGTTCGTTTCGTGCACCGTCTGCTGTCGAAAAGGTTCAAGTTGTTTCAGCCGATGTATCTGCGGTTTCTGTTTGCAAAGTAAGTGTATCTTACAGCTTGAAGAGAGGCAATTTTCAGCTGCTGTATTTGATATTGTACACAAAAATTGCTCTTTCAGGGGGACCGACGGGCTCTAATGGAAGAAGAGGCTGTTTGATCCTAGACTGTAGAGAAATGTGATGTTCCTTTATGCTCTGAGTGATCCCTGAAGCAGGCAAGATGCTTTTCAAGTTCAGATGCGAGCAAAGAGCAAAACAAAAGTCTGAGCACAGACTGCCGGGAAGAAGAATTTGTTTGGCAGCTACACAGGGGAGGATGAGTAACTGTCAGCAATCTGACACACTGTCTCCTACCCTTTATTGGTGAGGCAGTGGAGCTACAGAAAGTCTTGTGCATTTTTTTATGGAACAGCACACGGGACTCCAGGCTTTGTTTTCCACCAGGATCCCATCTATCCCGAAAAACAACCCGTCAGGTTTTCTACTGTAGGGCAACTTTGAATGTGTACTCAGACATGAGTGTGTCGTGACAGCAAAATGTCTATCTTAGCTCATCTCCTTTAACCCAAGTTAATTAGTGTTGCTCATTTAAACCGTCAGAACTATGTTGTTCATCTGAGGTACAGCACATTATTTCAATTCATCCTTTTGGGGGAGGAGACATAGAGATATTCACAACACAGCTATGAAACGTGAAATTTATTATGTTTCCTTCAAGCCTTCCTCTGAATGGGACACCTCTACTGACTGTGCTGATATACAAATGTGATACAAGTATCAGTTACAGCAGCTCCAGGTAAATCTGTCTTTTTTTTACCTCATTGTAGAGAAAAAGTCAGTTTTTCTCCAACCTTTTTTTTTTTGTTTGAGTCCATTAGTAAAATCATCTGTAGTAAAAGTTTTATAAATTGTAAGCATTAACCCTACTTTTCTGTAAAATATATCTAAAATCTCCCTAGACATTACGCAGCAACAGGCCACAATTATTTATTCTATTAATTTAACACTTAATACATAAAATAGGACAGATTTTATTTGGTCAGAGTTATGCTTATTATGTCCATTCTATGTCCTGGAAAGAAACATCCAATTTAACTGAAAGCAACCTGCAACAGCTCTGTTATATAGTTTTGTTTTGTTTTTGTTTTTTTTTCCAGTGCATTTAAATAAGAAGCTGGAACTGAAAATTATGTTCCAACGATGCATCCTGGCAGGACTGATGGCGAATTACTGATGAGGCCAGTCCTATAAGTTAGCCCCCACTTAAGACAGGATAGAAATTAATCAAGTGGAAACATTCAGTCTGTAGTAATTATAATTTTAGATTCAACCATTGTCCTCTTCACCATATGCAGTATTCGTCACGGGTTGGAAATTGTCAAACTCTACCCCAAAGAAGTTAGGTGGAAGTCCTTGCTCAGCTTTGTCTGATTTTCATTATTTTCTTCTAAAAACTGAGCAGTACTCCCCAAAGGAAAAGTCTGGCGCAAGAGATGAAATTGCTTTAAAAAAAATCTGTTTACTAATGCCAACTATCTCCTCAAATGTTGGAAATAGCCAGAATCACAAATCTTGTGTTGATTGTTGCTGCCTTGATTGGCAATATTGACCCAAATACATAAAAAGAAAGCCTTCCAAGATTTTATTATTATTATTTATTTGTTTGTTTATTTATTTTATTGTGTTAAAAGTTTACGTATTTGAAAATCCTGCAGTGGTATTTTGCAGAATTGTTAGTGAAAAAGAAAATGCCACAAGTTCACAACTTTAAGAATGCCTCCAAAGTGTTTGCACGTATAGTTTAAAAGCCCAAACTTCAAAACCTGAAACTTGAGGTTGTTGCGCATCATTATTTTAAAAAGCACTTTTCTAGTCTCCCATTGAATCTGCGTATTCTTAGGAAGCACAGAATGACATCGTTCCTCCCCTCCTCTACAATCATCTACTGCACATTTAGAGCACACTGCACAGTGAAATAAGAAATCCTGGCTACAAGCCCCAGATGCCTGCTGGCATGCCGCTGTCTAACGAGCATTAACTCAGGTTATTGAACACTAATGGTGATAAATGTCGCTCTGAGGTAAAGATATAAATTAGATGGAAATAAAAAATATATATTTTCTACCCTCGGATCTGTTCGTTTTTGTATTCTGTCACTGTCTCCTTAGTGAGGCAGAGTTGGAAAACCATGGCATTACCATTATTGAAGCTGTTCATCATTTTTAGAGAGAGAGGCTTAAAATATAAGGCATGAAAGGCTCAGTCGAAACAATTTAACTATACATTCCGTCACTTTCCTTAAATATCATTGCTCTGTTTTAGGAAGTTTGAAAATAAAATTTGCAGATTGTTTTATTTTAGCTCTAGGTTGCAACTCAGTCCTTTAAACAAAACATAGGGGCAATTTTATTTTACTTCATAAAAGCCTATGCGGGCTGCCATTGCTAGTAATCTGTCTCTTAGTCTTCTAAAAATCAGCCTGGCTCTTGTGGTGTGATTTAGACGTTTGGTGATTTTGTTGTCATTAACATGCTAATAGGGGGCCTGTAGCTTCTTATGCTGCTGCTATTTTGGTTGCCAAAAGATACACACACTTAACTGAAACTTTTAAACCTCATGAAAAAGCATAAAAGACAAAACATTTGTTGAAGATTAGTTTTTAACCATTAGTTTTAGCACCTCGGCGCAGCCTGCAGGCACAGGAAGTTAGAAAATAAGCCATTGAAAGCTTCTGTGAGATATTGCCCCTGGAAAAAGGCAAAAAAAAAAAAATAATTAATGATTTAATGATTTTTGCACTATGGCATTAGTTGAGTGATTTTAATGAAATGCAAGACACAACTTTTTTTATAATCCCTTATGTAGCTCCAGGAACTTTATTTGTTAGCATAATGAACAATTTCATTATGGCCACGGTTCTGAAGTTTGGATTGGATGTCTTAAGTCATACAACAACTTGATGCGTTTCATTAGATACATGATTATTTCCCTCTGGGGTTAAAAAAAAATAAAGTATTAATCAGTTGTAGTCCTTTTTGTTTTAGGATAAAAGAGCATTAAACACTCTAAGTGAATGTGGCTTTGTGAATATAAACCTTTTCCATTCTGTAAATGTGCAACCAAATGCACTAATCAAATGAAGTGCCACGTTCAACGGGTTCAACACATGATTTCTTCACAGGCTTCAACAACGACTTGATTTCCCCAATCACTCCGGGGACTCTCTGGCAATTTTTTTTTTCTTTCCTGACTGAAAACCCAACTGTTCATACAAGCATTTTCACTTTGATTGATTAACACGTCCCATCATTTTACTCTCTAAATTTTCTTTAATGTTTTATCTTTTTAAATATGTTACTTTTATTTTATTTAGGTGACCTTGTGTGTCCCGAAAGGAGTGTTTTAAATTAAATGTGTTGTTAGTATCAGTAATAGCGTTGGAAAGCAGAGGTCTCCTTGCCATGGTCATATTGAAATGTTGTGGGAGCCTTCCACATATTTTATACCACTTTACATATGTATTCATACATGCACCTGCAGCTGTGCTGTACTTCATGTAGATGGGAAAGGTGCTCAGTGACATGCATGCCTATGTTGTTTTTGGATGGGGTTGACATTTGAAAAGAAAAACCTGTTACCTTTTGTTTATTTCACCCTTTCTCAAAATGTGGTCTCTTTACCCATAAAAAAAAATAAATACATATGATAGTTACTGCAGCATTTCTCAGGTCAGGAGCATCAATCATTATTGCAAGCAGAAGTTTATATAAATTAGAAGAACAAAATACAAAACTGATTGCATTTTTCTGTGCATTTCACGTATATTGTTCATAACGTTCACATAATTGATCAGCTGCACCGACCAGAACGCACAATAGATATCGATCGATGCAGCTGTAGAAACCAGAATATAAACAAGCATTATGAGTGCCAGCATTTTTTTCTTTTTTTTTGATACCCATCTCCTGAAAAAGTCCTACTTTGTTTTCTGTACTATCTGATTTTGAACCAAACGATGTAGACATTTTATGTGTTTATGTTCAAAATTAGTCAGTCGTATCCAAATGAATAGGCTGCCAAAAACAAAACCTCACTGATTGGATATTGACTTGCTTCAGCCCAAATTAGAAAGCCCACTTTGTAGCCCTGTAAATATAACATAATGCTCTGTGTTGAACACCAAAGCCTTTACACTGACTGCTAACTGATCTCTTCTTGCTTGCAAGTCTTGGTGTGAGATTGCACGTGCTGATGTTCCAATGCTTCATGCGTACGCGTCTGTGTTGTGGAAACACAATGAAAGCCTTGAGGGAGATGAAACATTCGGCTGCTTGTTTTCATTCATCTCTCTGTCTGTCCCCAGGGCATGCTCTGGCTTCAAATGAAATGGCCGCCTGCCTACCACATCGCTGCTAGTTAAATGTCATGGCACCAGCACACCAGATGGTGATGAGAAAAACTGTCTGTAAATAATGCAGTGATATAAAGTCAAATAGCAATTATTTATAATAAGAGGATGTGCCGGCATTTGAAGAGTGACTCATTCTAGGTTTTGCGACTTAAGAATTTTTACACACCATCAGGTTCAATACAGGTGGACTAAGCCATGATATACACTAGTCTTTGCAATGACTCCAGTAGTGTGTTGAACAAGCGGCTACAGCTCCAGTCTATGAGTAGACATGTAGGCAGCAGCCAGTGCAGTGTTGCTGTGCATATATACGTCTTGCAGGTAAAAGAGGCCTGCAGTGCTCAGGCTGCCGTTCTCTGTGGATATTCCAATTTACTTTGAATGTAGGGAGCTCTGCGACAAAACAGATGGGGCGATTACTGTATGTGCTCACAAACAATGCAAGATGGATTTTACGGCTGCTTGCTGTTTGTTTGCGGCGGAGTCAATTCCAGCAGAAATAGGATAACTGCAGTTCCTCTATTCCATGAATCGGTTAAAGGTGTCCCATTTAAAAGGACTAAAGTGGTTAGAAAAATCTCTTTATCTTGGAAAGAAAGCATCACATCGTCCTCATATAGTTGCTTTTGTTATACTGCCTGAATCATACAGCCAGAGCTACAATTCAATACTTTAGATTAAGCTATATTTATTTGCCACATGCACTGTTCAAAGTTCAAACTATAAACTAGGAAATCTATTCAATTTCATGGTTGTTTGCATGAAAAACTGAAGATATAAAAATGCCTTTTGTTGTCTTTGTCAGCTTGTCTTCATATATACATATCAAAACTTTGGTTTGGTCAGTCATATGGAAACTCAAGAAAATCCATTTATAATTTGGATCTTGTTAACTTGAAAAGAATCGTGCCTACCTCACCTGAATGGATGTCATGTGAACAGAGATTTTCTTTCTTTTTTTTTTTTTTTCAAAGAACTGTGTTTGTCAAAAAAATGCAACAGAGCACCTGAAATACAATATCACGACTGACAGAAAATAGACTCGAGGCAAAACTCCATTTTAAAAGCGGTGGAAGAAACAACAGAGATTTATATATGAGAATCACGTTGTGTGTCTGAAAAAGTACATTTTGTATGTAACTGCACATTTTAAGTTGTTTTTGTTCATTGCAGTGAAGAAACTTTACAATCCTCTTGCGACCAGTAATCCACTTTACTGGCACTTGACTCTTGGCGCCCCCTTCATCATAGGCTTCATGTTAAAATTTCAATTATTCAGCTTCGTTTTCATGCATTCGTAATTTTGAGAGAGTGTAGTGTTAATAGTCGGCAACCTTTACATCTCTGACTGTAGCAGTGGACGACGCTGGACGTCAGACTGCAGGCCGTAGCTGTCAAATTAAATCTTAGTGTCCTGCTGTGCAAAAACATCTGGTTCCACAGTATCTTCAATAGACTTTCATTAAACTGTGTAAGCATGTGATTATAGTGCTATTTGGGCTTCGTCTTTTTTTTTAATGTGAAGATTCGTTAAATTCTGAATCTGTATTGTTTTACACTCTACCTCCTTGTCAACATAGCAATACTCCTGGATCCAGAAAGACCAAAATTATGATGAGCACGTATCGATGTGGTGCTTCATAAAGCAGAGACTTATGTCGCCCAGTCCTGTCTCATTTCCCTCTGTACAAACACTAAGTGTTTTTAGATGTGCTGAGATCAACTTGAAGGCACTTTTACTTAATGCCCTTAATTTGCTTAATGAGCTGAGAAGCCCAGTAGTCTCCCTTAATTCCGTTGTTTTGTTATTTGCCTTAATGGCTAACAGGCTGTTTACCTGGACTTCTCTCTATGCAAAATAAAGTTTTTTCTTACAGTTAACATAGTGATAGTGAGCCAAAGTGACATGACAAAAAGCTGAAATTTTTCTTTTCTTTCTTTCTTTCTTTCTTTCTTTCTTTTTTAAATGAAAGTTAAAGATTTGTGAATATAGTTTTTGAAAAAAAAAAACATATTGACTTGGGAACGTATAAAAACACGGGAAATGGTAGCCATTTCTTTTTACATAAATGTTGTTCATTGATTTGGGTGTTTTGTGATTGGCAACTGGATATGTCTTCATTGTTCTCTTTATCTTGAGTGTGACTCCAGCTTTTCACAGCTCATCTGCCTATAAGAATATTTTATACTCTTATATAAAACAGTCTACAAGGATATCTTATATTCTTATAGACTGAATATAAGAATATATGAGCTTTTTCGCAAAGAAATAAAGTGCTTTCTTTATAGCTATTATTATTATTATTATTATTATTATTATTATTATTATTATTATACAAAGGTTTTACTACAGAAGCATCCCTTACCTTATATCTGTTACTTCCTAAAGATGTTGATTAAAACAGTTTCAATATTTTTTTAAACAACTGCAGGTTTGCCTGTTTCTCCGTCGGTGTGCCAGTGTTTCTCTGTGTGTCAGTGACACGGTGTCATTGTGTTTTGCTCAGCTGCTTAAAACTCCTCTCAGGGGAGAAGTCCTACTTTCACCCTCCGCTCCTCTGGGTCGCTCAGTCTGACTCAGCCTGTTGTCGGGAGCAGACTTCTGCCTTCTGTCTCTCTGTGTAAACCTCTGATCAAAGCTGGGCAAGAATAGCATTGTCAACCCTGTAGCAAATCTGCTTAGACCAGAGAGCAACACCGGGAAAGTTGCAAAGTGAGGGAAAACTCCAAGCCTACTTGGAAAAGATTTAGGGTAGTCAAAGCGAGAGCTGGGATTTTCAGCATAGAGAATGATCATGTGTGCTTGCATTAGGCTTCTTAGTTTTTATAGCTTAGAAGGCATCAGGGAATTCAAGGCGTTTGAAGACGCTCACTTCTCATGGTTTAAGCATGACAGCAGCACTGCCAAACCAGGTCTTGTGGTTAAAACTATACCAGTTTCAGAAAATGTTATCTTTGTGTGTGTGTGTGTGTGTGTGTGGGTGTGTGTGTGTGTTTGTGTGTGTGTGTATCAGACCCATTTCTTTTTACAAAAAAAACACTCTTATATTATTAAATTATTTTCATCTCAAATTGCATATCAGCTTGTATATAATTTGAGAGAGTTAGGTCTTTTTTAAATCAAGTGAGCTGAAAGAGAACAAAATAACTCGGTGACAACAAAAGAAAAACTAAAACATCAACATGAGAGCAGGCTCTGCAACCTGTTCAAAGTGACAGCTTGTCTTGTTAATGCCAGAGCTGCCAGCCGCCTCTAAAATGTTTCGGTCTTTTCTTCTGTCTTCACACGGTGTCTCTATCTTGTTACTTTTTAACATCCTTTTTGACACATAGCATCAAGCTTCCTTACTTTGTCAGGGTCTCTTCGTCGGGTGTCACTGTTTTGGCATTGTAACTTTAAGAAAGCAGAAGTCCAGCTGAAGTGCAAGCTTGACTGATTGGGTCATGTGTCGCCTATTTCTCACATCCGTCAAGTATATAGTTTACAGGTGAGCCTGTATAAAAACATAACGGTTCTTTCTCAGGGTTGTAGAGAGACTTAACTTTTCCTGTGTAGAGCGGAAGTCTTATAAGGAAACACCTCAAACATGCTGCTTCCTTATGTGGCATTATGAAAACATCAAAAAAATTCAGCAAAAACATCAGGGAGAAAAAAAAAACTGTGGACCTCCATCAGTTTTGTTAATCCTTGAGAAGAATTTACAGAATGAGACAAGCGGCAGAATTAATTGTCAATAGCAGTATGCATTGGCTCTGAGGAAACATTGCAACGTGGTAATTGTAAAGACTTTTGTAAATCTTTCAACGTTCCTCTTCATTAACAAATTCAAATTTAGGGTTATTTTTTTTACCTTAAAGTAACTATAGATACAGTTTTGACATCTGTATTAGAGATCAAGTTCCCTTGAACTTGTTCTCCTAGTTCGTTCGACTCGCTTTTAGACTCAATACCAAATTCAGAGAAGTTTTAAATTGTCTGGATTTGTTATCCTGACTCACAGCTCAGAGTGTTGGATCGTTTTTATTGGTTCCTACAAACAAAGCAAGCTGAATTTGAATGGTAATACTCTTTTGAAACTTTAATGTAAGTCAAATAAGGAGGTGAAGCAATTTATCACCTCCTGACTCTGTGCAGTTTATTGGCATTTGGTTCCCAGAGCATTTGGCCAAAGATCTTGGCATTAGCCTTGAAACTGAACAAACAGCCCTTTTCTTCTCTCCCAGTGGCCACAGAGGATATTAGACACGTTCATATTTTTCCTGTACAATGATTAGTTATATAAGGCGTTGAATAGTTTTAGCATAACGGTTTGAAAGGGAGGCTGAATAGCCCAGGCATATAGACATATACACTAACAATAAGCAGGCCAATCTAGTGTCACTTATCATTACCCAGCCAGCAGGATAAAATACAGTCCCATTATGACCTTGGTAAACAAACTCAACATTACGCAACCTCAAAAAAACCTAATCTTCAAGTAATTAATGGCTATGAGGCCCTCTAAGGAATAATATATGTAATTAGTACCCGTCAGGTTTGTTCTCTTGTTGCTCCTTGTGATTTAAATGCAAAACCAAAGTGATTTTCACAACATTAACTCAACTTTGCTGTAATAACAGATTGATGAATGGTATAATCCTTTCTTCATTCTATTTCTGCACCCTGGTGTCATTAGCTTAGGGCTCCATTTGTCTCGATATATTTTGAGTCTTGAGTATTTGAATGTGTTTTTTTTTTTTGTTTTTTTAATCAAGCACACATTTGGTGATTAGGGCCAAACATCTTAATTCTGGACCGTCTCCAGGAATCGTTCCCTGAACAACACTGGTGTGTAATCCAGTTTCCCTCTCATGGTTCCTGCAGGTGACGGCTTCTTGCTTGTGCAGCTGTCTCGCAGACAGTGACCCACTGCCGTACCCGTTCATAAATTTGGTTGAAATAATAAACTATGACTCATAGGTAGCATAACCCAAAGAGAGACATCAGCCACATTAATGACCACTACACTGGTTCTGATAAACTGGAATGCCCATTTGCTGCATAGCTCATAGTTAATTCGTCTTGAATTGCTGTGTGGTTCTATGTATTTAAAAAATACTTTTAACGTGTTATGTGGAAGAAATTAAATGCATTCGAGACATAACCCTTAATATGAAAGTAAATATTTGCCATCAGGATTTGAATTAAAAACGCCTCTGAAATTTGAATGTTGTATATTTGTACTTACTTTTTCACTAAGTATGTTTTAACACTGAAAAACTAAGTACAAATATACAGAGATGAAGGTTGTTTTTATATACATGGTAGACCAACTCAAAGTAGGGTATAACTATAAAATAAAACTTACACACTTTTGCTCATGTCTTTTGAAAATGTACAAAGTGCTTTTGCATTCTGTCTCCCTTGTTGCAGCTTTGCTGAACCACCTTTCACTACAGTTACAGCTGTAAGTCTTTTGGGGGTGTATTCCACAGCTTCGCAAATCTAGAGTCTGAAATTCTTGTTTCAGAGATGTTCAGTTAGATTTATTCCTGCACTTTAACTGAGCAAATTGAAAACCTTAACCTGCTTTGATCTAAGCTCTTGCAGTGGAGCTCCAGCTAGACCGGTCTCAGGGATCTACAACATCTAACAGGTTTCCCTCCAGTGTTGCTGTTAGGGGTGGTTATAAAGAGGAGGTGCTTGTAATTTATTAAAGACTCTTCCACCAAGGAATAACTGTGCATAGAATATTTACTTGAAAAGGCATTTGGCATCTTATAGCTTCTGATTTGCTGTAAAGATGGGAGAAAATCACTTGTTGACAGCCCGTAACACTTAACTCTTTACCAACACTGACAGGACATTTGCAACATTTGTAGCAAGTAGGAATTGCACAGCTTCACAAAATGACTTTCATTAGGATTTACCGAAACTAATGTTTACAGATGTACTCATCCGATTGCATCTCTTTTCCGTGAAGTGAGCGCAGCGGGAAGAGTTAATTCTCTTGAATGGAAGTGACAAGTGGCCTCATCTGGAATCACTGATTGTATCTGTGAAATGACCCATGAGGGAGCATGCTATAAATAGCCAAATCATATAATTACCAGCTATTATTTATCGAGAGCATCCAAGCATATGAAGAGAATAACCGAGGCAAGCTGCAAAGCCTTCCTCATACAGGTCAAGTGCTCTTGTTGTGGGAAAAATTATACTGCAGGGTTTGGTGACAGATGTCATCATCCATGATTCGCTTCAAACCAAATCAAATGTGAAATGTTTCTTTCTTATATTTTCCACAAAAAAAAAGCCCAACAGAATATTGAAGAAGCATTAATTATGTAAATTTGAATTAGATTCAGGTCTACGCCCCGTCAAGTGATCTTTGGACTCACTCCCACTTAGCCCCCAAAGGAGCAGCTTTACTGCATGCAAACCACAGACTGTCCATCAGGACTGCATCACTTCAGCCGCCATCAAATCCATTATGACGCTTCATTGATCTAAAGGAAACGCAGCGAATTAGAGAATCGATCAAAGAGCTAATGCTGTACATGTGAAGAGCAATTATAGGATTTTTGTAAAAGCTTACTAAAAAAAATTAAACAAAGCAAGTGGCTACAAGCAGGTTGAATCAGAGAACTTCATTTTAAAAATAATTATTTACTATAAGCGTTCTCAAAAGAGCATTTGCTTCAAACCCCATTTTACCTTCGTCTCAACCTGAGAGTGGACATCAATTCAAAATAAATTTTAATTTCTTTGTGTCTCTGTTGATCAATAAAGTCAATTAGTACCTATTTTCTTTCAATGACTTAAAATATTTTTCAAAGCTTACAATAAACATGCTGCTTATAGAGTGCCATTGTAACTTAGATGTATGTATACATATATAAAAATATCAAAGTGTCATGCACGTCCAGTAATGTTGTGTCCCCATTAAATTGTCTTATTTTATCTCAGTACATTATTGAGCATGAATAAAGACTTTCTTTTATGCATTTTTGTCAAACCAGTTTTCAAAAACAGATTTTGTGCACATATTTAAGATGCCAGAGTAAAAGTCACAACAAAACCATGTCTCTGGAATATGTGTTCTTGTTCTCTTGTAATATAACAGAAGTCACCAGTTATTCAAATCTTACCCAAATCAAAAGCCAAAAATACTGACATGTTCACATTTGCTGTGTGTCACTAAATACTTTATATATCTCTGACCTAACCATAGTGAAGGGATCACTGCCTCTGAATTATTACCTTTGCCGTTGAAATATTCCAAAGCATACAAACCCTACACCTCCTTTGTACAGCTCCATGCTGTTAACTTTAGTTTGTTTTTGTTTTTTGTTTTTTCAAACCAGCATGCCAGAGGTAGCACCTTTTTTCCATCAGAAAAAAAAAACAGATCTATAGAGCATCAGTTCTGCAGTCCATCCCAGAGCTAATTAAAAGAGACATGGCAGCCTGCACACTCACACCTGTGACCAGCTTGAAATCTCTATTGAACTTAAAGTCATGACGCAAGTCCAGCCCCATCAGCGTGGAAAGTATTGTTCGTTTTGTGAAGAGAAAAAGTTTCTGTGACTTTATTTTCTCAAGGTTGTCATGATCCTGTGCACTGAAAGCATGAAACAGACCTTGATTGTTCTTGAAACAGTGTGACGGAGGCCCCAGAATCATTTCTTTGAAGCATTAACACCAAAATGGAGGAAGTAGATTGAACACTTAAATGAAGGAGCTTAAGTAATCAGCCTTGAAATGTATCTGCCTTTTGGGAAATCAGAAATCAGACAGTCATAAAGATTTCCTGGACCTACTGGATGTGTGAGATTTTGGGGAGGAAACGGCAGATCCCGAGGTGGGGAGGGGGTAACTTTCTTTTTTACCAACACAAATTCATCACCAGAATTCTAAATGAGTAAAATAATCAAATTTATAGATCCAAATGTTCATCTAAACCAATGGCTAAAGGTGCTATATTTAAAAAATATATAATATAACATAGTATAGGTTTTGAAAGAGAATAGCCATGTGTTTTAAAATCTGAAATTGTTTTTTTTTTTTTCCTTTAATTACATTTTTATTTTTTGTTGTCTTTCAACAATTACTTAGAGAAATGTGGGCCTGAAAATGATGTTGTTTAGGAACCCAGATAGCAGAAAATGTTTCTGTTGCTCTCAGAGCAAACAGTCACAGGTCTGTTTGTTCTTCTTTCAGGATGTTTCATGCTCCTGTGTATCAGACAGGATGTAGCAGACAGTGTTGATTAACCTGGTTTGTCACAGTAACACTGAATGTTTCTCTCTTCAAAAGCTTTCTTTTGCTTTTTATTTTATTTTCTCTTCTTTACTTGTTGATCTATTATCCTGCCAAAGAAGCAGAAGTCTTTCTTTTTTTTTTCTTTATCAATTATATTAAATTTAATAGGCTGTTCTTGTCAAGTTTGAGATCAGGTTTACATGTATTGTGTTTTTTTTTATGTTTTATTTAAGGTGGGACATTTTTTGTAACAGATATTTATTATATGTTCTGGTTTCTTGTTCCTATTGCATTTGCCAGGCATGGCTGACTGAGATCCATGAATATGCCCAACAAGACGTGGTGCTCATGCTGCTTGGAAACAAGGCAAGTGGTCAAACAAAGTAAAAAAAAAAAAAAAAAAAAAAAAGTTATTTTTATCTTTTTAGGGGTGATTTATAAATATAAAACTTTTTGTCACCTTAGGCTGATGCCACTCATAACCGGGTGGTGAAGAGAGAAGATGGCGAGAAGCTCGCTAAGGTAAAGACCTGCGAAATGTGTATGACTTTCCTTAGATTAGGTTGTAAAGCTGCAGACATTATAAGCTCTAGTGTGAGCTCTGTCACATCAGCACTGAGCACAATAAAGCTAAACACTGATAAACATTCAATGCTTTGACTCTGCAGGAGTTTGGGGTTCCCTTTATGGAGACCAGCGCCAGGTCAGGACTGAATGTAGAGCTGGCTTTCACTGCTGTGGCCAAGTGAGTACCGTTTTCTTTCTGTGGGTGTTGGAGATATGATGTCTGAGAGGACAGGAGACAGCTGTCTTTTGCATAATTTTGTCAAAACAAGAAGAAGACAACAGACATGTTGCTTTAACAAACTTGTTTTCAGAAGAGCTTGTGGATATTTTCCGTATGCTTAGTTTCCTCAGAGTTGAATATACCGATTCGCCACAGTTCACTGGATTATAAATTGTGGGAAACATTTTCAAGACTAGATGAAATTGATATTCTGAGATACTCTTCATCCAATCTAAATGAGTTTTTGGTATTTTATGAAGAAGAACGGGCTAATTTCTATAAAGGTGTTAAGCTACTAGAGACGTCTCCCATAATATTTCCAATAGTTCGGAATAAGAAAAACTGAATAGTAGAGCTACCACTATCATTTTTGTTTTTGTTTCACTTCAGGGAGCTGAAGCATAGGTCCATGAAGGATCCCAGTGAAAAGTTTAAGCTGCATGAGTACGTGAACAAGGAGATGAAGGGCGCCGGCTGCTGCAGGACCTAAACGGCTGAAAATGTGCGTCCATGCGCCGATTAACCGTCATTTTAACGTTGGAAATCATTTCTGGACTTACGGAGGACACTGATTTGTCTCCACAGTTGTACAATTTTCCTGACATTAAGTTTCTCTTGTTTTAACCCTTTCACATTCTTCTATTCACCTAATTGTTTCTTTAGCTATTATCAGCGCATGCTGATAATGTCTTATTGAACACATAAGACAGAACAGCTCAATTAGATCCATGTTAAAAATGAACATTCTTACTTCTCAAGGCAGCTGTACAGTCTTTGACTAATTATTTTTGTTCAAATTAATTTATTCACAACATGATTCTTTTTTTTTTTCCTTTTGTGAAGATGCTTAGTTGCAAGGTAGCTTATTTCCCACATGTCCTCATTATTTTTGATCTATATTGGCAGCTTTTGTTAGAATGCTGTGGATTATTAAATCTAGTTGTTTTGATGTTTCTTGTGTACATGTTTCAGTGACCATAGATGTCTTTCAGCAGGCTCCGGGGGGTCGGGTTGACTTACCAGCACTAATTCAGAATATTTTGGTGATTCATGGGTGAATATTTGGGGATATGCATCCTTTCATCACACAGTATTTTTGGTACAAGGTTACTGATGAGAAGAGTTTGAAAATTCCTGTGTACAAATGTTTATCTTGCATTGTTAACTTTTATTTGTTATTATCTAATGTATTTTTTTTTTTTTTTTTATCTTCAGCCTAATTGGGGTAGCACCGTGGGTAGTGGTTAGATCTGTTGCCTCACAGCAAGAGCATCTTGAACTTGGAAATTTTAGCTGACATCTTTCTGTGTGGAGTTTGCATGTTCTCCCTGTGCATGCGTGGGTCCTCTCCGGGTACCACGGTATTCCTCCCACAGTCCAGAATCATGCATGCCATGGTTGACTTAAATCACCCAGAAAGTGAGTGTGTGAGTGAGTGAGTGAGTGTGTGTGTGTGAACGATTGTTTGTCTGACTTTTCATAAGTGTTGGCTCTGTGATTTGACGACGTCTCGTCCAGGATGTAACCCATCAGTCGCCTGATGACCATTTGAGAAAGGCACCTGCTTTGCCGTGGCAATGAAATTCAGCAGAGACAGGAAATGAATGGATTAAAAAAATGTAATGTTTAAATACTATTATAGGTGTAAAAATATACCAAGAATGTTTGTTGTAAATACCTATGTTTTCCATATTTAAATAGTTATAGTAAAGCTTAATAATACCTTAAAGGCACTTTCTGTGGTGTTATCTTACATGTTGTATTAGAAACAGGGATGTGCTGATCCAAGACCCTAAAGGAACTAAACCTCCATCACCTGTTGTTGATTTACTGTCCGTGGTTTTGTCGGACATGCTTGGAAACTCCCAAACGGCTCTGAGTGTAAGGAAGAGAGACGCGTACAGAAATCGGCTGAAACACTTCTCATTAAATCTGATGACGTTAAAAGCAAAGCACCAAGTGTATATAGCATTAAAACCTCCTTTTCTACAAGTTTTGGAGTTCAAAGTGAAATATCTTTTAAGCCAAATTATCAGCAAGTCAAATCAACACAGAGCTGACTTTAGATTAGAAACAACTTTGTTACAAGATCAGAGGGGACAAGTTGTCTTTAACAAGAATTATAAATACATTCAGTCACATCTTAGATAACATGTTGTTGGGAGGTTTGTTTTTTAATGTGTTGAGGGCGCATGCTGATAATGTCCGGCAAAGTGTCAAGATGAACCAAAACAGCTGTTGCTATGAAGAAAAATGAAAAGAAAACGTACGCTTTATGAATGATCAGACTCTGTATGAGTAAGATATAATCCTAAATATTTCACATCAGAGTTGGAGCCAACAAAAATGAGGATCAGCGTCATCTCTAATTAGAAGTCTGTGTAAATGTATGTTCTGTTGTGATATTTGTCGTATATGAAAACTGCAGGCTGCTTCATATTTTATTTTTCAGTGCTACAATATGAATAAATATAAGTATGATGTATCATGTCATGTTTTTCTTAAGAACATTTGAACTTGTTGTTTGTAGCTGTTAAAATAAAATCTATTCTTTGGAAAAGACAAAAAGGTGTATTTATTTAAAAAAAAAAAACATTGCTGTTTGTATTCTTCTCATCACATGAGTCTTATTCTGAACATCTTTCTGTGCTGCATGTTCATACGGATAGTTTTTGGCACCATAATAATAATATTATTACTGATATTAAAAGTGTGTTAATACATCTTTATAGAAACCATAGGTCATCATAAAACATTACTTTGCCTTTTTATTCACGGTTCAGCCAAATTATTTCGGATGGAGCCCTGAAGGCACCAGTTAGGCAAAATTAATGAGTCACTGGAGATTTTAGAAAAGACTTGAGTTTTGTTTAAAAAAAGTGTTGTTTTGTCACCCTCTGCTGGACGTAAATTAAATAACATGTCACCTACTAACATGTTAAACTTGGATTTATCATGAAGCTGCTTAATGCAGAAACTGAGAATAAAATAGCAAATCAGTGCTTGTAATACAATCTTAGAAGTATTGTACATATATAACCTACAATTAAAAAATAAATTATTAAATACAATTGCACTCATACAAGTACAGTAATTCAAAATAGCAACCATATGTGAGACTATACATCATTAGTCTTGTACTATGTTATACTCTCAGTCTTTATATTCCTGTTAAATGGTCCAAATGTCATTTATTTGCAGCAAGGATCAGTAGTTGCAGTATTGATTATTCTCGAATGTAACTGAGAAAATTAGATACTGATGTTTCCTCACATGCAAGCACCAGCAGTTTTGTACGTAGCATATTATACGTCGTGGCATCTGGCAGTTGTGGAGTGATGGACTTTTTCAGGGAAAATGAGTCTGGCTCCTGTTGTTAATGAAGAGGAGGAGCTGTCAAATGCCGTTCATCTTTGCATCAAACACAAGGCTTTGTGCAAGCCTCCGCTGTGAGATGCACTTCAAGCAGAAGCACAATCATGGTTTGTGTTTAAAATAAGCTTCCACTGCAGAAAGAAAAGAAAAAAATCACAGATGTAACGCATCAGACTAATTCTGTGAGTCAAAAGTGACCATTATCACTTAATTAATCAGCTTACCGGCGTACTCCTGTGGCAGCATCGGTCGACTGATGACAATCTGAAATGCTGCCATCCAGGCTTTCTGATCCTCTGCAGTCTCACAGGCGAAAAGAAACTTCCTGTCTGGAGTCACTATAGTGATTCCAAACGGCCAGTGGGTCCCCTGAACGTTGGCAGGGAGGCCAGGAAGGACAGTGTAACTGTTTTCTTTGCTGCCGATGAAAACCTCACCTCGAGCATAGGCATCCTATGAACACAGAAAGAGTCACACAGATATCACCATGAAAAAACAAAAGCTATCTGGCTGTCCTGATAAGTTAGGCACCACAATCCAAGTCTTTTTAGTTATTTTGGCTACTATCACGCAAAACTCTACTCTAAACAAGAGGCACAGCGGCATCTCCTGGTGACTGAGGTAAACTACAGCTTTGCTCTTGAAATTGTTGAGTGCATACCAGCGGATCCTTGAAGTACATGAGCCTCCTGTCATCCATCGTAAACCACCTCTTCTTGAAGCCTTCAGTGTGCTGTAAGACAGAAAGGAAGGGTTCAACATAGCCATCGATACAATAAATTTTAAATCACTGTTGTCAATTATAAGTTTACATTGGGATCAATGACTAGGAATAAGCAGATCACCTTTGGTCCGGTCTTCTCCATGTAACCCTCCTTTATGTAGTTCCTGGTCAGCTTTGGTAACAACTAGGGAAAAAATACAAAAAACATCATGACCACAAACTTGAAAGTATTTCGCTGGAAATTTGTTATAGCAGCAACAAGGAGAAGCACTTATTTGTACAAAAGAAGAAGAAGAAGAAGAAATTGGTACAGGATTTTCAAAATTTTTTCAAAAAAAATATTTTGAAAGTCGTGGAGTTCATTTGTATTCAGTCCTCCATAATATGAAAGCCCATACAAAAATCTAATTAACCAATTCTTTTTAGAAGTCACCTTATTTGTAATACAATACAATACAAATGCACCACATTTTTCAGATTTCAGTGTGAGGACAATGCATCATTTCCTTTCCGTTTCACAATTGTGCTCGACTTTGTCTTCTATAGTGCACGATTCCAGCAAAGTGTAGTTTGTTGTCATAAAGTGACAAATATGTGAAAAAGGTGACGTCTGTCATATACTATATGTATATGGTATATACTATAAACTATATAGTATAGTTTATAGTATATACTATATACTATAAGAAATAAAGAGTTTATTTCTTTTTAAGAAATAAACTCTTAAAAAGAAAAAAAAAAAAGATGCTTTTGGTGAAAAGCAGTCAGAATTACAGGGAATCCTGAGGAGGCCAAAATGCCTTTCTACTTAAGAAGAACTTTAAAATGGCCTTCACAGCAGTGGATTTGTCAGCTGCATCATAAGAATCATAAACTCCATCATAAGAATGAATCATTGCATAAAAAACTTTTTTTTTTTTCTGCTCACAGTCCAAGTTTAAGGGCCTGGCATTGGAGGCGATCTGCTTCATTTTTGTTTTACTTGCAAAAGCTATCATTATTCAAACTCATAGTTCTGCATGTCACAAGCTACACTTAGTCGCATTTGGATACATTTTTAGTCCTCTAGCAATTAAACTGACAAGACTTTGAAGAATATATTATAGAGACTGGAATCATGACCAAACTTTTACTGTTGAATTCAAAGCGCGTTGTCTTTTTAATGAAACTATTTAAAATGCAACTCCATTTCCATGACATTCTTTTGCAACAGTGTGCTACATGTGTCTTTTAGGTGCAAGTCAAAAACACAGCATTGAATTAAACATGTTTAATGTGAAATTTTAGACTCCTGACAGTTTAAACAAAACAAGTGTGGGTTTCACAACTGATGCAGTGATGTTCAATGCATGCAATTTTTGATTTTCTTTTCTTTCCGGGCAACATCATGTTTTTAAATCTACGGGATGCAGTATGTTTAAGGTTCAGCCTTATGTTCCCTCATCTGTCATCTGTCAAGTTGACATTACCTTATATGGTAACACTTCATTTGAAGGGGTGTGCATAAGGCTGACATGACACCGTCATAAACATGACATAACACCTGTCATGAACACGAAGAAGTCTTTATGAATGTTTATGACTGTGTCATGAGCTGTCATTCGGTAAATAATGACACTTTTAATGCAAAGTTGCTCTAAAAGTTGCATTAAAAGTCCATTAAAAGTGCCAACTTTGCATGATTTTGTAAATTATGATAATTTAATGCAAAGTTGTCTTATGCACAACCTTCAAATAAGGTGTTACCCATTATGTTTACTCTTGAAGCAGAGGTTTTCAGATATTCCAATCCAAATACTGCTACCAAAGTTACTCTCGAAATGTAAGTTACTAGGAAAACATATCATTTTAGAAACACCTATGTAGTCATATGAATTCTGCAGACACGTACTAAACATATACTCACCTCAGAGTTTGGAGCACCAGGAAATGCCACCTGCAGGTAGTGATATCTTGCACCTCTGATTGCATTGAACCAGTCAACAATTTCCTTTAGGACAAAACATCAGGAAGCATCAGAAACGGAGTCACTTCCAGCTCTTCCTCTGTCACATTTGACACAGACGACTCCAGCACAGTACATGATATTTATTATGGCTTAAAATGTTTGAACTGAAGGAATTCTGACAGAAAACATGCTGACCTTGCCGTCCTCGTGATAAACAAAGATATTTCTGGTGCTGTTGTCCTTCAAGTAGGTGATCTGCAGCCCATGAGAAATGCCAGTTTTAGATGGCTGAAAAGTGGCATTCACTGTGCTGAGCTTCATGATCGCTTTGGGCTCCCTGGCCTGAGGGGAGAAAAACAGGAGTATGGTAAGGCATCATGCTTTTAAGTCCTAAGTTATCAATTTCATGTAAAAAAAAATAAATAAATAAATAAATAAAAATGCAATAGCTGAACCCAACCTGAACATTACGTAGACTTGAATTTGCTTATTTAGCTCATAAAATTTCCTATGTGGCATTGTGCGAAGCGACACGTTAGAAACCAACTCACATCGTGCTTGTTGAAGTATTTCAGGACACCTTCACGTTCCGTCAGGATAAATTTTCGACTGAGGTACTGGCCGTTGTCTCTTCCTCTCTTCCATAAGGATCCTTCTCTGTAGCCTGCCAAGAACAAAGATCTTTTTGTGATTAGGGATTCAAAACACACAAAAATGGAACGATTCATATATTCAAGCCTCTCTTTTTTTTAGCTGATCCATGATGCATTCAACAAACTTGTAGGGCAATACATCTATTCCCAATCGCAGTGCAATATCAGAGTATTGCAATGTGAGGTGTTTTTTAAGCATTTATTGATATTGCTATGAACAACTTAAATGCATTTCGGTGAGAACAAAAGCCCATGAAAAGTGGTCAGGAGTGATGAATAAAAAACACAGAGGAAAACGTGGGTCGGTTGCCATTGAAATGTGACAACTGAACGTTTTCCTTGAATCGGGTTCCTTTTCTTGTCTGCGTTGTGGATAAGATCAAAGACATATTTTATGAAACTACAAACTCACATGGGAACATTATCTCCTCTTCTCCACAAGTAAAAAAGAAAGCAGCAATTTCTCCTTTTTGTGCTTGTATATACAGCTGTGAGAGTGTTTCTTCAATGAGATACAGCGGCCACTGAGGACAGTGTCAGAACTGAAATGTTTTCACTCTGCTACTATTGTGTGAAAAGCACATCGAGTTCAAAAATAAAGCCCTCAAAGTTTAGACAAAAACCTCAAAAACGATAGCTTTCTGCCTGTGTGTGCGCGTTTGTTTGTAATACCTTGTGGGGACGATTTTCCTGACATATACCACGTTGTGGGGACCAATTGCTCCTTGTGGGGACCAGGCTCCGGTCCCCACAAGGGGAAACCCTGTTTTTGGGTCAGGGGTCAGATTTAGGGCTAAGGTATGAATTGAGTTTTGGTTAGGGTTAGGGTTAGGTATGCGATGGATAGGGTTAGGAAAAGGGTAAAGGTAAGGTTTAGGCTGTAGAAATGAATGGAAGTCAATGGAAAGTCCCCACAAAGATAGCAACACAAACGTGTGTGTGTGTGTGTGTGTGTGTGTGTGTGTGTGTGTGTGTGTGTGTGTGTGTGTGTGTGTGTGTGCGTGCGTGTGTGTGTGTGTGTGCGTTTGTTTGTAATACCTTGTGGGGACGATTTTCCTGACATATACTACGTTGTGGGGACCAATCGCTCCTCGTGGGGACCTGAGCCTGGTCCCCACGAGGGGAAACCCTGTTTTTGGGTGAGGGGTCAGAGTTAGGGCTAAGGTATGAATTGAGTTTTGGTTAGGGTTAGGGTTAGGTATGTGATGGTTAGGGTTAGGAAAAGGGTAAAGGTAAGGTTTAGGCTGTAGAAATGAGTAGAAATGAATGGAAGTCAATGGAAAGTCCCCACAAAGATAGCAAAACAAACGTGTGTGTGTGTGTGTGTGTGTGTGTGTGTGTGCGTGCGTGTGTCTGAGCATGTCGTATGTTCACCCTTTTAGTGTATGTGGTCAGTCTTGTAAACCTTAATCAGCAAAGGGAGGAAGAACATCTGCTGTTAAAAGATATAAATAATTCAGCTTCAACTGATCGCTTCCAGAACCAGTCAGAACATCACTAAAGCAAACGCACACACACACACACAAACACACACTAGGGCATTTAAAGGAAAAAAGCAAAAAAAAAAAAAAAAAAAAGAACAGCAAAGTAGGTTTTCAGCCAAGCTTTTAATTTTCGGAAAAATTGAAGGAGTCAAGCCTTTAAATTTTTGAAGAGACTATGAACATTCATCACCGTTTTTGAAATTCACACACACATAGACACGCAGACACACACACACACACACACACACACACACCTACATACACACACACACACACACACACACACACACACACACAATCGGACTCATCTGTCTATCTATTCCTGGGCCTCTTCCTGACATTCACCACAATGCCCATATTTAGCCATTATCAGACAGAACACAATGCATTGTTATGCGTGCATTTTCACACGTGTGACATCAAAACACAGACATGCCGATTCAAACTATAATATTATTAGTACATCTCGTATTCTTTGGGCAAAGTGCTGATCGATCCAGGGTGCAGCACTGATCGCAAGCATAATTTTTCCCTAATAAATACTATATATTTACTTTTTGGATTTACTATGATTCTAATTGTATATTTTAGAATGTAGTTTGTTTAATTTACATATTCAAAAGTAGCTTAAAAAGTTCACTTGTGGCTACACCAACCTACAGGAATTTTCTGAAAGTAGACCACATGAGAAACAACTGAACTAAACCACTTCCCCACCAGAAACTATACTAGAGAAGCATTTCCCTATAGAGCTGAGATCATCATGCTGCTTTTGGATAGAATAAAGGAGAATGCAATAAACAACAAGAACAGCCCATTCTGGTAAACGCACAAGGAAGTAAAGAAGATATTGATGTTTGCTTTGCGAGTTTGTCCGAGACCTCTATGATTAGTTTCTTATTTCATTGCTCAGTTAAAAAGTAACCATGTTTTATCCACATGCTGCAGCAAATTCCTCATTGACCAATGACTTTTTCAATGATTCATGAGACCGACTGCTATTAATGTACCAGAGAGAGAGGCATGGTCCCTCTAGTCATAATTACATCAACCCAGAAAGGTGAACAAGTTCAAGACTGGTAGAAGTTGAAAATAAAATAGCGAATTTACGACCAAACCAACTGGTTTTTGTACTAGTGCAAAGTTAGATCAAGGTTTTACAAAGTTACAGTTTCAAAACCACGAAGATCAAACGATTCCCATGTGCTAAAGTCCTTGAAATAAGATGCCAAAGAAATTTCTAGCGTTAAAAACTGTTACTATCAATTTAGTGATGGTAACAATAAGTTGTTACTATCAATTTCTCAATTTATTAGCCGCACATTTAGTACAACGGCTGACCAAATTGCTGCATAAGCTCACCAATAACTTGACTAATAAATTAAAACTACAATAAACATAAGATATTAAAACTTCTTAAATGAATAAAATAAAATAAAATAACCCAACAAAAGCTAATATATAACTGTATGCAATGGAGTAGACATTTGTTGTTAAGCTGTTCTTAAAATCTCTAGCAGTCTGTGCAGCTTTAAAGTACGGAGGCAGGTTGTTCTGCAGCTCCGGCTGCTCTGCCTCTGAGCCTGGTTCCACGGATGTCATTCAACATTTGATTTGTGGACCTTAATGCTTTGGGTGGAGCGTGAGAGTGCAAAAGTTTAGGCAAACATCCTGGTGCTAAATCACTATGACTTTTAAAAAGAAGCAATAAACTCTGAACTGGATCGAATAGGAAGTCATAGTATAGAGAGGTAAGCTTAGGTGTGATGTTATCACAGTGCCTCGTTTTTGTCAGAAAAAGTTGAGTTGGCATTTTATATATTAAAAAAAAATAAATAAATAAAACACATACATAGAATCACAGTAACCTAAGTAGGATGCAATAAAAGCCTGGGTTACTTTCTCAAATTTCAAGTGTTATTTTATCAGTAGTAGCAATAACTGTTGCTTTTCCTCAACCGTGTTATATATTTTTGATTTAACTGTTTGTGTACATATTGTAAAACTGGTATTTTTCACACATTTTAACACATGCATTGATGATAATCTTACGCCAGTTTGTGCCTGCAGGTTCTATGACTGTGTTGGGCTTAAATTCTGCGAACAATGTTACCCAGAATGCTTGCGCACAAAGAGGGCATTCTTCCTCAATGGCAGAGGCACGCAGCCACATGCTCCCAAACCTCTGCACAGTGTAAAACAAGAAGCCACAGACAGCAAGACACAGTGTTCAGCAGTCATGAGACTCTGATAGCAGCTTCTAATCCTCTACCTGAAACTGAAATCAGACATGTAGTTCCTACATGTACACATTCATGTTTTTGCATGATGCTAATCCGAGATGCTGTAGACTGTAGTGTGAAGAATAAATGCATTCTAAACTGATTACTGATACTTCCAGTCCCAGTAACTTAAGCTGGGAAGTGCTAAGTATTCATTTGTTAAATGAAAAACAGCAGCAGAGATGCAAACTATGTGTTGTTGCTGCAAAGTTAGATAAAAGTAAAAATAAAAAATGGCCAGAAGACAGGCTTTCTTTAAAGAAGGTTCAACTGCCTTTATTTCCAAGCTTCCTGTTTCCTGCACATATGCAACTAAGGGAAATGGTCAATTAAAGCCGATAAAAACCACAGTTAGTAACCACTTTTCAGAATAGGCAGAAAAGTGAACTTTTAATACTTTCCCTGACTGTTTGAAAAAAAAAAAATAAATAAATAAAATAATAATAATAATAATAATAATAATAATAATAATAATAATAATAATAATAATAATAATAACAACTGTTGTCAGCAAACATTCTGTCGTTAGGGGTGTTTATCAGGTCATAAAGGTTTAACATATACTGAGTGACCACTGACCAGTGACAGTAGAGTATTTCATTTAATTTTTATTATTATTATTATTATTATTATTATTATTATTATTATATTTAATTGGACAGAATTGACTCCGGTCTTTTTCCCTATTTGTATATTTTGTTTTTCTTTGCAAAATAAAATTATTTAAAGAGAACTTTGACTCAACATGCTGCAAAAGTACAGCGAAGAAAAGAAAAGCAAATGCTGTTTCTCATTTGTTATACATAGCATGCATGAGATTCTAACAGCTTAAAACGTTTCAGCAAAGACACAAAAATGTTACAATACCACAGATTTATTTTATTCAAAAATATATATATACAAACTAAATAAATTTTAAAAAATTGTGTGACGTCACAGGCATTCTGCTTTCATAGTGTAACACAATGAGTTTAATATTACCTGTTTAATTAACAGCTTAACAAGTCGTACCTTTAGAATAATGTTACCTCCGTTACACTGATGGGTATGAAATGTTTTAGCAATTTTGACAAAGCTAGCTAGCTGTCTGGCACAGATAGACAGACAGTCATTAAACTGTGTCTGTCTGACTGACAGAGATAAAAAAAAAAAGGTAATTTAGTAAATGCAGCACTGGCATGCAAAGCTTTGTCTGTAACTTCTCATTTTGTGTCAGCCATTGCAACCAAGAACGCTGTTAATCATTTGCCCGTGATGCTGGGAATTCATTCACCACTGAATCTGTTTTGCTGTGCAAGATGCAAACAGTTTGGTTCCAATGCACTCAAACAAGCATCTCATGTTTAATTGTACAGGTACATTTCATTGTTACCTGCAGAGTAGGGCTCCTGCCTCTCTACGCACATAAACTCCTTCCTCTCGTACTTGGCTCGGATCCACTGGTCCCGTAGGAGCCTGCAGAACACAGTGGATGGTAAATGATTAATGGTTGTTTATCTCATTTGTCTCAAAAGGAAGAGGTGATCTTTTGTGGTTAATGTCACTCCTCCAATTTAGCTTCTGAAGAAGAAGAAATTTAAATGAAAAGCCTCGCATGTGTTTTTAAACTCAGTTATCTCTTATTAAAGCCTTTTATTCACTTAGGTTGCTAAGTTCAAATACACATTAGCTCTAAATACACATGGTTCCAAAACAACAACCTTTATAACTGTTAAGTTTGTACGCGTCATCTTGGTAAACCAAAACCACAGATGGCATCTTTTTGTTGAGCAAAACTCTAAATGCGAAGTTGCCAATTACGCCTAAGCACTAACCAATACAGAAGATGATGTTTGTCCACAGAATCTAATGCAAACTTGTCCGCCGCAGTACATTTATTATTCAGAAAGCATTAAAATAGAGTGCTGTGAAAATAAACTCGTCACCTTTTTGTCCCGCTTCAGTCTTTCAGATCATCAATTAGCAAACTGAGTAAATCCAAAACAGCAATTTTCAAATTGACATTTTATTTGGTAAGGGCAAAAAGCTCTTTAAACTAATTAAGTCATGTGTCAAAAATTGCCCGTTCAGATCCACTCACCGCAACCAGGCCTTTAAATTAATGCCAAATTCAAGTAAAAATAAAATAGATATAAACTTAAATATAAACTGTCTGGCAATATATAGTCAACTCAAAATGCAAAACATGTTTCAATCTGACAAAAAAGAAACAAAAAGGTAAGTAATTGACATTTTCCAGTTTGGAAAGGTTCCTACGTCATTTCTACGGACTTTGGACTTCAGAAAACCAAATTCAGAGCAATTGTCTACAAATAGAGAAAACAGAACAGTGGGAAACTTTCTCTAGAGTAACGGCCTGAAAAAATTATTTAACTAGTGCATTAATGACTCATACAGGAAATCACATAACAATTTAGAACAACATCTGCAGCATTATACGCCTCACTTGTCCTAGTTTGGTCAAACATGGTTGTGGTCTTTAAGATAAAAAAAGAACGTGAATTGAGCCTGCTTAAAAAAAATCTTGTTTACCATTTTAAACATCTTTATGCTTTTTAAATAAAGTGCTTATTGATTAAAAAGGGCTTAGAACAAAAAGATGTAACCTCTGTAATGACTATGGTCAGATTTCAGTACTTTGTGTGTCAATGTGGTGCTGCGTTACAAACAAAAGCTACTCAGAACACGGATTAATCCAAGAAAAATGAGACTTTCAGCAATTTTATCCTAATGTGTAATGAAAAAAATAAATAAATTGTCTTAGGTGTAAAAGTTTGAACTTAAATAACAAACACGACAGAAAATCCTAAGATTAAAGAGGGTCATAGAAGCAGGACTACTTACATGCAATCTTTAGACGTGGGTCGATAATAGAAGGCAGGTACTATCTGTTCATATTTGGCCTTTGCAGCATTGTTCCCCACAGAATCTATAAACTACAAAGAAGAAAGATGAAGGCTTGTTTTCCACATAGCAAACACTGAGCAACATTAACTTAGCTAGCTGATCGTGTTAACTTACAATGAGTTCATATGTGCTGCGATACTGAAATGGGCCGCTGTCATTAAACCCCTTAATGGTAGAGTATGATAAATAATACCGCAAACGGGTTTACTCCCATGTTCCGGGTTTAGTTTAGATGCTATGTGTCAAGATCTGAATAACATCTCCCATTACTTAAATGAGTTGATTTCTTTCTGATTACTCCCCATCCTTAGACACAATTTTTTTTTTTTTTTAACTATGTCACAAGTTTCACTGGTGGTATTTGAGCTTCTTTTCAAGGCACTCAGAGGAAATGTTTTTCTGATTTATTTACAATAAAAACACAACAGAAACCAGCTGCATCATAAAGCTACTAAACTCAAACAAGATGGCAGGTCAAACACACTGACCCATGCTTCAAACATATGCAACTTAAAAGAGGAAGTGTTGTGGAATGCTCTAGAAACCCCACCCTGACAAACCGAAGCAGAAATCTCTGTGCAAAGATAGTCAGAGGCTACTACTGCTTCGCCCCATTTCCCTTAGAAACCGTACTTTGATCGAGGAGTGATATCGAGCGCAACTAATCCTTGTGCAAGTTGAGAAATGTAATTCTAAAGGGCGGATCACTATTAGTATAAGCTAATTTGTTGTTTTTAATAAACTCAAACAGCAAAAGAAGATTTAAAAAAAAAAAACATGCTGTATATGTGTATTGTGGGACAAGATTTAATGAGACACAAACTTCCACAAACTTTTATCACTGCAGCTATCACTATTGGTCATATTGGATTTTGAGGTTGGATGATGAGAAACGTCTGTCCTTCATCATTGGGATTATAGCTTCAAGAGCCCTGCTTGTTTGTTTGTTTTTTTCCAAATTGAACAAGAAAACTCTTTCTTTGAATGTGTTGTGAAAATGAATTAACTTTCCTTTCCCTCTTTGTGAGAAAACAACTAATGGAGACATCTAACTGTAGTGTCATTTATTATGGCTTGCCTGCGGTACATATATGGCTTATTAAGTATTTATAGAAGTGGCACTTAGTGTTAGAACCACTGATCTAGAGATAATGTTCATGAGTGAAGTACACAACAAACTTTCTTTCTGCTTTCAGTAAAACAATGTCGCTATAAAGACAGATTCCTACTGTTAGTGGTCTTTATTTATTTATTCATTCTTAAAGCTGGTTTAAGAATTGCACACTCACTCAGCATTCACGCGAAAGACATTATCGATAGCAGCTGATACTGTAACCGGTCAAAAGCAGATGTGAAACCTTCTAATCTTTTAGAGATCCTTATTATAAAACTGTTTCAGGTCATGTTATGCTGTTGAAATAAAAGGCTTGTTTTCAGTGACGTGCTGCTATAATTTTAGAGCTAAATGGCAAGACTTTGCATGGAGTAATACAGAAGAAGAAAACAACAACAGCAGAATATTTCACCTTATGAATAAGGGGGGGAGGGGAGTTTTACTAGTCCCTAGTGTCTCTCTAGGTTCTATTCTTTGAAAGAGCGATGTTGCTGCTTTACGACATCCTTCCTCTTATTTGTTTCTTATATATGACAGTGACTTGCAAACACATTAATTTCTCTTCAACTTTTGTACATTTTGTCATATTACCAAAAAAAAAAAAATGAAAGTATGACGAGCATGACAAAAAGTTGGCCTGCTGACAGACTTTCAAACTTGAGTTGTGGTTCTCTGCAACTCCTCCAAAGAGACCACAGACCTCTTGGCTGTTTGTGTGATTAATGCTCTCCTTACCCGACCTGTTACTTTAGCAGGATGACCATTTGTAAGTTCACAGTTGTGTCGTTCTATTTAATTTTTTTGGATGAGGGCATAAACAGTGCTCCATTTAAACCAAATTTTCTGTGTTCTTTGTCAAGATTAATTCACCAATTTTCTCAAACAGACCTATGAGGCCTTTGCAGAACAGTTGTATTTATACTAGAAGTGAATTACACACTCCATCTGCTAACTGGGAGATTTCTTTGCATTTGATTTTATTTTGGGGTATCAACACGTGACAAAGTTCAAGGGGCATGATGAATTCGTTTGCAAGTCAGTGTATAAATTTCCCAACACACTTGCACACACTGGTCGTCTGGAACAATATGTTACCATAATGTTACCAATTTCCTGCAGAATGCACGGCTACCTTAAAAACCTATGTTTTTTAAGAGCGGAATTGAGATAATGGACTCTTAAAAGTACCTGGGTGTTCACTTGGACAATAAACTGGACTGGACTCACAACACTGATGCATTTTAAGGGAAGGGACAGAACAAACGGCCTGCTGAGGAGGCTGAGATTTTTGGGAGTGCAGAGGGCGTGCCTGAACAGTTTCTTTGACTCTGCAGTAAAATCCGCCATTTTCTATGGCACCATAAGTTGGAGCAGCAGCTTATCTACAGCTGAGAGGAAGCAATTAGCCAAGCTGATCAGGAAGAACAGCTCTGTCCTAGGATGCCCCCTCGACGCAGTGTATGCGGTGGGAGATAAATGAACTCTGGCTGAAATAACGTCACTGGTGGACATGAAGCTGTTGCAGATTCTGCAAGTTTCTTCAGTGACAGACTGCTGCATCCTAAATGCACAAAGGAGCGTTAGCATAGGGCCTTTCTCCTAGCAGCTGTAAGATTTAATAACCCATCTTTGCTTTGTTGTTTTTTAAGCTGAAATAAACATATATTATTTTGCACATTTTCAAAACAACCAAACAAACAGAAAGAGTCCACACAGACACAAGAACAGGACGACCACTATTGCCACAAATGTAAATTTAATTTCCTGCTTTTGAATGGCGTTTTGCTCCGCTTTTTTTTTTTTTTTTTTTTTTTTTTTTTTTATGAAGACAGAGGAGTCATTTGTTTTATGCACGTCGTCTGTAACATAAAGGTCTGCACATTTCCAAGATCTTAGAAACACACAAGCGCCCCTGCAAACTCGCACAAAGACGCTGGCTGTGTCGGCCAGCTGCTGGCTCACGCCTTTTAGACCAAGCTCAATTGATACCGTTGACTGGCAGCGGTGATAACGTAGGAGGCAGAAAGCGGCACTGTCAGTAGTTTGAGTGGGAATAAAGACACTGGAAGCAGTGGTTACTCAGAGCTTTCTTTTAAATCAGAGGTGTCAAAAGAGTGGCCTGTGGGCGGTTTGCGGCCCGTAGAATGACTTTGTGTCAATTCAAGAATAATACAGTAGCTGATGCAGATTGAAGGCTGCTTTTTTATCTCGTACGATAATGTTTCTGATTAAACAAAAAGTATGTCTCCTTTTTAATATCTTAGTAAATGAAACATCCAGCTGGCAGATTTGAACTTGTCAAAACTTGGCAAAATAAAGATTTTTTTTGTTGTTTTTTAAAGGAAGAGTGACCCATATCCCTGTCTTGTTGCTGCTGAGAATATATTGAAAGTGTTTTTACAAGGTCAAGAAAACAAGAAACAACACAAAAAAAGTTTTAAGAATCTTTTGCCTTGGCGCGATGATATTATCAGTCTACTTAATTAAAATATTGCATGTTCCCACTATTTTTAAGCAAGTAAAAAAATCAAAAAAAAGAATCAATAAAAATAATTAGAATAGTCAATAACAATTCATGCTTAAAGATGAAACTCTGGGTCTTTTGATTTGTTCAGAATGTTTTGAAGTAAAATTGAAAAAAAAAAAAAAGAAAATCTCACCTCTAACTCAGAGTAGCTCCAGGGATCCAGCAGTAGGGACTTTACCTTGCTGATCTGAGCAATGTTTCTATGGAGACCTGAGCAACTGTGACACACAAACACCCCCAGGGTGTAGGATGCCCATTCTGGGTCTGCAATTTAATATAACACATATATCAGAAATTAGTTGAAGTGAACAGGAATATTACATGTGGGCTAAATGACCATATGCATTATCTGATTTCCTTTAACTCACTCCTGAGTTAAAGGAAATCAGATAATGCATTTGGTCATTCCTCTATTGCATATGCATATGGTCAGAGTCTCTATTGTCTCTCCAGATTGTTTCTAAACTAGCTGCAAACAGTAAAAACAACCCTAATTTTACCATTTATAGAGTTCCTGAGTCTTAATTAGAACACAAGTAGATAATTAGTTGTGAAATCTGAACTCATGCGATGATAATCATTTCAGTAAGCAGAGACAGGAGTCTAATACTTGAGTAGAGAATGACAAAGAGTTTTGTGTAAAAACTGCTGCAGATCCTGCAGTCAGATTAGAGCAGAACAGAGTTTCTGTTGTGGCTTTTCGGTTGAATTTAAAGTTGGCCAAAAAGTAGGTTGTCTTAAACATAGTGACAATGTTTTACTTTCACCAAACACAGACTGAAAATTTTACTAATAACTACAAGTAGAAGCCCTTTCCAGAAAATGTCAGCAAACAAATGTAACAATGTAGAGTTATGTTTATTTCACTGTCTCTAAGAGGTAAAGGGTGCAGTGGAAACCTTCCAGTTACAACAAAGAACATTTCACAAAACCTTCTTCCCAAATTAAAGAATTGTGTAATTATCTCATTTTTGCATCAGGAAGGACTGAGGTTATTGCTAAAGTTTACCAAAACTGCAGTAAACTTGTTTTTGGACGATATCTTAGTAATCACATCATCACATATTGACGCAAAGGTTTCACAAAAAAGAAAGCAAAGATAAAAGTTAAAGGTGATCTATGCAATGGCGACATAAAGTATGTTTCTATTCGGTAGTCCTTCTAGTGTTAAATATAATTTCTAATAAAATATAGCTGCACTTTACTGATTTTATATCAAGAATGAAATAAAGAATCATTCTTAATATATAAAAAGGTCAAGTTTTCATGTTGATATTGAAACTTCTCAAAACTAAAGTATTGCATTGACGGGAGTTTTGTCTTTTGTGACCTTTTGTGTAATTGTGGCACAATAAACTAAATAAAAATTTTCAAATCTAGATGATTAAAGTTATTTCAATCAAGTATTCAGTGCATTAATATCCATGATTACCAGTTAAAAAGGACGTGATGCTGTGTGAAAGTGTTTACGTTCCATGAGTGATGGTTTTAAGGCTGAAAATTGATCTTGGGGAAAACAAATTTTCACATTTTCTCATGCTGCAAACGCAAACTTTTAACTGGATTTTTATGTGATAAACTAACACAAAGACATAGTGATAGTTTGTAGTCGTAAAAGAAAAAGTTAGAGTTCTGAAGTCACTGTACGTTCATAACAAATTTGAAAATCAAACGTTTAGTGTACACACTTTGAGAAGATTCTTCAGCCAAACATTACATACAAGGTGTAGCAGTGAAGTGTGCATATGTCTAAAAATATAACTGTTTTCCTTTCCAATTACTTCTGTGGCTGTTTTCTTTTTCTTTAACTCTTCTGCAGTCGTCTGCCTAGGCGACTGCCTCGCTGCACTCCACACGTGAAGTAGACAGGAAGCAGATCACCAAATAGAAGCAAGCAACTCAACTGCGATCACCACATACACATTGAGCAAGAACGTTCTGCAGCAAAGGTGTGACTTCACTCACAGACAGGAAACTGTCGCTGCGCTTCAGAGTAGATGAGGGTGAGATTGAAGCTGATAGGAGGGTACGGAGCCCCAACTTATGTTTGTAAAAAGGGTGGAGGCCAATACACACTCCATAAAAACACAGAATTTTGTCCACTCTCTAGGGCTGCAAGAATCCTGGGATGACATCTCTGTCACCCTCACGACTCAACGCTTCCCGTATCCTGTCAGGTCCTGCCGGATAAGAAATCATTCTTATCTTGGTTTGGGAGTCCTCACAGCTGTTCTTGATACATCATTTTGTGTCACCACCGTTTGTGACAGCCCTGTCAAGTCTTTTCTTCAGCTTTAATTGTCAAGTTTGCGTGTACAAACAAGGAATTTGAATTTGGTTTCACAGCGTATATCAACTTTATACATTGGAAAAAATCTGAAAGAACAATATAGTCCTATGTCCATTCTGTGGCTGCTGGGTTTTTTCCAAATAGTGCTCTGTAGTGGAGACTTGAAGATAAAAGTTTAAACAGTTTGTGACCAGGAAGTTTATGGTCTGAGGAGATGTCAGCTCCCCCTTTCGTGACTATAGAGCTATAGAGCAAGTCAGACCTCTCTGCAGACCTTAATAGTTTGTTTCATGGTCGCTGTTCTGTTTAGTGGATAGGCCAAATCACACAGTGATGGATGTGCACAGGTCAGAATGATTAATGGCAGAGTAGAGGACGGACAGGAGCTCCTTTGCTTGGTTGTCACAAGAAACATAGTCTCTGCTGGGCCTTTTTCTGAACAATGGGAATGTGTGAGAACCAACTCAGGACCCGAGCAACAGTGGTTCCTAGGAACCAGAGGCAACCCTGACTTAATAAAGTCATTCATTATGCAATTAGGACACTATTATCCTGTAGAGGACAAAATCTGCCCTGGCACATGTAGCCTACCAGCCTCCTTATATGGTATGCCTCACATACCTAGTGACGTGAAAAAAAAGAAAGGAGTAAGTGAATATATATTTTTGTCATTAACACAAATATTAGGCAAATATAATTGAAACCTGTAGTTGCTTGTTAAATTCCTTAGTAGTTTTTGCATCTGTGGTGTATTTTATATCAAACACAATGTGACCTGTTTGTAATCAGAACAATTGACGTTAAATTTACAGAGAAGCAAACACATGTCCCACAAGTAAAATTTGTAAAATTGTCATGAGCAACCCCTCTTCAAATTTGGCTAAAATGACATAAAGTTGTACATGAAATAAAAAAGGATGTTTGTATGTAGTTACATATATTTGGGATAAAGTATCTCAGTGATGTTGCAGATACAAACTTATTGGTATCAAAGAACAGCAACTTAGTGACCAGACTGACTTTTGCCCATGTACACTGGGCAAAAATCTCATCCCGTGAAAACTTTGAATAAAGATATCCGCCTGAATAAATAAAACGCAACAGCGTGTTGCTGCTGAAAGGATGTTGACTGAGTCAACTCTTAGTTTCATCATGTTCTGACCGCATTGTCACTGAGGACAGAAACGAGTACATCGTTGCTGCTTAAGAAAAACAGCTCAATGGTAATTGTGACACTGTGGTTTTCTCTTTAAGTTGTGAGTCAGAACATCTCAAGAAGAAGCCCGCTACTAGCACGGTTGAGAAACCCTCGTAAGAAAATCCCCCTGTGTAATATATAACACTAACAATAACTAAAAAAAAAAAAAAATTTAAAAAAAATTAAAAAATAAACTGTTAACCAGCCTGATTCGGATCGGCTCCAAAAATCACCTGCAACTTCGCAGTCGGCACAGTTTCCATTCCCAGGTTTCCTCAGGAGCTCCTTAATGCGCTCCCTGATCCTTTCCTGGTCCAAAGACATCGCAAACGCTCGCTCCTTGACCGGTTCCTGCTCAGAGGCGTGAAGACCCCTCAAATGTCATCCAAAGTCAGCTCGTTGGGCTCTCGGGAACAGGAAGATGTCCAAACAACTTACGAGAAGGCTGTCATTTCAGCTGGAAGGAAGAGGACACCTCGGGCATGCTCTGGTGAATGCATGTTGTCAGAGGCGAGCTCTCAACTTTGTCTCCCCATGAAGTGAGACACCCAGTGGCAGCTTTAAGATGAACATCCTTTAAAGATCAAATCTGAACGGGTCTTGAGAGGATAAAAAGAAAAGAAAAAAGTGAAATTATTCTCTAAAACACATATGTCAGAGTCAAGGCCCGCGGGCCACATCCGGCCCGCGAGAAGGTTTTTTGCGGCCCCTGGGATGATCTTGATTTATTATTAGAACCGGCCCGCAGACCGCAGCAAGCCGGCACCCCGTCTGAAAAAAAATATCTTCCTTATTTGAACTGTAAGTAGTTCTTTAAATGTTCTGTGAGATGATGTACTTACCCATGTATCCATAACAACCGGAACTTTCAATATCCACCAAGTTATTGCCGAAATATACCGTCTATTAAACGAGTGCCCCCCGGATTAATTACATTCTCTGCAGCTGCAGCTGCGAAGTTACCGTATTAACCCGATACTTGCTGGAAAGTGCAACGTCTCCCCTTTCAGAAACCGTTGGAATTTTTCCACTTAGCGCTACGTGTGGCGGAATTACGGTACTGCAAATTTAGATGTGTCGCCAGCGACACATCTAAATTTGCAGTACCGTAATTCGCCGGCGACACATCTAAATGCCTTGACTCTGACATATGTGGATTAATAGATTTTTGCACTTTATTTTATTGTATTTCAATCCAATTATATTTTAAAAATATTTCAGTTGTGTCTGTTGAAAATTAAAGATTACTGACAGAGCCATAAGAAAATATTGCTTTATTTATCTGATCATATTGGAATATATTTGTTAGGTTTTCAGTAGGTTCAATTAGGTTCACTAGACTATATGAGTCATTTAAAAAAATTTCAATGAACATTCGATCAGTCCGGCCCTCGGCTTGTAGCTAAATTTTTTATTTGGCCCTCCGTCCATTTGACTTTGACACCCCTGCTCTAAAAACTTGCTCTTGCGTCGACAAGGTTCAGAAAAAGAGTCAAACATTTGGCACCCAACTGATCAAATTCTTTGAAAGCAAGAGTCCCGCTGATTTCCATACTCTTCTTAAAACCTTGGTTATAAATAGTAATTAAGAATGAGTCTTCACACATTTTGAGGTTTTTCTTATTTTATTCCATAACAAAGACACTACACTACAGTGTGCTCTGTTGGGGTTTTATACAATAGACTAAGACGAAGCATAACATTTAAAGGGAGGATATGCTTTTCAGTTTAACAGAAAATAAATTGAGCAATTTTAACGCATGATCTGAACTGCTGGAGCTAACTGTACTTCTTGGTTCAATTCTCCCTTTGGAAAATGAAGTTTCTCTACATGTTTTCTTCCAAGGCTGTCAAATCTTTAACTTAATCTAGTTTCTTTAAAAGAAATTTAAATAAAAAAACTCAACCCATATCCGACAAGTAATCTAAATAATCTTTAATAGATTAGTTTGTGGCTGCCACATAAGCTTTCTGAATGTCTTTCTGACATGGAATAATGCCACTGAAGAGCTTGTGAGCATGTTGGGCTTTCTGTATTTCAATCCTGGATGTTGTAGGTCTGCAAATTGATTTCATAAATACCAAATGAATGCTTTGTGCACTAAAGTTTTTTTTTTCCCAATGAAGTTTTCATTTGATGTTTGATAGTTATTTTGCAGAAAATGGAGCACGATTTTTCCAATCCTTACGTTTTTAAGACTGAGCAGAAATCCTGTCCCAAGTACTAAGTGGGTGCGCAGCAAAAAAAAGATCAAGAAAAGAAGCCATTGGGGATGTGGACAGTTCTGGACTTTTATTTTTCACAATGTCTAAAAACTCAATACAAGGTAAAAATACGTCACATTTCAAACAAAACATTGGTAGATGTCTGTGGAGACAACATAAAAAGAGAGCCAACTTTTCAGAGTAATCTTAGCCCAAAATATGACAAAAGCACCTCCGCTTTTACCATGTATACAGATGGCTACAAAAAAATCTGATTTAAATCCTGTTGAAGTCATCAAGAAGGTAAGAGTTGCAGCTGATCTGGTGTCAGAATCTATGAAACCATGTGATCTCTGAAGGAAAAACAACCATTTATCTGGAGGAGTTGGAGCTGGAGCGAGAGCGGTGGCGCCTGCGACCGGGGGATCTGGAGCGAGAGCGGCGGCGTACAGGGGACCGCCTTCTCGGGGAGCGAGACCTGAGAGGACAAGAGTAAGCAGGAGCAACCTCATGAAAATATGATGCTAGTGAAAATAAATGAACAAAATTATATGGAACACTAATGGGTACCTTCTCCTCATGCGTGGGGGGCTGCGACGCCACATTGGTGGTGGTGGGGGCATTCGCCGAGGAGGAGGAGACAGTCTGCGAGGTGGGAGACGAACCCGCTGAGTCAGCACAGCAGCTGCACTGATTTCCTGTCCGTCAATCTGACCTAAACGTTTAAAAACAAAGATATTTATTCAGTGAACACAGACACAGCCACGTGCTTAGGGTAACTAACGGGCACCGAAACGAACACCAACCTCCGTCCATGTGCTTAAGGGCCTTCGCAGCCTCTTCGGCAGTCTCAAACTCCACATAGGCGTAGCCTTTGGGCAGGTGTGGGTGGAGCCTATCCGCAGGCATGTCTATCATCTTTATTTTCCCGTAAGTAGAAAAGATTTCCTGGATGTGATCCTGTTAACCAGAGAAGCATCATCATCAATGGATTTACTAGATCATAAGCAGAAGGATAACATATCATGTCTATAATTTTTGTATAACTCTACTTTAGCCCAACAGATTATGCGTGAATTTGTCCTCATGACATTCTTTTTAAATATCAGGTCCAGTCTGTCTTTCTTTTTTGTTCTTTTAGAAACTAAAGGCATGTCCTGACCATCAAACCAAGAGTATTGTTACCTCAGAACTTTACGTTTTATTTTATCCTGGCCATCAGCTCTGTTTGTTTCTAAAGTGATGTTCAAAATGCACAATTAATGTACGAATACTACATCCGCTGAGGACTGACTGGGTCATTCCTTCTGCAGGAGTGTTGCTGGTTCAATGAAGTACAGAATGCGTTTCAAACAGAGAAATAAGAAAACTACCCTGGTAACCGAAAGAAAAACTCCAGCATAGTTCCTTGCATTTTATTTGTTTTAGTTTAGTTCAACACCAACATATCTCAGTGTTCGTGTTACGTAAATGTTAAAATCTGTAAAGGTTACACTTTTTTTCTGACTTAGTAACTTTCAGGGTGTAGCCACAGTTAAACAATTACAAAGTTCTGGCTCTAGAGCACTCGGCTATAATCGCAAACAGAGCTTTCTTCTCTGTTGTCATAGTGATCAGATAGGTTTGTTACAGTTAGACCTTTCATAAAGTTCAGAGTGACTTTATGAATTTATAAGTAGTGATGTATATTCGCAGTGACAAAACCACTCAAAACATTTTGCCATAGAAACTTGCTGCTTTTTATTTTACAAATGGAACACTTTCCTTCTGTCCCACGATATCTAGAATGTTGAAATCGGAGGAGATAGTTTTTGTTTAAATCAGAGATCAATGCTGTATTGTTAGACGTTATCATCTTCAGTCACATTTAGGACTGTTGCAGTGAAAGGAGATCTAGATCTCCAAAACAAAGATGCTGAAACAGCAATAAGCACGTAATAGAAAGACCATTTCAGCATTAGCAGACATAATTTATGTGAAAAATACATCAAAGCAAAGTAGCATTCCAGAGGGAAAACATTCCAGGTCAGCTTGGACTCTTTCCACTAACCTTGGTCACATTCCTGGTGAGCCTTCCTAAGTGAACCTTGGTTGGTTTTGGGGTGGGGCTTCGCTTTCTTCTGTCTTTATCATCTCCCCTCTTCTGTGTTTTAGAGCTACAAAAACGTTAAGTGGTAAGTTAGACCTCTTCAGTAAAGCCTAATTATGAAACATCAATTTGTAGAAAAGATTTTAAGGAAACCCTTACGGTGAGCGTGAGCGGCGACGGTTGTCATGGCGCCTGCGACTGGGGCTTGGGGAGCCTGAGGAGCTGGAGGAGGAGGAGGAACGAGAGCTTGAGGATCCGGTGCGGCTGGAGCCAGAAGAGCTGGAGCCACTTGAGGAACCTGAGCTGGAACCCGAGCTGCTGCTGGACGATGAGCTCGATCTGGAGCAGAAGCAGAAACACAATTATTCTACTCAAAATATCTTGCTCGGGCATCTAGAACACACAAAATACTCTAGAAAAATGCATCAGAATGCAAACCTGCTGCTGCTGCTGCTGCCAGAGGAAGCACTACGGCGCTTCCTCACTTTCTCCCTCCCCCTCTCCTTGTCTCCATCCTTGGTACCAGTCTTTTCTTTACCTCTATCTTTGGTTTTCTCATCCTCCTTCCGCTTTGTGGGTGATGGAGCCCTAAATTCAAAGAAACACATTAAACAATACACAAGTTATGCTTGTGTCATGCTCTTGGAAAAAACAAACAGAAAGAAATCTGCATGTAAGATCTAACCACATCACATTCTTGATGAATTTTGTCTATACCAGCCTTAAAAAGCATAAATATTGTTAATAAATCTTTCAGTTTATTTCGTGTTAAAGTGAGATAGCTCATTTAATAGGATAATGTGTACATCTGGCTTCTTTGTACAATAAGTGGCCGAAAACCCAACAACATATGAACTTCAAGATGCAAAGAAATTAGCTTGTGCAGAAAAGATAAGCTGAAGACCGATTAAAATTTATATAAAACAAAAAAAAATCCCAATTTTATTCCTTATTAATAGTCCACAACGTCGCAGTAAATAATTCTGCTGGGTAAACACCATACTCATAAAGATTTTATTCATTTTTACCTGCTTGTTTGGCTGTTTTTATTTTTGAGTTCAAATTACTGCGGTTATATTTGCTTCTATATATACAGTCTATCAAAATCAAAAACACAAATGGTTGATTAATTTTAAACATTTTCATTATACAGCACAAATATACTAGAATAATAATGTTAGGAACACAGCCAGAACATTAATACACAGTTCTGTGTATTCATGAAAAAGCTCGGCTCTCGGACAAAACAGGCCGCCATTGAATTTCATTCTCCCCCTCCTGAAAACCAGCTGCGTCCGTTAACCTTCCGCACAGCTCTTCCTATAGCGAAACTACGACAATGTGAAGCATTAAATACTTAAAAGTTGAGTAAATATATCTCACGCACGTATATATTTATTGCTTTTATTCCAAAAAAAGCTTGAACCTACATTTCTTTTTCGGACCAGGAGGCTACAGTTGAACAACTCGCGGCCTGGAAAGACGTCGCTGGCTGATGACGATAGCGGAAGTTGCGTAGTTGCTTGAGCGCCACTTATGATCATTTGTTTATTTTACGTTATTTGACGAGGAATGGTTTACGCGTTTGCGTATGAGAGAGAGCGCTTGACAGAAATATATCCAAACCGTGTCACTTGTGTGCATGAAATAATTTTTATCATTTTTTTAAATGTGAAAAAGCAGCAGAGCTTCCTTATTTTCGACTGGCTTCCGCAGGGTGAGTGCTGCACTTTATTTTGGCTGTTGTTGTTAGCTAGCTCAGCTAATCTAGGTGACTTTCCTGCACATGCGGATTATTCTCAAGCAGCCCCGTGTGGGGCATTTACTTGTAAAGCTGATTGGATAAAACGGGTGTATAGTTGGGAGTTTATTACAAGTTATCACAAAGCCAGCGACATAGTTATTATTCTGAATATGTGATTGATTATTCTGAATTCAGATATATAAAAAAGATGATGGTAAGATCAAATTGTTTTTTCATTTAGATTATTAAAACCTTTGAAACTGTTTCATATACATTGTCATGTTATAAGCTCAAATTTAAATGTATTTTACTGGGCTTTTACTAAGGCCAACAAAACCTAGCTTTTCTTTGCGGAACTCAATCCGGGCAGCATCTGACCATGAGTTTTAAAATCTTGCCACAAGTTCTTAATTGAATTTAGATCTAGACTTTTACTGAGCTGTAGAAACATTAGCATGGCTTGGTTTAAACCATTTGACTGTAGCTTTGTCTGTATATTTAACCCACCCTAGTCTTTTGCATGGACTTCCTCACTAGTGTCCACAAATGATATAGGCATTCAGATTTTCTTAAATTAATTGGTTCAACTAAGATAAGTTGACAATGTTAATTTGGGAGTACTAGTTAAAGTAGTAAATGTGTTTTCAGCAAAACAGGTTTTTGTGCACATCATCTGACAAGGGCACCTCCCTCCAAATATTTGCTTTGTCTATAACAGACTGCAAACAGAACTTCCTAAGGCCTCTTTCTGGAAATGCCCGTCTTCTTCCCTGTATTCCATAAAGACTACATTTTTAGTGCATAACTAATAGTTGCCATTTAACAAATTATTCCACATGAACTGTGGATCCCTGCAGTTTTTCGATAATTACCACGCATCTCTAATTAATGTTTTCCTTTAACCCAGCTTGTCACTTTAGGTGGACAGACATATTTTTTGAACAGTGCCCTTAGGGATTAGGATATTGTTTTATAACCTAACCCTGCTTAAAAAATTTTCCACAGCTTTATCATTGGTCAGTCCCAAACATTATCTCAGCAAGTCTACGAAGCAAATATAATATAAATACACTCAGCTGTATTTATATTAAGATTAAATTACATGCAAGTGCATTCTATTTTCTAATTCTCTATTTACGTCTGAAGCCAAATCATTATACTGTATTTTTTTTGTTATTGGGGGGCTTCAGTTGAAAGGGGTTAAGTATATTTTGAGGCCATACTTTTCAGATTTATATTTACTAAAAGTAGGATTCCACCTATAATTTTCCTTCCACTTTACAGTTATGCACTATTATGCTGCTCTTTACATATGAAAGCCGTGTAAAGTACATCACAGTTATTTTTTTTTAGTATGAGAAAATGTGAAAGGAGTATGAGTACTTTTACAAGGCCATTTATCCATGAAAAATTATAACCAGCGTGAGATTAGAACATAATTCATAAGTGAACTAAAATCTCAACCCACACTGTTTGATTCTTGCCTCTGTGAGCAATAAATCTTGTTGAACATGTGTCATTGAAAAGAGTTTCTTAAGATGGCTCAACTGAAGACATAAAGCATGACAAGTTTCAAAGGTGCTTTTGTGGGGGAAACTGATTAATGTTGAACTTCTCTTCTATTTACTGTAAAGATTACAAATTGGAAAAAAGGAAGAAGTTGAAGTACAAAGTCATGCATGACCGTTGGTTCAGTTTCACTTTTCTTTTACTTTGTTTAATATAATATAATTATCAAATATGCAAAGCAGAGCAAGCACATAACACAGTGAAGGGCTAGATGCAAAACAATCATCTTATTTGAATCCTATTCGAATAGTGCCAGAGATTTCCTTAAATTATTGAAACAATCAAACATCCTTAAAAGACGGCCTTTACACGAAGCCTTTGACTAGTGATAACTGAGCCACAGGCACTCCTTCTAAAATAAGTCCAACAACAGCAACGTTTTGGTACTGGAAAGCTGTTTTATTTCAAACATGTAAATAAGAATAGAGAAAGTAGATGAAATTATGAAAATTATCCACACATACTTCAAAAGATCCTACCACACTTTAGTAGTAGTTAACTTTAACAATAATGTATTATTATACCATAGCCAGCCAGCATGCAGTTAAGAATGAGACCCATAACTGATTTAGATTTCAAGTAATCTTTAAGTTTTACCAAAATGTCTTTAAACTGGAAGTAAAATTAGTAATTTTGAGTGGCCCAGCCAAAGTCCTGACGTGAATCTGATAGATTATCTGTAGAGGAACATATGTCCTGCAGAATCAACACAATTCTTATTACAATGTTGCAGCAGTGACTACACCCTAATAAGATATGTGATACCATATGCAGACACTCAGTCAGCACCATCAAAGATCAAGCTCACCTCAGCATGCTGAGGGCTCGCAGTACATTCATCTGACATACTCTGGTCTGTTTTCTGATCATTTCAGCAATTAATTATATGATGGCTCAAAATAGACTGTGAGGTGCATTACATCTTTACCTCAAAATTACAAAGTAAAGAAATAAAGGTTTTTGTTGACATTAGGGCAAAAGTAAAGTAGTCTGTTCTGACTCATTTAAACACACTGAATTCTACACACTTTATCCCAATACACACTGACTGTACAAAACATCCAAAGCAACAGGCATTCTTCAAAAACGTGATGGGTCTTGTTATTCTTCAAAAAGCACTTTTGTTGTTTAAAGATGTACTTACAGTAAATACAATGCAAGATAACAGTGTGCTTTAAAAACATAAACTGTTAATAACTTATTTTATTTTCTGACTCTTGTATTGATTGTCATCTGAACTGGGGATTTATCTAGACTGAACAAGCATGGGCCGACTGGACGATGCTGCCAAACACAAAGTGGTGGAGCTGCGGAAGGCTGGTCTCAGTTTCCGCAAAATCAAAGCTGTGCTGGAGCTGGAGAACATCAAGGTGTCCGCTCAAGCCATCTACCTGTACCTGAGGGAGTTCCAGGGTAGACCACCAGGGAGGGTTAGACCTCTGGAGGCGCAGACAGCTCAAGCGCAAGCTGGGGCATTGCAGGAGAGGTGGAGCAACATTCACCTTCAGAACCTGATGAGGGACGGGCCTCATCGCACTGAGTATGCAGCTCCAACTGACTTCTCCAAACAGGCATCCACCACTTCAGAGACCACCTCAAATTCCTCTGGATCTGGGGAGGCTAGCAGGCCGGAGCAGCAGTCCGGTGGAAATAAGGAAGAAAACGACATTCAGATTGTTAGTGTCACTTCACTTGCACAGCATGGCCAGCAAAGGGCGACCCAGCCACCTGTAACGAGGCCAGACACAAGTTCAAACCTGTCTTCCACGTTAGCGGCTTCTGGAGCATTTTTGAGAAGAAGAGTTACACCTTCCCCAGCTACCAGTTCAATTTTGGCAGCTCGAAAAAGGCTTTTGGACAGAGCTTTGTCACATAGGACAAAGGTACCTACAGAGTTTTCTCAATTATAAAATTGCTGAATTGCTTTAAAGCTGTATAAAATGCTAAAATATATTTTTATATACAGTATATACTTTTCACATTTACCAGTCATTCCACCAGATGGCGGCGTTGCTAAGGAGAGATCAGGCTGGTGTTCAAAGTTCAGATTTAAGCAGCGCTCTACCACAGCAGCCAGAAACCTATGACCTGACCACTGAAAAGGTACGATCCCAACAAACGTTAAAAAGCCTAAAAGCAATGCTGTTCCTGCTCCTGTATATTATGTTTAACTGTCGTTTTTAATCTAAAACTTGTGTTTATGTTCAAATAGCTTCCACACAATAACATCATCCGAGAGAGAAGTGACAATAAAAAAAAATGTCTGAACAGTCCTTTTTGAAGGTTCCGCCATAGCCACTCCTAAATATAGTGCTTTTATTGTTTCAGACTGTTATGGAGGAGCAACCTGGGCATAATGGTTCCCCTCGGCGTTTTGCCGTTCAGAGACCAGGAATGAGCGTCCGCTCCCTTCATCTTCCTCCGCGCGTCGGGATTCGCCTTCCTAATCGCCCGCCAGCGCCTTTGACATCCTCCGCCCCGGGACCCGTTCTTCGTCTGCCGTCCCCCAGGACTCAAGGCGCCGCTGCTCGTAGCGAGGGGAATTCAAATCCACCATCAGCGGTCCAGGACACCAGAGCAAGAGGCAGCTTGCAGGACCAGATCCAGACCCTGGGCTCTGAGGTTCGCAGCCTGGGCCTGGCAGTGAAGATGATGGTGGAGCAGCAGTGCCGCCTGGAAAGAGAGCAGTCACAGCAGACGCAGATTCAGAAGCAGATCCTCAGCACTCTCCAAACACTCTCCTCCAAAGCAGGACTCTGTAGCAGAACCCCGCAGCGGCTCAACAAAACTCCCTCGCCATCGTCTTTGCCAGCAGCCTCTGCCACTACCTCTTTTGGCCAAGAAACGTACACTTTTAGTCAGGGGACGTTCTCTCAGTGTGGCCAGACTCAGCCGGGCTACAACACTTTAGAAAGATTAGAAAGCGTAGAGGCCTTTAAGGTTCCAGGGATGAGCCCACCAAGCATAAATGGTTTTCCACCATGTAGCAACGCAGACAGTCTTCCTCTTACTCACACTTCCTCTCAGTCACAAACGTATCCAGCTGCATATCAACAGCAAAACAGTCAAGCCCTCCTGGCACCCTACACACAGTCATATGTCTCCTCGTACAACCACACACACACTCAGTCGTTCAGGACGCCGGAGAGCAAAGCAGCAGATTTCTCTGCGAGGACTTTCACGGACTGCAGCGGATCTACCCAGCAGGTCATGAACTCCTCTCCACACAATCAGCCGCTCAGTAGCATCAAGGTGGAAGGACCTTAGACAACACAGGCTCAGTCCTCCGAAAGAACCTTAAACTTGTGTTTCTTTTAATTTGCTGTAGCATTGTGGTGTAAGGTACATTTTTAGGACTACTAATTTAAAAGCAGCTGTTTTTAATAAATTTATTTCTGAGGTTCATTATCAGGCGATACGTACAGCTATAGCTTGACAGATTGGAAGTTTTGTTGAACTCCTCTGATTTAACTTGGCTACAGTTTAAAACAAATCACGAGTCTGTATATTTTTGTGATTTTTGTCTTGTCCATCCATCCATTTTCTTCCGCTTATCTGGGGTCGGGTCGCGGGGCAGCAGCTTCAGAAGGGAGGCCCAGACTTCCCTCTCCCCAGCCACTTCTTCCAGCTCCTCCGTGGGAACCCCAAGGCGTTCCCAGGCCAGCCTAGAGACATAGTCCCTCCAGCGTGTCCTGGGTCTTCCCCGGGGCCTCCTCCTGGTGGGGCGTACCCGGAACACCTCACCAGGGAGGCGTCCAGGAGGCATCCTGACCAGATGCCCGAGCCACCTCAACTGGCTCCTCTCGACGTGGAGGAGCAGCGGCTCTACTCTGAGTCCCTCCCGGATGGCCGAGCTTCTCACCCTATCTCAAAGGGAGAGCCCAGCCACCCTGCGGAGGAAACCCATTTCGGCCGCTTGTATCCGTGATCTCGTTCTTTCGGTCATGACCTAAAGCTCATGACCATAGATGAGGGTAGGAACGTAGATCAACCGGTAAATCGAGAGTTTCGCTTTTTGACTCAGCTCTCTCTTCACCACGACGGACCGGTACAGCGCCCGTTTCACGGTGGATGCTGCACCAATCCACCTGTCGATCTCCCGCTCCCTTCTTCCCTCATTCGTGTTTTGTGGACTTGGAGAAGGCGGTCGACGGTGTCCCTAGGGCCATGGTCTTGAGCCGGAAAAGGGTAGCGTGCCTTCTCCATGTCAGGGTGGTCGCCCTGCCTCAAGTGGAGGAGTTTAAGTATCTCTGGATTTTTGTCTTGTGTCAACAGGAAATCCAACACAAACAGTTAATTTTCATAACTTTGACCTGTTTAACAAATAAAAGTCCGATTTTGATCCAGAAAGAGTAATTATTTCATAATATAAAGAATTTCCAGTAACGGGATGGAATGTTGACTGCTGAAATCTTGGGAGAAAAAGAAGCAATCACACCAAAAGCAACTTAAAAGAACAAGGCTACAGTTTTATAACCCTAATGCTTAATATCATGATGGAGGAGAATCACAACCATGAAGTAACATTTTCCCCGAAGTATAGGCCACTAGCTGCAGCCTCTGAGCCAGGAGTAAGCAAAACCCGAGGGAACATGTACAGTAAGTTGCAAAAGAATAGTGAATTTATATATTGAGATGAAAATCCAGCTACATTTGCCCATTTTACTGGTCTTAATAATATTGAAGAAATGTTTGAAAATTCAGTAGTTGTCTAAATATGCACACCAATTGCACTTCTCATAAGTACAGCTAATGCAACTCGCCAGTATTGTCTGTTGGAGATTTTTCAATACAGAAAGGCTGCGACACATAACAGTGATTCTTGAGAAGTGGGACAAAATGAGTTCACCCCCCCCCCCCCCGCCACCCAAAAAAAAAAATTAATTATTCCTCAAGCTTATGTATTGAAATATGACAAATAATGTTTTGGAAATGTAAAGATGCTAAGGTGCAGGCTTACATTTTTAATGGACCTGTTCCAGAACTTTGTCATCACCGTCTGACAAAAATAAATATAAAATATTTTTTTAATGACCACATTAGTGATATTTCTACTCAGTTTTACAAACAAATGCTTCTCAAAAAAACAAAAGAAATATTATTTAAAACAAAAAACAAGAAGTCCATCTGACAGAGTTGACGCAGAAATGAAGGTGGTGACAAACTAGTGAGTAAAAAGAAACACTTGATACGTGGAAAGTAATGCAATTTATGTAAAATACATTAAAATGAATGAACTGCACATATAAGTGAGATTTGTCAACACTATCACTGAAAGAGTCACTCCGTCGGTTAAAAACTGACGGAGTTGACAAAATGCCAAACTACCTCAATTTATATGATGTAATTTAACCACACAGATAGATTTTCAAGCCTTTATTTCAGTTAGATGGTGCTATTTTCTTCTTAGAACTAATAAGTACACAATTTAAAATTAGAATACCACATTAGATCAACATAAAACATTTTTAATAGAAAGGTGGGCTTAATCAAAAATATGTTTAATACCAGATTAAAGACTATTTTAAAAAGGTACATTGAATCTGAAAAAAAAATACCCTCAGAGAAACTAAGATATTTTAAATTATCTATTATGACTGGATAATAGATCTGCCCTCATTCTTCACTGAGGGCAGTGAAGAATGCCTTCAGTCGGCATTCTTCACTGCCGACTGATGGCACAGATCTCATGAGGAGAAGGAGAGAAGATTAATCCCACCGCTGGAGTCAGATCCAGATCATCTTCAGAAACTCCAGGTGGAGGCATGAAACGAAAACGCTGAAGGAGTGAGGTGAAGAAGAGGAAGAGTGACATCCTTGCCAGACCCTCTCCCAGACACACCCTGCGACCTGCAAGAAAAAAAAAAAACATTTAACATGAATTTAACATATTTTAATCCAGCAATGTCTGATAGAGTGTATCTGATTAAAACAAAAAAAGACAGAGTTGTTCCACCTGCAGAAAATGGTAGAAAGGCATCTCTCTTGATAAATCTTCCCTCCTTGTCCAAAAAGTGAGAAGGGTTGAAGGTGTGAGGGCTCTCCCATTCACTCTCATCATACAGAACAGATGCAAGGAGGGGAATCACAGTAGTTCCCTGAAGACAAAAATATGAGTAGGATCATCATTAATCTGGAAGATATTGTTTGTTGAAAGCCCAGAAATATTTCCCACTTGCTCACCTCTTTAATGAAGAATCCCTGAAAGGTAACATCTCGACTGGTTTTGTGTGGGGCCGACAAAGGAGTAATGTTACTGAGCCGCTGTATCTCGTGGACGACAGCATCAGTGTACGGCAGATTTTTACGGTCTTCCACATGAACCTCGCGGTTTCCAACCACCCTGGTCAGCTCCTCCTGAACCTGGTCTGCAGTAAACAAGAAGGAAATGATCAACAGTTCTCCCTTTGTGGATCACAGTGACGTCAATGACAATGCAAAATGCACAGCTTAACCAAACCTAATGGTTAACAGTTTCTCTCTGTATAATACCAGGGTTGATGGAAATCTCTAAACTTTATATTTGTCTTTAAGTCTTAAGTCAAAATGTTGAACCAAAATAAGAACCTAACATTAAAGTTTATGTGAAGCTTTGTTTTTCCTCTTTGCAGATCAACCATTAAAACTATGTGAACTTTACTGACCAAGGTTAAAATTTAACATTTCCAAATTTGAATGTTGGCCCCTACAAAGGTAAACTAGGAAATTATTTGCTCCGACCAGGATTTAAAGGATACCATGTTTCATCATGTAGAGATCAGTTCTGCTCATGTCGATTCAGAACATCCAATATAGATCAATATAGATCTTAAAATAAGGATTATGTCACTTTGTGGTGTTTTATCACATTAATCGTTATAAACATCCATTGCCAATATCTGAAACAGGTCATAGCTTGACTACAGCTGTCCTCCCTTCAAAATGTAGCATATCAACACTTGTTAAAAATCTATTGCTGAAAATAGAAAGAAAAAAATTAAAGATGTCATTGTATCTTTTTACCCTAAATTTAATAAAATATAAAAAAATAAATAAATAAGGGTTGAGAATGTTTTGGCAAGACACTATAGCACTACTAGAACTGACACTGTAACATTTAAACGTAGAAAACATGTTGAAAATCCTGTTTTCTAGATGTAGATAAACCATCCCAGACATGTTATCCTCTTTCTTACCCTGAATGTGTGGATACTTTGCCATGAGCAGCAAACTCCACCTCAGTGATGCGGCTGTGGTGTCGGTTCCAGCAGCAAACAGGTTTGCCACTGTAAGTATCAGATTCTCCTCAGTGAACTGAGTGTCTTTGACACAAGAGTCCTGGAAGGAAAATATACATGAGACAAATGTGTCTGGTGTTGCCATTATTCTTTAAAAATAGATTTGTGCTGCCTTGCCTCTTCTTTCTGCTTTCGAATCAGAAAACAGTCCACCAGTCCTCTACATGTCTGAGGGTTGAGTGTCGCCTTCAGTTTCTGCATTAATTCCTTCTCGTCTCTGATTGTCATCTCAGCGTTTTTTAAAATCACCCGACGGTTTTTTATCCATCTAGCCAGCCAGGGAAACGTATTATATAGCTTTAAATTAAGAAAAATACATTTTAAAAAGATCAATATTAATTCAGTTATTTTAAAAGTGCCAAAATGAACTTGAGCAAAGAGTAAAGTCTTGTTGGAAAGCAGATTTAAGAGGTCTATATGCTAAATGTTATGGAACATTAATATCAGAAATATACCACATATCACAACCACCAACAACAACAATAACTTCGTATTGGCAGCAAGACCCTGCAGTGATACGCAGCAAGGACAGGTAGCTGATTTACAGATGGATGGAGCTAAATAAAGGACGATCCTTGAAGAACACATATCCTCCTGACTACCAGTAGTTCAATTTTGTCCTCTGTAGAGGACATTTCTAAACTTGAATATCTCCCACCCCCTGCATTCTACTGAGGACATTTAGGGCTTTTCAATGATACCACTTGTGAAGGGGTGGGACTTTTGTACGTACCTTTTTCTCATTCATTAAAATGCTGTTCATCAGTACAAGCACATTTTATGGGAAGAGAAAAAGTAAGTGCATAAAACTTTTTATTCTGCAAATTTTGGTTTAAAATTTTGTTGGAATATTCTTAATAAATCTCTTAGCAGCATATTAAAACATTCTATGAATTTTTTTGACTGAATTTTATCGTAGTATTTAAAAGTTGAAAAGTTATCCTCTGTAGTGGACATTTGTAATTATTTTCAGTTTCTTTCTGTATCCATCAACCCATCCATCCATCCATCCATCCACCCATTCATCCATCCACCCATCCATACATCCACCCATCCAACATCCACTCTCATTGATCCATACATACACCCTCCCACCAACCCATCCATCCATCCATCCATTTTCTGTACACCCTTGTCCCCTAGTGGGGTCAGGAGGTGCTATTGCCTATCTCCAGCTAACGTTCTGGGCGAGAGAACGTTAGCTGCTTCACCCTGGACAGGTCTTCAATCTGTCGCAGAGCAACACAGAGACAGACAGGACAAACAACCATGCACACACACACTCACACCTAGGGAGAATTTAGAGAGGCCAATTAACCTGACAGTCATGTTTTTGGACTGTGGGAGGAAACCGGAGTACCCGGAGAAAACCCATGCATGCAAAAGGAGAAGATGCAAACTCCATGCAGAAAGACCCCAGGCTGGGAATCGAACCCAGAACCTTCTTGGTAGGCAACAGTGCTCAGTTTTGTCAATGTTAAATTCATTCTTATGTTGATGTTTGGATATTTTCTTTGGGACAAACTGGTGGCCATCAAGGTTCAATTTCAAATGTATGGGGTTCCGATGTCCACTGTAGTGGACACATCATATTTCAAAAAAAGAAAACTTTTTTTTCCAAAAAAAATGTTTTCAGTTTTCTAATTACCTCATAAAGATTGTGGAATTAAAAAAAAATGGTGATATGACAATTTTTTTTTCCTGGTAGTATTAGAGATAAGTATAAAAAGATGTAAAATTTGTACATCTGAAAACATTTTAAAGCTATATGTCTGCTCATTCTTACATCTCACATTCTGTGCACCACGTTCTGTTGGTCTTTCACATAAAACCCCAAGAAAAAATAAATTCAAGGACGTGATTGTAAAATCACAAAATCCAAAATTTGTCTTTTATGGCAATTTAAACTTTGGGGTATTTTTATGAATGGAAAATATTTGCATCTGTAAGCTCAGTGTTTGGACTTCAGACAATAATTTAAGTCTCTGCCTTTCACGCAGATAACATTGATCAATACACTCTGCTGAAGTCTCTCTTTGGCTCCCAGTGTATCATTTACAAAGTTGCTTAAGTGAAACATTAAGCTCACCTGAATTCCTGCAGTGCCAAACAGACTCATATTCTCATTGACCCGACTAACCAGGTTTCTGAATCGAGGATCATCGTATTCAAATCTGCTTCCAAACACTATTGAAGAGATGATGTTGGATGTTGCATAATTTACTGGATGGGATGTGTTAAATGGTTTCCCTGTGGAGCAAAAGTCATGTTTTTATCTTTTGAGGACACTTACAAAGGAATGTGAATTAGTCCACTGCAACAATGATTAAATCGTTTAAATGATGAGTTTTATGTGTCTGTTTCTTAGAGAGCATTGGTCTTTCACAGCATCATGTTATACCTTTATAACTCTCAAACACTTTAATGAGGTGTCCACACTCCTCTAAGACTTTCTCCTCTGCACCTCTCTTCCCCATCCCAAAGTCTCTGAGGGTGCTGATGGCAAAACAACGCATCTCTTCCCATGTTTCTCCATTTGAAAACAGGACTCCTTATACAGTACACAGAAATAAAAATCAATTTGTGATTGTGAATGATGCATTTGCAAGTACAATGTCTGTGTGATTGCCAAGAAAATGATAAAAACAACCTTTATGAGTACTGTGCTTTGGAAAAGTTTTCATACCTCAGACTTTTCAATGTCTTGTAAAGTTACAGAAACAAATTTCAGACTATTTATCTACTTTGGCTTTGATTGAGGTGGAGCTTAATGCACCGAGGAAAGGGAACAACTATATCTGCATTTGTATGCAATCTTTTTACAGTGACACACTATCATGAAATCAACTGCAGCCAATGTCTTTCAGAAGTTATGTAATTATTAAGATTAGATGAAGCTGTCTAATGGTGTGAAAGACAAAAGAACACATTACAGACATGAAGTTTGTGCAAAATATCCTAAGCTACAAATATCTCACAGATAACTGTTGAATTGTCTAACAAAAATGTGTGGAGTTTAAAAGATCTGCTACAAAATATGGCCACCCACCTTAAATAAATGTAATTTAAACACTGGAGGAGCTGCAAAAATTGACAACTCATTTGAGAAAATCAGTTTATGGAGATATGCAGGAGGGGCACTAAAAAAAAGTTTCAGTACTGTCCATACTGTTACAAACATTGTTACAAGTTAATTTCTTATCTTACCATGTCCTTTGTATATGTCATCAAATATAGGTGCAATTTCTCTTTCTCCAAACTCGTCTGCATAGCCGACCAGAGCCTCTCTGACTGTCCTGTACCCGGTGAGAACAACCACTTTTTTTGGTCCAAAATAAACTGTAAATACAGACCCATATTTCTTGGAAAGCTGGGTGGATGAAAACAGGAGAAATAAATGTAGCAGAGGTCAAACAGGTTTCAAAGTTGCTGAACAGTTTAAGTCAGAGCCCACCTCACACAGTGTTTTGTAGGGTCTCTGGAGATCAAGCTGCAGCAGGTTGCCAAGCAGGGGCAGAGGCTTCGGTCCTGGAGGTTCTTTACCCGTTTCTCTGGAGGAACCAACAGTCACCAAATAAAGGATGATCAAAAGGAGGCCTACTCCAAGTACAGTGGTAGGACTGTAGAAAAGAAAGAAACCAAAATCCTTCAAAGTCTCCATGTTCTCTGCTGCTTACAATCTCCTGGTCAGAGTCTACAGCTCAGACAGAGAGGACTTTATGATCCTGTGGGAGTGTTGCTTCATCTGTATGTTGGCTCTGCATTGGCCACACCCACTTAAGGCAGTGATTCCCAAAGTGTGGGGCTTCCCCTCCTCCCACCTTATTTCTTCTTTCAAGAAGTAAGATCTTCTTGACAGAAGATCTTATTTCACTTTCAGTAAAAGTTTGGGAAAAACTCTGTGCTTTCTTGTTAACAGCAAAGTATGTATTGTTCAGGGATGCTGTGGTGGCACAGGGGCAAAGCATAACCCACATCTGGAGACCTTGTGGAGGTGGTTGGAGGTTCAATTCCTGGCCTGGTGGTATTAGTTGCATATCTTCACCCTCTTTCCTGTCAAAGTACTTTCAAATAAAGACTATTAGAGCCAACAAAACTTTAAAAAGTGTATTGCTGGAAAAAAATCAAAGTGACAGCTGTTTGTCATGCAATACAAGTTAAATTACCCTCAACTTTTAGGCTGTAAATAGGCAATAAAGTTTTATTTTAACTCGACATCAGCTTGCCAGTTCCAAAGCTCACCTATCCTTTCTGCACCACTGAGTGTCAGCTTTGCCAACTCTAAGATACTGACTAAGTCTGACTACTTTATTCAGTGTGTCTTGAAGTTAGAAGTTCAAACACTTTTAGTGTAAAAAAAAAACTTGCAGAATATTTTTGTTTTATCCTGGACAGATGAAGCTATACTGGTTGATTGTGGATCAGGTTCTTGCAGAGGGAACAGTGTAAATGGTATAAAGTATCAGCCGGGAGCCTCTCCCACTTTTAGACTCCATCTCAATAACTGAAATTAAATCTGCATTTTCTGTGTGTTTACACACAGAAAACAGGTTGAGCAGCTTTCTACTTTATCCCAGAAAATGATTTGATTTCTTTATTGGATTAGGAGATGGTTACAGAAATGAACACAAACCTATAGAAACCAACATGTTCTGAGTTTGTACTTTCAATCTTGCAATTTATTCTGTCGTACATCTACTCTTGTAGGTTGTTGTTTGTTTTACTTTTAGCCTTTTTTTTAAGAGCAGATAATGTCACGCTCTCTTCCACTACTATGCAACTTATGAACCTGATTATCAAAGTTCAGGAATTGAGAATAAATGGAGAAAGTGAAGAAGAAATGGAAACATTTTCCTTATTTTTCCTGGCTATATTATTCTATTTGTCTGTGAAATATCACATTTTCTGTCCACAAAGCATCACAAAGGAAGTTACCACAATGAATGGATGGAAAATTGCTACTTTACTGTTCATGTTTGATTTAAATAAGAATACTGTAAAGACCTTTCCTCACATCCAGGGCTTCACCTATTGACGCTAATAGAGGCTATTAGTCTCTGGAAACTGAATGCACCATTCGTTAAATTGTTTGCAATGTGAGCAAAGATGAGGTACGGAGGTTCATTTGTTCATTCCTGCATCAAAATTTGGCTGTAAGAATGTGGAATGCTACTTTACTGGAGAAAAAGCTGGAATGGTCCTGCAAGGCTGAACTTTACCAACTAGATAAAGTCGGATACACTGCTTTGCTCTGGATCCCAACTCCTGCCCACTCAGTCCCTGCAACATGCAACCGACCTGGAATACTCCAAGGTGGAGGCCTGGATTTAGATACTAAAACATGAGCTGCTTTGGCATCAGATGTGACTGATAGATTGTGTTGTGTATATTAACACCATATTTAACATTCACACCAAATTTGGCAGCACAGCTTCTTATATTATTATATATTTCAACAAAGCTATTATATTATATATTTATTATGTATTTCAACAAAACTAACAACTAAGTACATCTCACTGAGGTAGGTTGTGTCCTCTCACAACCATATATGTTTACAGTAACATTTTACCATTTTAGCTCATTAAAATTATACATATTTGTTTATTTATTTTGTAACTATTCCATTTGTGTTTCAATTAATGAAAAAAAAGAGATCTTGTAAGGGGCAAGGTTCAGAATAACCATTCTTAAATTATTATAACATGCTCTGTAAATTTGCTTTGTCATGAGTAAATAATTTGGAAACAAATGGAGACTCTTCATCATCTATATTAGTCAGTGAAATTAACTCAGTAAATATAGAAGGGATAAAGCATATAACTAAAAAATTAAAAACATTCAAATTCTTAAAATAAACTGCACAAATTAATGTAACAGACATTTAGAGTAAAGCTATGCAAAAGTAACATCAGGGTTCTGGTAGAGAGATCAACTACAATCTAGTGCTTCATTCTTCACTGCCGACTGACGGCACAGAGCTCATGAGGAGAAGGAGAGATGGTGAATCCCACCGCTGGAGTCAGATCCAGATCATCTTTAGAAACTCCAGGTGGAGGCATGAAACGAAAACGTTGAAGGAGTGAGGTGAAGAAGAGGAAGAGTGACATCCTTGCCAGACCCTCTCCAAGACACACCCTGCGACCTGCAACAAGAAAACATGTAACGCATTTTAATCCAGACATGGATAGCAAAGATTATCTGATTGATTAAAAAGCTGCTAGAGTTGTTCCACCTGCAGAAAATGGTAGAAAGGCATCTCTCTTGATAAATCTTCCCTCCTTGTCCAAAAAGTGAGAAGGGTTGAAGGTGTGAGGGCTCTCCCATTCACTCTCATCATACAGAACAGATGCAAGGAGGGGAATCACAGTAGTTCCCTGAAGACAAAAATATGAGTAGGATCATCATTAATCTGGAAGATATTGCTTGTTGAAAGCCCAGAAATATTTCCCACTTGCTCACCTCTTTAATGAAGAATCCCTGAAAGGTAACATCTCGACTGGTTTTGTGTGAGACCGCCATAGGAACAATGTAACAGAACCGCTGTATCTCATGGACGACAGCATCAGTGTACGGCAGATTTTTACGGTCTTCCACATGAACCTCACGGTTTCCAACCACCCTGGTCAGCTCCTCCTGAACCTGGTCTGCAGTAAACAAGAAGGAAATGATCAACAGTTCTCCCTTTGTGGATTACAGTGACGTCAATGACAATGCAAAATGCACAGCTTAACCAAACCTAATGGTTAACAGTTGATGGAAATCTCTAAACCTTATATTTGTCTTTAAGTCTTAAGTCAAAATGTTAAACCAAAATAAGAACCTAACATTAAAGTTTATGTGAAGCTTTGTTTTTCCTCTTTGCAGGTCAACCATTAAAACTATGTGAACTTTACTGACCAAGGTTAAAATTTAACATTTCCAAATTTGAATGTTGGCCCCTACAAAGGTAAACTAGGAAATTATTTGCTCCGACCAGGATTTAAAGGATACCATGTTTCATCATATAGAGATCAGTTCTGCTCATGTCGATTCAGAACATCCAGTATAGATCAATATAGATCTTAAAATAAGGATTATGTCACTTTGTGGTGTTTTATCACATTAATCGTTATTGTCAGGATCTGTGTTTTTGTTTTGCTTTTCTTTTGGTTTGAGTTTTTGTTTTGTTGGAGCTCCATCCTTCTTCTGGGCATCCTCTAGATGTCGCCAGAGGCTAGCCCCTGGGAGGCTGCGGGGGTAACCCCGTGGCCACACCTGTAGCTTGTTTGGAGGGCGTGGATTGCAGATATAAGCAGCGGCTGAACAACTTCTCATCGCCTGAGTGTTAGCTTACCTCGGTAACTATCGTTCCTGAGAAAGGCCCTCTGTGATCTACTCGTTATTTATTCCTTGTTGCCCTCTTTACCAGGTTATCCTGTTGCCTCCTCGCTACTCCTGTGTGTGCCATCAGCCTTGGGCTCAGAGAAAGCTCTTGTCCTTCGCCGTCTGTGAGTTGCTCCCCTCGTGTGTCCTCCCTCGACGCTGCCGGTGTTACCGGTCGGACGCCACTCCTCGTGTGTTCACCTTTCCCAGTCTCGGTCCGTCTCCACTGGATTCCCCTTCGGGACGCAGCGGATCTGTCGATCCTGGCCCGAACCCATCTGGAAAGAAGGAACAACTGGACCGCGACGTACTTCGCTCTGTCCGCCGCAAATAACCTGTCCGCCCTCCGACGAGGCTCATTTTCCCAGCGCTCAGCTCTCAACTACTCACCTTCTGATCAAGTAAGAACCAGTTCAATTCTTTCCTGGAAAAAGAGACACACTCCTTCCTCCACTAACCCTCTGCCTCTCGTTGACAGTAAGACGACCCGGTCATCCGCTCCAGTATTCACTCCCTTCCCCTTCCCCTGGAATCAATAAACTCATTATTATTGTTATTTACTCTGACTCATCTGATTGTGTTCTTGCATGTGGGTTCGTAGAGTGAACACCATCATGACAGAACACTCAGGCCAGATCACAACCTCCGCGGACTCAATCAGAAGAGCCTTATCCGATCAACACGCCTTAATTCAGTCCCATGATTCAGCGTTAAGAGAACTGGGAAACCGCCAAGCAGAGACAAACCGTCGACTAACTGAACTTTCTAATTTTCTTCAGAATTCAGTACAACAGGTTCCTGACCCCTCTCCTGCTCCTCCCGCAACTCCAGATCCGCCCGTCCATTCCGGGATTTCGGAGGTCCGTCCAGCTACACCGGAGAAGTTCTCAGGTGACATCAGGAAGGTTAAGGGATTTATCCTCCAGTGTACTATTGTCTTTAACCATTCACCGCAGAGTTTTCCCCATGATGATGCTAAGATTTCTTACATGCTATCCTTATTGACGGGTCGAGCCTTAGACTGGGCCGAAGCCCGATTCACTACTGCGTCCAATTACGGATGTACGTATCCTGAATTCCTGGCTGAGCTAAAGCAGGTTTTCTGCCAGGAGACAGAGAGAATGTCTGCCGCCAGAGAATTACATGGGCTAAGACAAGGCCAGAGAAGTGTTTCTGATTTCGCCATTGACTTTAGAATCAAGGCTGCAGCTTCGGGCTGGAACCCCATTGCTCTTAAGAGCGCCTTTTTCCATGGGCTAAACGAACAAATTAAAGATGAACTTGCTGCCCTTGACGAACCGGAGTCACTAGATGAGTTTATAAATCTAACAATAAAGTTGGATAATCGTATCCGTGCCAGGGCTAAGGAACGATCCCGCCGAGCCTTCTCTCCTCGTGTGTCTCTAACCAGTAGTCAGCCCTCTACCCAGCATTCACCTCCTTCTTCCACAGTTCATGAGCCTGAACCTATGCAACTTGGACACACGAGGCTTACACCAGAAGAACGGCAAAGGAGGATGCGCTCACGACTCTGCCTCTACTGTGGTGAGCCAAATCATGTAATCATTAACTGTCCCATTCGTTTAAACCAGTAGGGCCGGCATTCGGAGCGGGAAGACTGCCGGCACCACCCTCATCAAGACCCCGCTTAGTAATTCCAGTCACTCTATTTTATCAGAACGATTCACTCTCCCTGTCAGCCCTCATCGACTCTGGATGTGAACAGAACCTCATCTGTTCTGACATCATTCATCAACTCCCCGTCGAGATCGAACCCCTACCAGTTCCTCTCCGTGTCTCAGCCCTGGATGGGAGAAATCTACCCCAGATCACCCATAAAACTAAACCTCTTCGCCTGTTAATTTCCGGTAACCACACTGAAGAAATAACGTTTTATGTTTTTCCTGCTACCAGCTCACCCATTGTGCTAGGTTTCAACTGGCTGTTCACACACAACCCCCGAATAGATTGGGTGGAGGCCAAGATAGATTCCTGGTCTACCAAGTGCCACTCCTCTTGTCTCCGCTCCGCTGTCCCGGCTCAGACCTCAGTCTCAGCTTCTGCTGAGGTCGACCCCCCCGATGTTACCTCAGTGCCCAGTGAGTATCACGACCTCATTGCTGTTTTCAGTAAGGACAAAGCCCTGTCTCTTCCGCCTCACAGACCTTACGACTGTGCAATCGACCTCCTGCCTGGAGCCCCACTACCCAATAGCAGGCTCTACAACATTTCCAGGTCTGAACGTCAAACTATGGAGGACTACATCAATAAGTCCCTCGCAGCGGGCATCATTCGGACGTCCTCGTCCCCACTGGGTGCTGGTTTCTTTTTTGTAGGAAAGAAGGATGGTTCACTGAGACCGTGTATAGATTACAGAGGTCTAAACCAAATCACTGTTAAGAATAAGTACCCATTACCCCTGCTCTCCTCAGCCTTTGAGCCCGTTCAGGGCGCTACCATTTTCTCTAAGTTAGATCTCAGAAACGCCTATCACCTGCTCCGCATTAGAGAGGGCGATGAGTGGAAGACGGCATTCAAGACTCCCATGGGACATTACGAATATTTGGTTATGCCGTTTGGCCTGTCTAATGCTCCCGCTTTCTTCCAGGCCCTGGTTAATGACGTCCTCCGAGATTTTATTAATGTTTTTGTCTATCTAGATGACATTTTGATTTACTCCAAGTCCCTCGTTGAACACCAGAAACATGTTCGCTTGGTTCTCCAGCGGCTTCTGGAGAACAAACTATATGTGAAAGCCGAGAAATGTGAGTTCCACCGTCCATCTGTTACCTTCCTGGGTTACGTCCTTGAGGGCGGACAGGTAAGAGCGGCGGAGGATAAAATAAAAGCAGTCCTGGACTGGCCTAAACCCGAGACCCGCAAACAATTACAACGTTTCCTTGGGTTTGCTAACTTCTATAGAAGGTTCATCCGTAATTACAGCCAGACGGCCTCTCCCCTTACGGCTCTTACCTCTACCAAGAAGGTGTTCTGTTGGAATCATCAAGCTGATGCAGCCTTTGCTGAGCTCAAGTCACGGTTCGCTAAGGCTCCTGTTCTGGTCCAGCCCGACCCCACTAAACAGTTCGTGGTGGAGGTGGACGCCTCCGACACTGGGGTCGGGGCTGTTCTCTCCCAAACCTCCGATCGAGATCTTAAACTGCATCCATGTGCCTTCTTTTCCCGCAGGCTCTCCCCAGCCGAACGCAATTATAATGTGGGGGATAGAGAGCTCTTAGCCATAAAGTTGGCGCTAGAGGAATGGCGCCACTGGCTTGAGGGAGCGGAGCAACCTGTCTTAGTCTGGACCGACCATAAAAACTTGTCATATCTTCAGTCAGCTAAAAGATCCAACCCCCGTCACTCACGCTGGTCTCTGTTCTTCTCACGGTTTAACTTATCTATTTCCTATCGTCCAGGCTCAAAGAACGTGAAACCGGATGCTCTGTCCAGGATCCATTCCTTTGACGACTCGGAGGAGACCCCAGCTTTCATCCTCCCACCTAGCTGTACGGTAGGAGTGGTCACCTGGGAGATGGAGGACATCATCCGTCAGGCACAACTAACCGAAGCTCCTCCGGGTAAATTGTATGTCCCTTCAGCTGTCCGTTCCCGGTTCATCCAGTGGATTCACGCATCCAAGTTCTCAGCTCACCCTGGCATCAGTCGCACCATCGGACTGATAAGTCGCAGATTCTGGTGGAAATCCTTACACAAGGATGTCAAGGAGTATGTCTCAGCCTGCACAGTCTGTGCAAGAAACAAGTCGTCAAATCAACCTCCGGCAGGCCTTCTCCAACCGCTACCCACACCTAAGCGGCCGTGGTCCCACATCGCTATCGATTTTGTTACCGGACTTCCGACTTCTAAAGGTATGACCACTATCCTAACTATAATCGACCGTTTCTCCAAGGCCTGTCATCTCGTTTCACTTCGTAAGTTACCCACTGCTGCTCAGACCGCCATGCTCCTCATAAAACATGTATTCAAGCTCCATGGGATTCCTCAGGAGATTCTCTCGGACCGGGGTCCCCAGTTTGTCTCGCAGGTCTGGCGCCAGTTCTGCTCCGCCCTGGGAGCCAAAGTGGCTCTCAGCTCCGGTTACCATCCCCAAACCAACGGGCAAACGGAGCGTATGAACCAGGAGCTTGAGGCCACCCTGCGATGTCTCACCTCCACCAACCCCGACGACTGGGCCCAACACCTTCCTTGGGTAGAATACGCACACAACAGTCACATTTCTGCAGCTACTGGTCTTTCTCCTTTTGAAATAGTCCTTGGATATCAACCACCACTCCTACCATCTGATGAAGAATACATTTCGGTCACGTCAGTCCAGCATCACATCCGCAGAACCCATAAGATCTGGAAGGATGCCATCTCCGCCCTCAGCAACACGGCTATTCTTAACAAACGACTGGCGGACCGAAGAAGAACTCCAGCCCCGACATACTCCGTAGGCCAAAAGGTATGGCTATCCACACGCAACGTTCCCCTTAAATCTATGTCTAAGAAGTTGTCCCCCAGGTTCATCGGCCCCTACGAGGTATTGGCGATCGTGGGTTCCTCAGCTGTGCGACTTCGACTCCCCCCGTCTCTACGCATCCATCCTACCTTTCATGTATCCCAGCTCAAACCCGTCCTATCCAGTAACCTTTGCCCTCCGGCCGAACCCCCTCCACCCGCCCGTGACATAGATGGCCATCCGGCCTTCACCGGCCGCCGGATTGTTGCCTCCCGGCGGCGAGGTCGGGGCCACCAGTACCTTGTCGACTGGGAGGGCTATGGTCCAGAGGAACGTTCCTGGGTTCCTGGATCGCTTATTTTGGACTCTACCCTTATTAGGGATTTTGAGGACTCGCACCCCTCATCCTCTGCTCGGCCGCCAGGTGGCGTCCGTTGAGGGGGGGGTACTGTCAGGATCTGTGTTTTTGTTTTGCTTTTCTTTTGGTTTGAGTTTTTGTTTTGTTGGAGCTCCATCCTTCTTCTGGGCATCCTCTAGATGTCGCCAGAGGCTAGCCCCTGGGAGGCTGCGGGGGTAACCCCGTGGCCACACCTGTAGCTTGTTTGGAGGGCGTGGATTGCAGATATAAGCAGCGGCTGAACAACTTCTCATCGCCTGAGTGTTAGCTTACCTCGGTAACTATCGTTCCTGAGAAAGGCCCTCTGTGATCTACTCGTTATTTATTCCTTGTTGTCCTCTTTACCAGGTTATCCTGTTGCCTCCTCGCTACTCCTGTGTGTGCCATCAGCCTTGGGCTCAGAGAAAGCTCTTGTCCTTCGCCGTCTGTGAGTTGCTCCCCTCGTGTGTCCTCCCTCGACGCTGCCGGTGTTACCGGTCGGACGCCACTCCTCGTGTGTTCACCTTTCCCAGTCTCGGTCCGTCTCCACTGGATTCCCCTTCGGGACGCAGCGGATCTGTCGATCCTGGCCCGAACCCATCTGGAAAGAAGGAACAACTGGACCGCGACGTACTTCGCTCTGTCCGCCGCAAATAACCTGTCCGCCCTCCGACGAGGCTCATTTTCCCAGCGCTCAGCTCTCAACTACTCACCTTCTGATCAAGTAAGAACCAGTTCAATTCTTTCCTGGAAAAAGAGACACACTCCTTCCTCCACTAACCCTCTGCCTCTCGTTGACAGTAAGACGACCCGGTCATCCGCTCCAGTATTCACTCCCTTCCCCTTCCCCTGGAATCAATAAACTCATTATTATTGTTATTTACTCTGACTCATCTGATTGTGTTCTTGCATGTGGGTTCGTAGAGTGAACACCATCATGACAGTTATAAACATCCATTGCCAATATCTGAAACAGGTCATAGCTTGACTACAGCTGTCCTCCCTTCAAAATGTAGCATATCAACACTTGTTAAAAATCTATTGCTGAAAATAGAAAGAAAAAAATTAAAGATGTCATTATGTATTTTTACCCTAATTTTAATAAAATATAAAAAAATAAATAAATAAGGGTTGAGAATGTTTTGGCAAGACACTATAGCACTACTAGAACTGACACTGTAACATTTAAACGTAGAAAACATGTTGAAAATCCTGTTTTCTAGATGTAGATAAACCATCCCAGACATGTCATCCTCTTTCTTACCCTGAATGTGTGGATACTTTGCCATGAGCAGCAAACTCCACCTCAGTGATGCGGCTGTGGTGTCGGTTCCAGCAGTAAACAGGTTTGCCACTGTAAGTATCAGATTCTCCTCAGTGAACTGAGTGTCTTTGACACAAGAGTCCTGGAAGGAAAATATACATGAGACAAATGTGTCTGGTGTTACCATTATTCTTTAAAAATAGATTTGTGTTGCCTTGCCTCTTCTTTCTGCTTTCGAATCAGAAAACAGTCCACCAGTCCTCTGCATGTCTGAGGGTTGAGTGTCGCCTTCAGTTTCTGCATTAATTCCTTCTCGTCTCTGATTGTCATCTCAGCGTTTTTTAAAATCACCCGACGGTTTTTTATCCATCTGGCCAGCCAGGGAAACGTATTATATAGCTTTAAATTAAGAAAAATACATTTTAAAAAGATCAATATTAATTCAGTTATTTTAAAAGAGCCAAAAAACTTGAGCAAAGAGTAAAGTCTTGTTGGAGAGCAGCTTTAAGAGGTCTATATGCTAAATGTTATGGAACATTAATATCAGAAATATACCACACATCACAACCACCAACAACAACAATAACTTCGTATTGGCAGCAAGACCCTGCAGTGATATGCAGCAAGGACAGGTAGCTGATTTACAGATGGATGGAGCTAAATAAAGGACGATCCTTGAAGAACACATGTTAGAGATAAATAGAAATAGATGTAAAATTTGTACATGTGAAAACATTTTAAAGCTATATGTCTGCTCATTCTTACACCTCACATTTTGTGCACTACGTTGTGTTCGTCTTTCACATAAAACCCCAAGAATCAAAATAAATTCAAGGACGTGATTGCAAAATCACAAAATCCAAAATTTGTCTTTTATGGCAATTTAGTTTTAAACTTTGGGGTATTTTTATGCATGTAAGATATTTGCTCAGTGTTTGGACTTCAGACAATAATTTAAGTCTCTGCCTTTCACGCAGATAACATTGATCAATACACTCTGCTAAAGTCTCTCCTTGGCTCCCAGTGTATCATTTACAAAGTCGTTTAAGTGAAACATTAAGCTCACCTGAATTCCTGCAGTGCCAAACAGACTCATATTCTCATTGACCCGACTAACCAGGTTTCTGAATCGAGGATCATCGTATTCAAATCTGCTTCCAAACACTATTGAAGAGATGATGTTGGATGTTGCATAATTTACTGGATGGGATGTGTTAAATGGTTTCCCTGTGGAGCAAAAGTCATCTTTTTATCTTTTGAGGACACTTAACTTACAAAGGAATGTGAATTAGTCCACTGCAACAATGATTAAATCGTTTAAATGATGAGTTTTATGTGGCCTTTTCTTAGAGCAACACAGCATCATGTTATACCTTTATAACTCTCAAACACTTTAATGAGGTGTCCACACTCCTCTAAGACTTTCTCCTCTGCACCTCTCTTCCCCATCCCAAAGTCTTTGAGGGTGCTGAGGGCAAAACGACGCATCTCTTTCCATGTTTCTCCATTTGAAAACACGACTCCTTATACAGTACACAGAAATAAAAATCAATTTGTGATTGTGAATGATGCATTTGCAAGTACAATGTCTGTGTGATTGCCAAGAAAATGATAAAAACAACCTTTATGAGTACTGTGCTTTGGAAAAGTTTTCATACCTCTTAGACTTTTCAACGTCTTGTAAAGTTACAGAAACAAATTTCAGATTATTTATCTACTTTGGCTTTGATTGAGGTGGAGCTTAATGCACCGAGGAAAGGGAACAACTATATCTGCATTTGTATGCAATCTTTTTACAGTGACACACTATCATGAAATCAACTGCAGCCAATGTCTTTCAGAAGTTATGTAATTATTAAGATTAGATGAAGCTGTCTAATGGTGTGAAAGACAAAAGAACACATTACAGACATAAAGTTTGTGCAAAATATCCTAAGCTACAAATATCTCACAGATAACTGTTGAATTGTCTAAAAACAATGTGTGGAGTTTGGAAGATCTGCTGCAAAATATGGCCACCCACCTTAAATAAATGTAATTTAAACACCGGAGGAGCTGCAAAGATTGACAACTCATTTGAGAAAATCAGTTTACGGAGACATGCAGAAGGGGCACTAAAAAAAAGTCACTGTGAAAAGAAATTGACTGACTTCCTTTCAGAATCTTTAGCACAATTTCAAAATTGATGTTTACTGACAGTCTGACTGAGTTTCAGCTATTTTGCAGAAATTTCTGTTCAGTTTCTACTGTAGATGTTTAACACTGGTAGCTGTGTCCCGAAAAACCCTGATTAAAAATGGATGACAAGATTAGCAGGTTTTTATTTGTTGAAAAAACAGAGAATTTTTCATGTTTCCAAATTATGCACTATTTTCTTTAGTCTCACATAAAATTACAATGAAATTCCATAAAACTGGTGGTTGTACTGTGAGAAGAAGTTTCAGTACTGTCCATACTGTTACAAAGCTTGTTATATGTTAATTTCTTATCTTACCATGTCCTTTGTTTATGTCATTAGCTATAGGTGCAATTTCTCTTTCTCCAAACTCGTCTGCATAGCCGACCAGAGCCTCTCTGACTGTCCTGTACCCGGCGAGAACAACCACTTTTTTTGGTCCAAAATAAACTGTAAATACAGACCCATATTTCTTGGAAAGCTGGGTGGATGAAAACAGGAGAAATAAATGTAGCAGAGGTCAAACAGGTTTCAACGATGCTGAACAGTTTAAGTCAGAGCCCACCTCACACAGTGTTTTGTAGGGTCTCTGGAGATCAAGCTGCAGCAGGTTGCCAAGCAGAGGCAGAGGCTTCGGTCCTGGAGGTTCTTTACCCGTTTCTCTGGAGGAACCAACAGTCACCAAATAAAGGATGATCAAAAGGAGGCCTACTCCAAGTACAGTGGTAGGACTGGAGAAAAGAAAGAAACCAAAATCCTTCAAAGTCTCCATGTTCTCTGCTGCTTACAATCTCCTGGTCAGAGTCTACAGCTCAGACAGAGAGGACTTTATGATCCTGTGGGAGTGTTGCTTCATCTGTATGTTGGCTCTGCATTGGCCACACCCACTTAAGGCAGTGATTCCCAAAGTGTGGGGCTTCCCCTCCTCCTACCTTATTTCTTCTTTCAAGAAGTAAGATCTTCTTGACAGAAGATCTTATTTCACTTTCAGTAAAAGTTTGGGAAAAACTCTGTGCTTTCTTGTTAACAGCAAAGTATGTATTGTTCAGGGATGCTGTGGTGGCACAGGGGCAAAGCATAACCCACATCTGGAGACCTTGTGGAGGTGGTTGGAGGTTCAATTCCTGGCCTGGTGGTATTAGTTGCATATCTTCACCCTCTTTCCTGTCAAAGTACTTTCAAATAAAGACTATTAGAGCCAACAAAACTTTAAAAAGTGTATTGCTGGAAAAAAATCAAAGTGACAGCTGTTTGTCATGCAATACAAGTTAAATTACCCTCAACTTTTAGGCTGTAAATAGGCAATAAAGTTTTATTTTAACTCGACATCAGCTTGCCAGTTCCAAAGCTCACCTATCCTTTCTGCACCACTGAGTGTCAGCTTTGCCAACTCTAAGATACTGACTAAGTCTGACTACTTTATTCAGTGTGTCTTGAAGTTAGAAGTTCAAACACTTTTAGTGTAAAAAAAAAACTTGCAGAATATTTTTGTTTTATCCTGGACAGATGAAGCTATACTGGTTGATTGTGGATCAGGTTCTTGCAGAGGGAACAGTGTAAATGGTATAAAGTATCAGCCGGGAGCCTCTCCCACTTTTAGACTCCATCTCAATAACTGAAATTAAATCTGCATTTTCTGTGTGTTTACACACAGAAAACAGGTTGAGCAGCTTTCTACTTTATCCCAGAAAATGATTTGATTTCTTTATTGGATTAGGAGATGGTTACAGAAATGAACACAAACCTATAGAAACCAACATGTTCTGAGTTTGTACTTTCAATCTTGCAATTTATTCTGTCGTACATCTACTCTTGTAGGTTGTTGTTTGTTTTACTTTTAGCCTTTTTTTTAAGAGCAGATAATGTCACGCTCTCTTCCACTACTATGCAACTTATGAACCTGATTATCAAAGTTCAGGAATTGAGAATAAATGGAGAAAGTGAAGAAGAAATGGAAACATTTTCCTTATTTTTCCTGGCTATATTATTCTATTTGTCTGTGAAATATCACATTTTCTGTCCACAAAGCATCACAAAGGAAGTTACCACAATGAATGGATGGAAAATTGCTACTTTACTGTTCATGTTTGATTTAAATAAGAATACTGTAAAGACCTTTCCTCACATCCAGGGCTTCACCTATTGATGCTAATAGAGGCTATTAGTCTCTGGAAACTGAATGCACCATTCGTTAAATTGTTTGCAATGTGAGCAAAGATGAGGTACGGAGGTTCATTTGTTCATTCCTGCATCAAAATTTGGCTGTAAAAATGTGGAATGTTACTTTACTAGAGAAAAAGTAACATTCTTTTTCTCCAGAATGTTACTTTTGCATTCAGTTGCAAAAGTTGCCAGTTACTTTTGCAACTGGCAACTTTACCTTGCATGAACTTTACCTCATGCAAGGTAAGGTTCATGCAACTTTACCTTGCATGGTAAAGTTCATGCAAGGCTGAACTTTACCAACTAGATAAAGTCGGATACACTGCTTTGCTCTGGATCCCAACTCCTGCCCGCTCAGTCCCTGCAACATGCAACCGACCTGGAATACTCCAAGGTGGAGGCCTGGATTTAGATACTAAAACATGAGTTGCTTTGGCATCAGATGTGACTGATAGATTGTTTTGTGTATATTAACACCATTTTTAACATTCACATCAAATTTGGCAGAACAACTCCTTATATTATTATATATTTCAACAAAAATATTATATTATATATTTATTATGTATTTCAACAAAACTAACAACTAAGTACATCTCACTGAGGTAGGTTGTGTCCTCTCACAACCATATATGGTTACAGTAACATTTTACCATTTTAGCTCATTAAAATTATACACATTTGCTTATTTATTTTGTAACTATTCCATTTGTGTTTCAATTAATGGAAAAAAAGAGATCTTGTAAGGGGCAAGGTTCAGAATAACCATTCTTAAATTATTATAACATGCTCTGTAAATTTGCTTTGTCATGAGTAAATAATTTGGAAACAAATGGAGACTCTTCATCATCTATATAAGTCAGTGAAATTAACTCAGTAAATATAGAAGGGATAAAGCATATAACTAAAAAATTAAAAACATTCAAATTCTTAAAATAAACTGCACAAATTAATGTAACAGACATTTAGAGTAAAGCTATGCAAAAGTAACATCAGGGTTCTGGTAGAGAGATCAACTACAATCTAGTGCTTCATTCTTCACTGCCGACTGATGGCACAGAGCTCATGAGGAGAAGGAGAGATGGTGAATCCCACCGCTGGAGTCAGATCCAGATCATCTTCAGAAACTCCAGGTGGAGGTATGAAACGAAAACGTTGAAGGAGTGAGGTGAAGAAGAGGAAGAGTGACATCCTTGCCAGACCCTCTCCAAGACACACCCTGCGACCTGCAACAAGAAAACATGTAACGCATTTTAATCCAGACATGGATAGCAAAGATTATCTGATCGATTAAAAAGCTGCTAGAGTTGTTCCACCTGCAGAAAATGGTAGAAAGGCATCTCTCTTGATAAATCTTCCCTCCTTGTCCAAAAAGTGAGAAGGGTTGAAGGTGTGAGGGCTCTCCCATTCACTCTCATCATACAGAACAGATGCAAGGAGGGGAATCACAGTAGTTCCCTGAAGACAAAAATATAAGCATCATCTGGAAGATATTGTCTGTTGGAATTCTAAAAATATTTTCGTCCTGCTCACCTCTTTGATAAAATATCCCTGAAAGGTAACATCTCGACTGGTTTTGTGTGAGACCGCCATAGGAACAATGTAACAGAACCGCTGTATCTCGTGGACGACAGCATCAGTGTACGGCAGATTTTTACGGTCTTCCACATGAACCTCACGGTTTCCAACCACCCTGGTCAGCTCCTCCTGAACCTGGTCTGCAGTAAACAAGAAGGAAATGATCAACAGTTCTCCCTCTGTGGGTCACAGTGACCACGAATATTTTTGTTGAAGTTTAGCAGATGTAATATTTTACAGTTTATATTTCCAGATGAAAACACTGAAACCTTCTAACTTTTACATATTGAGAAAAAATATTGCACCAACTAAAAAACTTAAGCCTCCTGCGTAAAATTAGGTATTAAAGTCCACATGCTTAACTGGAAATTATTTGAAGTAATTTTGCCCACAAACTTTTGTACAAAGATTACTTTATTTCCAAAGAGCCAAGTTTATATTTCACACTTTAAGAGAAGAACAGAAAGCTTATACCAAATATTCAAATACAGCACCAAACTGCTGAATTTGTATACAGCACAGTAATAAATCAGACATTAAGCGCATGGAACTCTTTTTTCCATTAACACTGAATGCAACACAACGTAACCTGATACCTTCCATAGACAAAAATACGACATCAATAATAATAATAATAATAATAATAATAATAATAAAAATAATAATAGTTATAATGTTAGTAATAATAATGTTTACATATTGTGATCTCAAAGGGCTACAAAGGTCTAAAAAATGTCTGTTAGATTTCTAGATATAGGGAAAAATCACCAAATGTTTTCTTGTCTTTCTTACCCTGAATGTGTGGATACTTTGCCATGAGCAGCAAACTCCACCTCAGAGATGCAGCTGTGGTGTCGGTTCCAGCAGCAAACAGGTTTCCCACTGTATATAACAGGTTCTTCTCAGTGAACTGAGTGTCTTTGACACAAGAGTCCTAAAAAAAAAATAAAAAATAAAAAAACTATGTGAATACTGTACATGTGGCAAACATGTTTGATGTTGTAATTGTTCTTTAAAAATAGATTTGTGTTGCCTTGCCTCTTCTTTCTGCTTTCGAACCAGGAAACAGTCCACCAGTCCTCTGCATGGCTGAGGGTTTAGTGTCTCTTTCAGTTTCTGCATTAATTTCTTCATATCTCTGATCGTCTTTTCACCATTTTTTAGCATAACCTGACGGCTTTTTATCCATCCGACCAGCCGGGGAAATGTATTGTAGAGATTGAAATTAAGCACAATATATTTTTTGAAATATAAAAATGTAATACTAGTTCAATTACTTAACATTAAAGAGAGCTAAAGGACAATCCTGGCAGAATACTATTCAGTGATAAATAGAAATAGATGTAACATTTATATGAGAAAACATTTTTAAACTATATGGGTGCTCATCCTTCCACCTCACATTTTGTGCACCACATTGTGTTGGTATGTCAGATAAAACCCCAAGAAACAAAATGCAATCAAGGATGTGATCGTAAAATCACCAATTTTTAAAATTATTTAAATCCAAATTGGGCATTTATGGGATTTTAGTTCTAAACTTTGGGGTCTTTTAATACATTTAAAATACTGGGTGGCATAAGTAAGCTCAGTGTTTGGACTTGAGATAATAATTTAACAGCCTCGATAATGTTCATCATCGTGGTTAAAATGACCCGTAGCCGGGTCATTTTGACCCGTAGCAGGGTCAAAATGACCCAAAATGACCGGCTACGGGTCATTTTGTTGTCCCGTAGCCTGTTGTCCCGGCTACGGGACAACAGGAGGGTTAAGTGAGACATTAACCTTACCTGGATTCCTGCCGAGCCACCTATCTTAATATTCTCAATGACTCGACTAACCAAGTCTCTGAATCGAGGATCATCGTATTCAAATCTGCTTCCAAACACGATGGAGGAGATGATGTTGGATGCTGCATTATTTGTTGGACAGGATGTGTTAAATGGTTTCCCTGTGGAGCAAGAGAGTTACTGTTTGATCTTGTCTGCTATTAAAATGTAATTAACTTTAAAAAGGAATATGAATTAGTACCACAACAATGATTAAACCATTTGAGTGAAGAATTTTATGTGTCCTTTTCTTAGAGAAACACAGCATCATGTTATACCTTTATAACTCTCAAACACTTTAATGAGGTGTCCACACTCCTCTAAGATTTTCTCCTCTGCACCTCTCTTCCCCATCCCAAAGTCTCTGAGGGTGCTGAGGGCAAAACGACGTATCTCTCTCCATGTTTCTCCATTTGAAAACAGGACTCCTGATACAGTACACAGAACTCGGTTAATTTTGAACTTTGCTTCAATATTTTGTCAAGTTACGAAAAACAAACATTTCATTGCCGATTTTACTGTGATAGACCAACAATAAGTAGTTACGCGTTAAGTAAACACAAAGCCCAGAAGTAAATTCTTCTAAAAATCCTTGGAATACATTTTAAATTGATGTTCACAGACAATCTCCATCCATTCTCACTTATGTTTATCTATTTTCCAAAAACAAAAGGGCAGAAATGTTACTTCTGCAAAACTGGGAGAGGTATACCTAAAGAGAATTTAATTCCGGTAGATGCCACACTTTTCAGATTTTCAATTTTTGAATTTAAATTGTATTTCTCTTTTTTTTTTCTACTTCCCAATTTTTACACTATTTTATAATTGATCTGTCACATAAAATCCATGTAATATATTGAAGTCAGTGGGTGTAATGAGAGAAAAGTGAGAATGTCTAGTGGTTGTTCATTAGTATTTTTGGAAAGATTTGTAATAATTTACTTCTGGACATACCACTATGCTTCGTTACATCTGCAAATATAGGTGCAATTTCTCTTTCTCCAAACTCGTCTGCGTAGCCGACCAGAGCCTCTCTGACTGTCCTGTACCCGGCGAGAACAACCACTTTTTTTGGTCCAAAATAAACTGTAAATACAGACCCATATTTCTTGGAAAGCTGAGTGGATGAAAACAGGAGAAATAAATGTAGCAGAGGTCAAACAGGTTTCAAAGTTGCTGAACAGTTTAAGTCAGAGCCCACCTCACACAGTGTTTTGTAGGGTCTCTGGAGATCAAGCTGCAGCAGGTTGCCAAGCAGGGGCAGAGGCTTCGGTCCTGGAGGTTCTTTACCCGTTTCTCTGGAGGAACCAACAGTCACCAAATAAAGGATGATCAAAAGGAGGCCTACTCCAAGTACAGTGGTAGGACTGGAGAAAAGAAAGAAACCAAAATCCTTCAAAGTCTCCATGTTCTCTGCTGCTTACAATCTCCTGGTCTGAATGTACAACTAAGACATAGAGAATTTTATATCTCTGTGGGAGTGTTGTTCTCCATTGGCCACACCTATTTCACCTTTATGCATTAACATGACAGTGATCTCAACTTCTGGACTTGGTTCACTCTGCTCCATCCCTGAAGCTTTGATGAATAAAAATATATATATAGAAATGGATTTATACATTTACCACAAAGGTCTAATGCCAGGAACCTTTTGCCATTAATAAAGAACTGAATCTGTCAAGTTTCCTCTTTGGTTGTACAGGCAAATGATGGCAAAGGCTCCTTATCCTAAATTGTTCTGACTTTGCAGGTATTGACATCTTGTTTGTTTGCATTTGGCCCCCTTCCCTTTCACCTCCTGCCAGCTCATCCTCCCTCATGAACACACAACCTTTGTGTCACACAGACCTCATATTTCAAACAATCTAAATATACCAAGTCACAAAGTACTAAATTTGCCAGTGAAAGAGTTATTATATACATGAGATTTAGTTAATGAAGAGAACAATTGTATTTGTTCGCGTTACACCCATTTTAAACTCCCTACTGTATTATATCGTGGAATTGATTTTAATGTACTTTCAATGGTTTTTAAAATCTATGGTTAGTTTATTTCATTTTTCAGATCTTCTTTCATTTTGTCGGGATTTCAGACTAAAATATTGTGTGGGGCCTTTTTCATCTGAGGGCCTTTTACCTTTGGAACAGCCATTCTGAACGGCAAACATTCACCAACTTTAGCAAATGCTTACCCAACATTCTGCATGTAGATGTATACATTTTTTATGTTGACATGAGACCATATTAATAAGGATTTCTAAATTATATTCTGCAGTATTTGTTGTTATTTTTAAAACAATCATTACCAACGTTACCAGTTTTACATCTGCCTGCAACTAATACAAAATAGATCATGCAAGAACAGAGTTTCCAGTATTCTCGACAGAAAACCCACAATCACACTCAGAGGTTTGCTCCCATTTGCATGGAGGCCATCATTTTATTTAAAAAGGACAAAGATACGTACAGATTTGACAGGTTCACTTCCATGGTACAGTACAATACACGCTTACGATGATGCAAATTCCCTTTTTTTCTTAAACATATGACACGGTAATTTCAGCAGGAGTCGATCTTCAAGAGTTTGCCGTGCGTACATTTCAAGTGTTCATGCTGTAATTCTTTCAAGTCATTCGCTTAATGGGAAAGAGTTGTGCAAAAACAAAAAAAAAAAAGGAAAAAGTACAAAAGAAAAAAAGTCACAAGAGTGAAAATGAAGAGCTTAATAAAAGAGAACGTATTATCTCGCTCGTGTTGGACGGCATGGGGGAAGCGTACATTCATCACACTGCTGACGTGATTCGCTCGAGTATGAGGAGATGAGCAGATAACCTTATTTGTCCCGGTTTGTAACACAGAGATTACGGGAAACCGGGAGACTTGGTTTAGCTATAATATAAGTCGGAAATATCACTACTTGATAAATGTAGTTCTGAGCATTTCTAGATAATACATGGGGAATATAACAATGCTGACAAGCTTTGATCTGGGGTGTAATATATCATGAATGGGAGAAGAAAAAGTCAGTAAAATACAGTGATGATTATTATCTCTGGTTTGTTTAGAAGTATTCCTTAACTGATTTCCTCCTATTTTAAATTCGGTTTGTTTTTTCGGGGGGTTTTTAGGATAGACGTTAGATAAGGAATAATAATAATGATTATAGGGCAAATCTACATTCAAATAAAGATTTTCACTGCGTCACTTGCACAAGTGCAATTGAATGACCTGTAACAGTGTGTGAGCTAAACTGTAATGGTGAACATTCCTGCTGCTGCACGTTGCTGCAGAAACTGTGACTCCCATTAACTGAAAGAGGAGAGGTACAGACTATAATAAGAAATAATTAAATATAACCTAAGGATTATTCTTCATTCCCTGCTGCTCTCCTCCCGCTGAACTTCATGCTTTTACTCATTCAGATTTCATGCGTTACACTGAAAACAGTCTCGATTTGAGTACGAGTACCACAGACGTGTCACGTTATGTACATCTGGCAACATTGAGAGACTCTTCGGCGTCTGGAGTCCTTCTGTTCAGGACCACATGGAAAGAATTAGTTTGTTGGATAAGGCTCGAAGGTGCACAGCAGCTTCACAATCATCAGTGGTTCACTCTCCTGTGATGACAATCGGCACGAAATCATGGGAACAGAAGTCGTAAAAGTCATAAATAAGAAACACAAGGTCTGTACAAATATTAAACGCACACAGACACACACATTAACCCCCTCACTACACAGTCCGTAGTGGTTCAGGGTTGCCATTGCGTTTGACTCAGTTAAAAAAAAGGTGCAGATCTAGGAGTTTGTCACTTGGTATAATCAACACCCCACAAGGTGCGATGAGAATCAGCGTTCCTAGCTTCACGCGGCAACAACAAACAGTGTGACTGACCAATTAGAGTCTCATGAATCAGACGAGATGCTCAAGTTTCAGACTGGACCGTTGACCTTGTTAGTGTTGATGTTTGAGTCAGAAATGGAGACGGGAGCCAAACAATGTCTTTGCTTCCACCAGGTTTCAGGTTGGACTATGGACGGATTCCTGGCTCCTTCCGACCTACTTCCTGTCAGTTTGTGTGCAGTGTTGGAACTGAGCAAAGCTGAGGAACACTTGCTCCAGAGATATCTGGCTCACACAGTAGTCTTCAATGCGGTACTTCTCTTTGGCTGCCTCCAACGTGCCAAACACCTGAACGGAGAAGAGAGAAGGTGAGGAGGAGAGACAACAGAGGTGAAGCATGTCTTAGTGAGGAGGTGATGTAATTTTAACCACTTCAAAAGTGTATTTATTTTAAATAATATAAATATTATTATATTTATAATATAAGTATACTTTTTAAAAATATCTTATGCACATTAATTATATTTGTTATGTTGACATATTATGTCATGTTATATTATGTCATGTTATGCATGAAATCTAAATCTGTAAAAGCATATAGTTTGCGTTTATCCTGAAGCATATAAGCAGTGGTGCTGAGCTGGCAACAAAATTGAAACAAAAAATAAAATAAAATTACAAAATTATGTATTTGCCACAAAATACTTAATTTTAACAAGAAAATGTAAATCCAAAATATTCAAAGAAAATAGTCCAATGTTTTAATTATATTGATTGCATTTGATCACATTTGAATATTCCTGTCTATTTTTTTTTTGCCACGTTTCTTTCATGTTATTTTCTAAAATGTATTGTTTTTAATCAGTCGGTTCTGTAAAAGGTTCTTTGTCACATGAATGTTTGGTTTTGTTCCTTTATTAGGAAAAAAGGAAGTAAGTTTTCACTTCAAACATTTTGTAGAACTTAATTTAGTTTCTAGAACCATTATTTAACTCCCTTTGTTGAACTTGTAAGTTACTAGTTAGTCACTCCTTCTCCACTAGAGGGAGCTCTAACACAGCCCATTTGGAGAGGTATGAACTTTCTGTAACATACAGCTGAACCAGCAGCTGTTAGACATAAACATAGCGACTGTACCTGTGCCCAGGTTAGCGCTTTATCAGTCAGATGGTAGTGAACCATTCCCTGGTGCTCATCTTTGAGTTGACTTCCTGTTTGTGGGAGAAAGTCCAAAGTGAGATTTGGTTGCTCGCACAGTTTTGGTCTCAACTCCACTTTTATCCTGACGGCCTCTGACCTGGGAAGGTGCTCTCGATGAAGTCTTTAAAAAGCTGCAGGTCGCCGTCCTCCAGGTCATCCTCCTTGTGGACTTTAGCCAGCAGCGTGTAGCCGCTGCCGAACTTGCTCTTCAGGTGTTGGGGACTCCCGAGGCACTTGAACTGACCGTTTACCATCACGGCCAGCCTGGTGCAGAGGGCCTCACACTCCTCCATGCTGATGCGAGAACACAACCGTTTACGTTGAACAAAATGTGGACAATACATATTTTTATTATATATATTAGTATATATTATTTTCTTAAAAGTAAAAATTAATTTACTTTGTTTTGTTTCTTTAGACAGATTGTTCATAAACAGATACAACTCTCTGGTTAGTTCTAACTTTGTTTGTCTGACCCTCTCAAATTATAAATCCTATCTCTTTTAATAATTCTCTTTTGCTCATTTTTAGCAAACACAGTAAGAGTGAATAAAGAGCTCACCTGTGGGAGGTGATTATTATGGCCTTCCCAGACTCCCGGGTGCGAGTGACAGCGTCCCACAGCAGTCTCCGAGCGACGGGGTCCATCCCTGTGGAAGGCTCGTCCAGGAAGATGACCGGCGGCCCGCCAATCAGAGCCATACCTGCACTCAGCTTCCTCTTATTTCCGCCGCTGCACGAGTTCAGACATCTCAGTTAAACACTGTGCGCGCTAACTGCATCACCTGTGCAGGACGGAGCTCCACTCACCTGTAGCTGCGGGTCAGTTTATCAGCGTGAGGCTCCAGCAGCAGCGACCGCAGGACGTTCTCCACGCATCCAGCTACATACTTCTCTGGGATCCCTCTGAGTCTGGCGTACATGCTCAGCGTCTCTCTTCCCGTCATGTGATCCAGCACGGCATCAAACTGAGGACAGTAACCAATGCGCTGCTGCACCTGCGACAGTAACGAGATAAAACCTTTGGTGTCAGATTTCAGCGCCATCTAATCCGCCTTTTTCGCTGGAATGGCGTCCCTTTCTCCGACTCGCCTTCTTAATGTCCCTCAGGATGCTGTAGCCGTCTATGTAGGCGTCTCCGGACGTGACGCTCTCGTCGCCGGTCAGCATCTTGAACGTCGTGGTCTTTCCTGCTCCGTTGAAGCCCAGGAGCCCGAAACACTCGCCCTTCCCCACAGCGAGAGACAGCCTGTCCACAGCCAGAAGGTTCTCCCCACTGCTGTAAACCTGCGCAGGACAGAGCGACGCGGTCATTTTTACACCTCGACGCAGCACGCACGTTTACACCGAGGCGACTGCGGAGCTCACCTTGCTGAGCTCATGCAGTATGAGAGGGCTGCCGACCATGGACTCCACCACCGGCTGGCACTCCAGGACCCGCTTCCTCTCCTCAGCCACATCCCGGTCCTCTGGAAGGAACGCCGCGTCGTCCAAGAGAGTCACCTGAGGCCCGAGAAAATATGTTAGACAAAAATATGACAGTATTTTTTTTCCTAAATCAGTATAAATCTTAAATCACATTTTCTTTCATTTAATACCGATACTACTTAGAAAAGTAAAAACAAAACAACACACAGTTCCATTAAAAAATGCGTAGCATATTTAATAATCTTAGGTTAAAGGTGTTGAATTACTTTTCAGCTTAAGCTACTTTTTCCTCTAACAAGACTGCGTAGTTCGAAAAGAGGAGCTCGAATTTCCACAAATTACAAAATGCGGTTTGTGCAGTTTCTAAAGAAAGAGGACGGTCAAGCTGAGGTATTTTTTTTTTTGTTGCCTCCACCTGTTTGCGTTTTCTGCCCAGAGAGGTGAAGAGCCTGCAGACGGTGCGGACGCACTGCAGCTCGATGACAAACAGCAGAGCGTTGAAGACGACGCCCTGCACCGAGAGGGACACCAGGAAGCGACCGACGCCAGGCTCTGACATGGAGAAGTAGTTTGGCTGGTATGTGATATCTGCAAAAAGCATGGCAACACTCAGTCAAATCCATGATTTTCACAACCTGTGTTTTTGTTGTTGTTTTTTTGTTTTTTTTAACTTCAGCTCTGTTGAAGTAGAACTTACTTAAGACTTTGCAAATGACTTCGCTGATTTCACTGGAGGTGCAAAACTTTATGAACTCATAGTTCTGGTAGAACTGGCTGAATGACATGCCCAGGCAGTAGTTGGGGAAGATCAGGAACACCTTATCCAATAAGTGCGACAGGTGCACCAGGTTCAACTCTGCGAGAAATAAGGAAGAATGACTGTGAACAGTAATGATGGACACTCTGTTTGCCTTTGCATGATCGTCATCACTGCTTTTAGCTATTTACCCAAAGACAATCTCGAGGATTTTCCACAAACACCTTCCCGCATACAGTTGAAATCACACCTGCAGTTTTCTTACCTTTCCACAACAAGAAGCTTCACACATCCCACTTTAACAAACCAAGCGCCAGCTCTGTGTGAACATTAGCCCTCAATGCCTTCCCACACAATAATAAAGATTATTGTATTTGGTAACAAGAGACAAGAAGAGGCAAGTTCATTTGTGCAGTTTTACTACACGGTACTTATTTCCTGAGGTATTTATGCCTTTTAAACTGTTTATTTTGTCTTAATAAATCCAATAATTTCAGTTTATCTTTTTGGGAGTTTAAGTGACGCATCAACACAAAGTAGGTGGAAAGAAAATGCTTTACAAAGTTCAGTAGTCAGTTAATGCTTGTTTAAGCTTACTTAATATTGAATGATAGTTTTTTCACACACAAATGCAATCATTCAGGGTTCAGTCTGAATTTCTCAGTCAAAAACGGACTGCTCTTTTTTATTTCTTTTTTTTTTTTGACTTTTGTGCCCCATTTCTCACCTGGGATGGTCATGATGGTAACGGTCAGAAACGTGGCCGTGCCGGAGATCATGTTGAAGATAGTCAGGCGTGTGTAGGCTGTGGCCGCGGTGGAGAAGAAGAAGCTGAGCAGATACATCAGAGGCACGATGGCCCAGCCGTACAGGAGGAGAATCAGGAGAACGTCGATGAGGTGGTGGTCCGCCACAAAAGCCTCGACTCCAAACGCTTGGAACACAACCTGGAACGAAACACGAAAGCACACCAAAAATCTCTTCTTGTGGCAGCCAAAACAATCCAAACCACAGCCTCAGAATATTTCTTCTGTGAACTGAGGTTGGATTTCCCACTGACCAGCATGAGGAGGCACGGCAGTAGGAAGTTGACCAGGTCCCACAGCAGGGCAGAGAACCAGAAGTTGGACAGGTAGACGCCGCTGACCTGCTGGACGTGCTTCGACTTGATGGCGGACTCAGTTACGAGCAGCAGGGCGAAAGTGCTAGACAGCGAGGCCATGCCGTACATCAGGTTGATGGCGATGGCAAACCCGGTCTTACTACTACGGAGGACGGAAATAACAAAACGCAAAGGTTATTCATGGATTTTTCACGCTTCCGTTTCTTTAAATCGGCGACATCCTGTCCCGTACTCACTCTGTGAGCTGGCTCCTCGCAGTCTCAGACAGGTTTCTGGGCATGGGGTAATTGCCCGTCAGGATTGACGCGTTGGGCCCAGCTAGGAGTTTGAACAGAGCATTGTCCACCATCATGAGGGCCGTGGCAGGTGTGTGGTAGCCCTGGTTGTTGAAGTAGGCTGTTGCTTCTGAATAGTGGCTGCTCCTGCCAAGGAAGGCAGCGCCCACCACGCAGCGCTCGTTGAAGACGCCGCCTTCTGCTTTCGCATTGGTCAGGACGTAATTAGTGAAATCTAAACAGTCAAAAAGAAAGAAAATTGTTTCAAATTGTTAATTCCTACATACGTTTAGCCAGTATCGAGTCACTTTAAGTACGGCTCTGCTGCCTTCGGATCATCTGGATTTGTTGTAATTTTTATGCTTTAACGTGTATTTAATGTATTACATAAGGATTTGTTGCGCAAGACTAATATAAAGAGGTGAATATAAATTATACATGTTGTTTGAAGTTTTCAAAAAAATACATTTACATTGTTGTGGCAGCATCAAAGTCATTTAAAGTGTGAGAATGTCCCATTCAAAGTTCAGACACAAATCCAATTGAGAGTCAAGAATAACACATTAATGTTTACGGGCTTTCTGTGAACATTAATCCAGTCTGGCTGACCTGGAGGGATTATGTGCTACTTTGTAATCAGTCAGTTAAATAAAATGTAAAATTTAGTCGACTTGTCTGGTTGATGATCTCTGTTCTGATATTTTACACCAACCTAACCATATTTGCAGCAATTTCTAAAGTTTTGGAGTCCACAAGTCTCTGTACTTCCTGTGCCCTACAGATTTTGTACTGACTGTTGCTGCTTTGAGTCACATAGAGTCTTTGAGATTCTTGTGTGACACTTTTTGGTGGTTTGATCCACTTTTAAGAAAGATTCCCCCCTTCAAAAAAGATCTTTGTCTCACCTGTGATGTTTCTGAGCTCGCCCAGTTGCTCCAGGAGTTGGGACGTATACGTTTCTGCCAAGGAAGAAGAAAGCGAACCCGCGCCTGGCTGCAGGGCCACGGGGACCCTGGTGGGACCGTAGTGGCTGAGGGCCAGCCTCAGCATGGGGGCGTCCTGGTGGTTGGGGAAGGTGCGCGCCACCACTAAGGCCACAACAGTGAAGATCAAAGGGACCAAGAACTGAGCCACCATCACCTTCCAGTTCCTCCAGCTGTACAGCGCCCTCTTCAGAAACATGGCGTAAAACTGCTGCAGGTGGAGTCGGGCCTGTTGACGCAAACCCGGCAGAACTCAGACAGAGCCGTGGATGTTATACGCTGAATGCAACGCGTACCTTCTGCAGTCTTACCCCTGTGTTCAGTTTAATGTTTGACCCGTCGTCAGAGATGAGCGTGCCACTGTCTGTGAAGTCAGTGACATCTGTCAGGCCACTGATGCTGCTGGCGTCGTCGGTGGTCCAGTCATGGGAGCGTCTCTCATGTTGGTACTGAAGGGCCGGCAGCTGGATGGCCTGAATGTCCAAACTAGAATCCACCAGCTTTCCAACTCTGCAGACATAAATTGACCACAGATTTTGTTTTTTGTTTTTTTTTTACCGCCAGGATATAAATTTAGTTTTCACAAGAAAAAAAAAAAAAACACAGTAGAAAAGTTGACATATGGATAAATAAATTGCTACTTTTAAGAGACCAGTACAGCGATGAGACGTCCTGCGAACAACTTTTTCAGACTTCGAACACAATACCCAGTGAAAATGAGATTTTGACTTTAAAAAGTTACACATTCTTGCTTTAACCTTTTAAAGAAAGAATGCACTTGCTTCAAGCACAATGCAAATTTCACAATGCATTGTGAAAGTTTTGAGGGTTTTTCTCTCCAAAAAAAAAAAAGAACCCCTCAAAACACAGAGTGCTGCACAATTTCTATGACAGAGCGTCCTTTACTGACCCCTTACTGGTTGAATGCAAGGAATCCAGAGAAACATGCTTGCACTGCTTTTGTAGGCAGTCTGGTCAAGGAGCAGAACAATTAGCCAGTCCCACAGGAAGCTTGCAGCTAGAAACTATCCATGTCGGATGTGACCAAGACACATCCACAGCACTTAGCAGTGAATAAATGTCACTGTCACCAGCACAAAGGTCAGGCCAGCCAGAGACACTCACATCAATGTTTCACAGAAAAACTAAGGAATGACAGATAATCAACATATTTTTGCTTTTAAAAGCAGGAACACAAAAACCTTGTTCCCACTGTGCAAAGTTTTAATCTTTTCTCAGAACACTTCAGGCTTTCTAGCCTTGAAGTTAGAAATCAATAAACCCTTTCAGATCTTGTTTTGTCTCATTTGTTTGTTCAGATAGCCAGAAGTAGGGGGATATTATTATTATCACATGCTGTTTTTGTTCAGTTTATAGCATTCTACTCTCTGCAAAGTGGCAACAAAGTGTAAACAAAAAGCACTTGGATGCATTTTTAAAACTAAATATGAAATCTTTTATTAAGGTTTTTCAAATAGAAGCTAGTCTCGGCACATATTTCATGTTTTCGGTATGAACAGATTCTCAGCAGGACTTGTAAATAATGAGGCTTTGGGAGCAGCGAAGTTATCATTAAAGATCCGGTACCAGCAGCACGCAGAGCCGAGTCCACAACAGAGGAAGCGGCTGCGCGCTAGTTGCCACAGATACAGAACCGAACCCATGAGGAAGCAGAAAGACGTGATAAATGAGCAGCAGGAACCGGAGTTATATGAACAAAGGAGGGAGGTGAACATCAGCTCCAGCTTAGTTTGAACCTGGAGACAAACACTGCTCCAACAAATAAAAGGTGTGGCGGAGGATTTGGTATGTACCGACCAACAAAGGAGAAATAAAGATGATAGGAATTCTCCCTGAGGGTTTTTGATGCCAAACAGAAATTAGTGCACAAGTTTTGCACAAAACGAATGGAAGAACGTAACCCAGTGAGGGATGAAAATAAGGAAGATCTTGTGTCCTAACCTGAGGAAAACTTCTTCCATGGTGGTCACTGAGGCTCCATAGCTTGCAATACCCAGTTCCTCTTTGTTCATTTCCAGCTCAGCAAACAGCAGCTCAAACCTGCGTGAACACACATAAGAGATGTGCTACACTGGACATCACCTGCTGACTTTCAACCGCCAATGCAGGGGGTCAAAATGTAGCAAGGTCGAAAAAGCGATGGCCTAAAACCACTCAAATTTCCACAATGACGTTCTCATTAAGGAATATATTCTTCTACTGTTTGACCCAATGTGCAAAAATGTCTGTAAAGAGGAAACAAAAATTAAAAAAAAGTAATGATGTTCATTTTAAATGTAATGAGGAACAAATCTGGGCTGACAGTGAACACAGCAAATGACTCCAGCTTTAATTGTGAAACAAAATGTACTGCTCATAAATCAGTTCAGAATAATTATGACTCAGTCGCTGATTTGCGGTTTTGTGAATGTAATACCTAGAAGGCCGCCCACACTGTGATTACAAGACTGATCCGGGGGCAGCATAACTTACCTGCTGGTGCTTTCTTTAGGCAGGATGTAAGAGAGCTCGGCTCCGGCGCTGCTCTCCATCGTAGCATTGGGAACGTACATATGAACGAGGCGAGTGATCTCTGATACGTTACAAAGTGAATCTTTGACAATCACCATGTGGTAGCCAGCACCTGGCGAACAAACGCAAACATACACGTTACTTTTATAATAAGTTTTCCTTTACTAAGCAATCCAAAATTGGAAATGTTGAGATATTAAATTGGCAAAGCCACTAGCTCACTGATCCAGATCCTTAAAATAAGGAGTGTAAGGAGTGCAATGTATTTTTGTCTATACAGTATATGTATAAGTTGTTTAAATTACTTTTTTATTTGGCTTTGCTTTGCATTTTGTTTCTGTTCATGATTCTTGTCTTTTCCTTTTTTTCCACAATCATATTTAACTCTCTTGTGGTTTTAGCGAGACACTCAGGAGAAGCGCAGCAGATGTCACAGTCAGACATCGCCGGGGGGATGGCAGGTGCCCCATCAGACAGTCAGTTCCCAAAACCCCACAAAAAAAAATAAAAAATTCATGAGGGGGCAGAGTGACTATACCAGATCGTGCATAAGGTAAAAAGCTTGAGGGGTCCGATTGACCCCGTCTCTTAAGACCACAGGAGGGTTAAAGCAGTTGAAGCCTTTACAACTGCTACCTAATCACTGTATTTTAGTTTCCCTAGCGGTCAGGAAAGGTGAAATTAAGTCTCAATGTATAAAGTGGACAGAAGAGAGAGACTGAAGTTGTTCTTAATATAAAAAGAACAAAATGTACAGCCTGTAAAAATCTCTTCAGGCAGAGGCCTGCTGCAGCGCCCTCCACCTTTTACTTACCGTATTTGTTCTTCAGGAATAGCGGCGAGCCGCAGCACTGCAGCTCGCCTCCTGCCATGATGGCGATCCGGTCACCAAGCAGGTCGGCCTCGTCCATGAAGTGAGTGGTGAGCAGGATGGTGCGACCTCGTTTCTCTCCCTGGAGAAGGTCCCAGGTGGCCCGTCGTGCTGATGGATCCATCCCGGACGTGGGCTCATCCAGCATGACGACCTGGAGGCAGGAGCAGAGGAAGTATTCACTGACGGAGGGGGGGGGGACATGGAGTTAATGAAAGACCATGAAAAGCATTTTTGAAGTTCCTGACCTTGGAGTCTCCAATGAGGGCGATTCCGATGGAAAGCTTCCTCTTCATGCCGCCAGAGAGGGTCTTGGAGCGAGAATGTCGCTTGTCCTCCAGGTTCAAAATGCAGATGATACGATCCACCTCGTCTGAAATTTGCTCCTTGGGGAAGCCTTTTAGCTGCATAAAATGAATATTTACACAATAAACAATAATCCATTTCTATTTACTAGCTTCACATTTTTTTATATTTAAGTCAACGGGCAACAAATAAGTTTTGACCTCCAGCCTAAGAGGCCATTTTCAGCTCCTTTACACCTTAAACTTGCATCTAATTAGACAGCAGTTCTTGAAAACAAGTGGCACCATCGGATAAAGAGTTTCATGTTTACCTTTTGGTGTGAGGGAAAGAAATTCTAAGATAATTTTACACTCATAAGTAACTTTGCATGCTGCTATATTGTTGAATACCTGTGCATAGAAGAGCAGATGCTCTCTCACTGTGAGGTTGTCAAACAAAACGTCGTGCTGAGGACAGAGACCCAGACTGCGTCGGATCAGAGCCATGTCCTGACAGATGTCGTAACCATTTATGTAGGCCCGGCCGCCGCTGGGAGGAAACAGACCTGCGATGCGAACAGAACCCAGTTAGGCGACTCATTTGATGTGCGTGGTCGGTGTTTGCTTCCCGTCGTGTTTGCGACTGGTGACCTGTAAGCATGGACAGCGTGGTGGTCTTCCCAGCACCGTTGTGTCCCAGCACCACCGTGATCTGCCCCTCGAACATGTTCAGCGTCAGATCTCGCACCGCCTGCCGCGTCTTGCTGCCTACTTTGAACTCCTGCCAGAGGGAGATACCCAGAACCAGTGCACACATTACCGTAATGTGTGCACACCTGGCACCCAGAGCCTTTTATATACCCAACAGACAGTCGGTCTTCAGCCTCTTACCTTAGTGAGGTGTTTAATCTTTATTCCAGATACTACTCCAGCTGGCTCCTCCTCTATAAACTCTCCCTTCATAGCTTTTTCTGCGTCCTCCTCTTCCTCTTTCTCGTTCACCATAGCCATGCGAGGGCTGCTGCACCAGTATGAAGGCTGCAGTTCAGAAGATAAAAACAAAACACGCAAGAACTGTGATCAATGCTTGTGAAAACATTACATTTTCACTCACTTACAAATAACAGGGACGAGACAGAGGAAACAAAGGAGCGCAGCTGAGCTGCAGGACTGATGTTTATGTGCACGAGAAGAGAATGTTTCTTCCTAAGAATCTGAGTTAAAGCTCATTATTTTGTCCAGCATCCTCACACACACAATGGACGCTGACAGACGTGCGTCAGCGTCCACACCCTACTGGCAGTCCCTTGAATTCCTGACCAGCTAAGAAACGAATTACCAGGAGTTTATTTTTGTGTAAAGAAACGCCACTCTGGGATCACGCAAAGTTGTTGTAAAGATAAACCGTGTTTGTGTTGGCTGGTAAGGACTCTGTAGCTTCCTGTTATTCTAACCAGCTGAACCTGAAGATCTCATTCTGGCTGACATGCTCGAGCCTCCCATTTTAAATCTCTTCCAATCTCTCTGCATCCAAACCAGTCTCACGGAAAGCAGATGTCTCTCTTGGGCTCTTACACAGCCCCACTTACTGGTGTGTCTGGAAGAAGAAAAATGCATTAAACAGACCAAAATGACAACCGCCGTTCTGTGTAAAGTCTTTATCAACTAAACCTGTCAAAGGGTGCCTAAAACGAAGAGAAAGGAAAACCTCCCCGTAGCGAGGCAGCAAACGGATCCATGCACTCTTACCTTATGTGTTTCAATGTGTTTCATGGATGCTCACTTATTAACAGTAGCATTGGCACCATATCAGTCGTAGACTTGTGAACGTTTTTTTTTTATGTTAACTATTAATTTATCACTGTTAACTATTATCAGTGCCGTGAAGTTCAGGGCTTCAACAGCACTGAAGCCACATCAAATAACAGCCTGTCCAAGCAGTGGAGGGCCTGTTCCTTTCTGTCTTGAAGCTACAACTAGCATTAATAACGTAATATTGTCAGAAGGGGAAATCCGTAAACTCTGCTGCTACTTCATGTTTGTTTTAGTGGGTGAAGTAACTATCTATCAGCCACTGAAACGTTATCCACATACCTCTACCTCAGTCTCTCTCTTTTTTTTTCTTTTTTTTTTTGCTTCATTATATTTTGTGTTATCTTAGACTCAGTAGATGCTTTGTAACAGTTTGATTTTGGAGGAGACCTTCAGTGTTGTTGCAAATGTGAAGAAGGGATGCACATTTTTTTTAATTATCTTAAATTTCTGCTACATTTTAAAAAAGAAAAATGTTGATGCTATTGTTAGTGTTAGCTTGAGTCCTGGAGAGTTGAGTCTAAAAATTGCTGCATGTGATACTTTACTGGTGCAAACTACAATTAGAAAATATTTCTGCTTATCAGCCTGTCTGTTTTATATTCTTAAAACCCTTTGATTATTTCTGATTTACGCTTAAAGGTAACAGTAGTAAACATACCGGTTGCTAAATTGGATAAAGCACTTGTAGTTTAGTGTTTTTAAATAAAAGAACATTGATTTGAGTCCAAGTTTACAAAAGTTGTGCTGAAGCTTTAGGGATTTTTATCAACCATCATTTTCAGGCCTTATTTTTTGAAGCACCAATTAAAACCATAATTGACAAAATACTAAAATATCAATTTGCACTCTTAAGCCCCAGAAGTTTCTTTTGCATCTGGTGTTATTGATGATTGGCGTACCAGTAAAAAGAAGTAAGATGGAAGAGGCACTCCGTACTCTCCGGGAAACACAGCCTCCATGTACCAGGCCACCAGGCCGTAAAGCACCGAGTCAAACAGCAGCAAGCACAGAACCTGGGCCATGGAGAAGTCGTCGTCCACCGTCACCGAGTCAAACAGGTTTGACCACTGGATTCCAGTACCTGAGGAGCAAAGAAATGATAATAAATACCTGAAGTAACAAAAAAAGTAGCATTTCGGGGGGTTGAGTTTGATCAAAAACCTCACCTTTGCCTTCAAACATTCCTATAAGCTGTGCTCCCATGGCCATGGCCACGTTGGAGATAAGGCAGGCCGACACTTTTTGAGCGTGGCTCAGTAAGTCATAGCGAGGCCACAGGAACAAATAAGGCAGGTAACTGAGGAAGTAGATGAAGCCGCCCGCTGCCGCCGCCACGTTGGCTAAAAACCATCAGAGAAAATGTTGAAAATCCATCGTAAAAATGGGAGCAATCTCGCAAAAGAAACATCACAGATATATGCCGCTGGCTGATAAAATTCAATAACATAAATGAAAGCAAATAGCTGACAGGCAGAGGATTTTGTGAGCTCTTCAAAAAGCCATTTCCTTGATTGGCAACGTGAATCTTTCCCAGAGATTCAGATAAAACATTAAGGGAGGAAAAATGGGGGAGGAAACGAAACTGACAGACTAAGAGCTGCTTCTGCTTCCAACTCCAATAAGCTCAACATGAACCCATCAAAGACCACTTGTAGCAGCCAATGTGACATTCTGAGCTCAGCTGGAACATCCATTGATCAAATGTCATTATCTCTTCCAAAAAAGTTCATCTGTGGGTGGGCAAGCCCAGACAGCTGCAAATACAAAGGGAAGGGGGGGGGGAGTCTTTGCTGGGAAAAAAAAATGGCAAAAGAGGACAGTGAATGAGACATTTGGTTGAATTTGTTTCCCCATCTTCTACATTGTTGCTTAAGAGTAGCAACAGTTGCCATTATTTAAATGAGTCAGCTTATCAACAATGCGCAGGTCAGGAAAGGTTGACTGAAGCGACAGCTGAAAATAAGAGTAAGAGAGGTAAAGTAGATCAAGATTACCAAGTGAACTTCCTTATGCAGATAAGAAAAATAAGTCACAGGTGAAAAACCGCAGTGAGGTCACATTTTGAAACAAAAAAAAAAAAAAAAAAAATCAATGCACCGATGTCAGTCTTAACAGAGTAAATAATTAATCTGAAGCTTTCCAAGACCTTTCTCCTGTAAACATTTCCAGGTGATGTACTCAAGATTACTTTTCATGTAATGAATAACAACTTGTGTGCGACTGTTGTAGCAAAATGGGGCAAAAATCGGTCTGCAACGGCTGCAGTTTTTAACTGCGTTGTCGGAGAAAAGTTAAACGAAATGGATTCTGGTTTGATGGATGGACTTTGGGTGAAAGAGCACAGAAAGCAGAACAACTTGGAAGTGAGAAAGGAGAGGTTTACACAGCTTGCTTCATCTTTGAGGTTATCAATGAAATGCTGAGATTTAAAATGACCACAAAAGCCTCCTACTATGTGTGTTAGCTAAGATTTGCTGTAAGCAGAACATTTGTGATCTGGGAAAAAAAAAACCCACTTAAGTTACCTTTAAAAATGAAAGGTAAATGAATCACTTAAGTTACATTTAACCATTAAAAGGTGTATATGATGTGTGCATATAAAGATTACACATATTTCTAAGTCATAGTTTGAACTAAGGGGGAGAATCTGATAAACTGCAAACTGTTGTACAACTTGTGCTTTTTGGAGAAAAAAAAATATCATTTGGTCACATGTGCAGCACAAGGAAAGCCAGTTAAAAGGAACCTTAATTACCCACTACAAACAGACAAAGCCGCCCACCTCGTGAGAAGAAGGCACTGATCATGAAGCTGTAGTTGATGGTGGCCACAGTGAAGACCAGCAGGAAGACAAAGACCAGGGTGGGGTCACTGTAGTTCAGCACTGCACCGTTAGGACTCACCTAAATCAACAACATGGATTGTCAAGGAGGTGCCCGGCCTAATGCATGATTTAAACTGTGATGAAAGGGATTTTCAAATAATATGAAAAAGAGGCAGAAAATTACAGGACAGAAAACCCAAGAGAAAAATCTCACCGAGTGGAACTTTCCGCTCACAATCAACTGTAAAGTTTCACATAGACACTACAGATGTAGCACCATCCCACAGAAGTGTGTGGAGGTGTCCATTTGCATGTTTTTTTGGTGCTTTCAAAATGCCAGTACTGTGAAGATATTGGCAGGCAAGGTTTTATTTATCTGGCTTACAGATCGTGTTGCTTAATCTTACTTTTGTCTGTGATTGGCAGCTGCCTGTTTTCTATCAGCTCACTTAAATACCTCTGCTGCTAAAATTCACTTTCAAACAAGCAACTGCAACTCAACCTGAGAGATGCAGTAAGACTTAAGGATAAAATAAATAAATCTATCAATCCCTGAATTTAGCAACTGCACATTTGCTAATTGCACAATTCTCAGCAACTGGGGCTTTTTTTTTTTTTTACCTCTGAGGCAAATAAATAATCTAATCTAATAATCTAAAATTATATTTGATCTTTTTTTTTCTTTTTTTTTTGCATTTTGGTAAATCTATGTTCTTTATTCCTTCTGTTTCTCCTGGAGATCAGATGTTTCTACATGATTCACTGAGAGCACAACCTTTGTAGTCATTTTGCTGAACCACCACCTAAAAGCACTGAGCTCTAAGTTACATTGACATTGTTTCATTGGATCCGTGCACGCGTTAAGTAAACACAATAGTTACGATGACGTCATGTTACTTTTACATCAGAACAAAGGGGATTGTTTTAGTCACAAACTCACCCGGATACAGAGGAGCAGAGTAACGAAAAACACTGAAATGGAGAGGAAGAGGAAGAACATCAGGAACCATGCGCTCCAGTGCAGCCAGTTACTGAGGCCCATCATCCTCATGTACTCCTGAAACGGACAAGCAAGGCGGAGGTAATGTATATGTTGAACGGCTGAATTAATCATGCAAGCTACTTTCCCACAGAGGCACGTAAAAGTACCTTGAGCTTCCGTTCCTTCTCCTGCACCACAGCTCGCACTATGTTGAGGGACGTGTAAGTGAAGCTGAGCACTAAGAGAAGAGGCAGCTGGTTCTGAATGGCCAAGATGAAGACATCATAGATAAAGCTGGGGTAAGGAAAGCGTGACAGAACCACCCTGGTCTGTTTCAGCAGATGGTCTGCTCCAGTACTGTTGTGGGATCGCATGATGGCTTTGTCCACTGCGTGCTGGACTGCCAGAAAGCCCTCACGGTAATAACCTTGGTATAAAAAAATAAATTAAAAAAAAATCATTGAAGAAATGATTCACTGAAATCTATAGAGGAGCAAATCTATCAAAATCTATGAGGATTTTAAGATGGTTAACCACAATTTATGCACAAAAATTGGTTGTCACCTGGTGTCCCACCGTCCTTGTCATGCTGCTCCCTTGGCCCTGGCAGCTGGAAAAGGGGAAAGAGGCTGAGAGTATGCCAGTCCAGGTCGCTGTTTGGGCTCAGTTCAGACTTCTCCCTAGGCGGGGCGTTGCGTGGGGTGAAGGTGAAGCGCAGGTGGTAGCTCACCTGTAAGTCAAGAGAGTAGAAATTAAATAAAAACAGCAAAATCACAATCAACTTTAGAGCAAAGCTTAATGCTTAGTGTCTCCGGTAGAATCTAAGGCTCCTTTAAAGGTTTCGTTGACTGGACTATATGCTTGAAGGTGTCACAATCTTCTGTTCAAACAGTTATATGAAAGGACCCAGAATATGGTTATATGTAACCTCCAATGTGCTTTCAGGAAGAAGACCTGTTTTGTGTCCCGGAAGTGAAAGGGTTTTTGATGAGAAATGTGAATCTCAGTCACAGAACAAAAGAAAAGGATCTTATGAAGATGCTGGTACGTAAATAAAAGTCCTGCATCGACATCACAGAGGAACAAGTCAAATAGTCTAAAATGAACCACAGAACACCAGATTAAAGTTTGCAAATGCACTTTTGCAATGTGATGAAACTAATCTGTGGCTAAGGGGAAATTTTTTCCAAGACTGAGAGCACCAGCTGTGTATGCTGTGTGGGTGTTTTGGAGCAGAATGGATTGGTGCACTTCCTAAAACCAATGACATCATGAGGAAAGAACATCATATTGTTACCTTCTTAAAATAATGGCCCAAGTTATTTATTGCCAGAAGATTTGAGTTAAAAAAAAAAACACTTTTGGCAAAAAAAAAAAAAAAAGTGACTTAGGCCATTACTTTAGGAAGGTGATGAAATGGAAAAATTAAATAAACATCTCAAGAGATTATGTAGAAGATTAAAGCTTGGGTGCTAATGAGTCAATTACTCAGAGGATGCTGCCAAATTAGCTACAAAGTGGCTTAAGGATGACAAAGTCAATGTTTTGGAGTGGCATTCACAAAGCCTAGATCTCAGCGCTGCATGAGATTAGTAGGCTTAGTTGAAAAGGTGTATAAGCCTGGAGACCGGACACAGTAGCACTATTTCTGTCATGAACAACGGGACGTAATACCAGAAAACGCTTGTGAGAAGATTCCAGAAAGAAATCCAAAACCTTTGAGTCAAGTCATAAAGTTTAAAAATCCATTCTAACAAATACTATGGAAATCAATGTAAAATTCTGAATTTGAAGAGATTATTTTCAAACATCTGCAATATCTTTGATATTTTTCCTGGTACTTAGCAAAAAATAACTAGAAATAATTCTAGTAATTTTAACCGATGTAAAAAAAAAATTGTCTGATTCAATGTCGGTAAGAAAGAAAAACGGTTGTTTGCTTCTTCTCTTTAATACAGTGTATTTAAAAATCTGGTTTCAACTGTAAATAAAGACCGACTAATTTCAGTGAAAACAGAAAACTGTGAAGTTTCAGTCATGTGAGAATAGATTTGTAGATAAATGCTTTATCTACAAATCTAAATAAACCTTTGTATAGCTGCAAAACTGTCTGTGGTGGTCAGCCAGTTCAGCAACTTGAGGTTTGCAGCATTTGACTATTTATATCTTATGAGAAATGGAACCACATATATTAGGAACTACACTGAAATATTATCCACTGTCAAGTTTTATGAGTTTTATCTAATTCTTCTTCAATGTATTACTTTGTCGCTTTGATTAATGAGCCTCTTAACGCAATACTTTGTAAACAAAAGTAAAAAAAAAAGCTTGAAAGGAATGAATGCTTGTATGTGAACAGTTTATTGTTTTACATTAGACTTTGTGCATTTGTAGCCTCAGATTTTATGACTGTGACTGCAGGTGAACTGAAGTGAAAACAGTGAAGGTGTAAAATGTAACGATACAGTGGTGATATTGGTGATTTACTCTAGTCAAGGTGCATTTCCTTTTACTGCGGTAAGCATCGGTGTTTCCTTTACAGCACAGAGCTCTGCTCTTCTAGTTTTTCTGGCTGCGCAAGAATAAATGTTATATCTCAACAGTTAAAACTCTCCAGAGTCAATGAAATCAGACTGGATTCTTCCTCCTGTTCAAGCTGTCAACTCTGAACCAGTAAATCAACAACATTTTAAGGAAGTGGACCAGCAACGCTGGTTTTTCTCCTCACGTACAGATGGCATGGGCGTGATAGAGCGTGCGATGCCTTTTACCTGCAGGGGTAGGGGCTCGTCGTCATGAGTGAAGGGGTGCTCAAAGATGACAGCAGCCAATATCTGGTGCGACTGAGGGTCGGTTCGGACGTGCCTCTCGAACTGCTCCTCTGTCTCAAAGCCACGCACTGCGACCAAGACAAACACAAAAAGTGGTACTTCTCTCTCATGTTCGACTGTACCCATGTCGGCCTCTTGGTTTCTTTGTTTCCCTCTCACGAGCAGGAAAACAGTCAAGATCTGGCTGCCATCCTGAGTACCGTGACTTCCCCAAACAGAGACATCAACAATAGATCATTATTTTTAGTTTTCCCCACAGTGTTTATTAAATTTTTTTTTTCCCCCCGAACTTGTCATTTTCTATTCTTCTATCAAACACATACAAAGATACTGTGAGTACTGTGCACAAACTGTAAGCATTAGATCGGTGCCAGGGTTAAATCTGGGTTAGCCTCATAAAACAAACATTGCGTAAAAGACTATCTGAGGGAATGGAGGGCAATGCAAGTAGCTGCCAAACCAAAAGTCTAAACAATAATCACACAGGTTGCTGGCAATTTCAGTACAGCTTAATGAGAGATTATTGTGCCTTATTTACTAGTGGGCAAACATAAAGAAAGCAAATGTAACTCCATAAGTAGAGAAGAAAATAAGAGTCATATTTTCAGCACCTTGCAATAGTACTTTTAGCCATTGACTTTTTTTTTTTTCACATTTTCTCTTGGAAGCCACAAATTTCAATACACTTTAAGAGTATTGTATGAGAGTAGAGCACATTTGTGAAGTGGAAAGAAAAGCATGCATTGCTATCAAATAGTTTTACCACTAAAAACCTGAGAGGTCTGCTGTGCGTTTACATTCAAGCCTTTCTTAATGCATTCAACACGCACTCTTTGCAACAATTACCAAATCTCTACCAGCTGTGCGTATGCAGAGATTGAAATATTTTACAATTCTTTGCAAAGTGGCCCGAACTCAGTCGGACTGCATTTAGAATCAAGTCTTGCCACAGATTATCAGTAGAATTTAGTTCTGGACTTTGACTGGGTCATTCTAATACATGGATATGCGTTGATAAGCCAATCCACTGGAACTCTGCCAGTATTTTTATGGTCATCACCGCACGAGAAAGTGAACCCACACCTCAGCCTAAAGTCTTTTGGAACCTGTAACAGGTTATTTCCAGTACTGCCCTGTGTAATGCTGCAAGTCTCTGAAGCTCCTCCAAAGTCAACATGGACTTTGGCTGCTTCTCTGATTAATGTCCTCATTGTCCAAACTCTATAAGATTCAGTGGTTTGCTGATGTGATGTACAATACTATTTCCATTTTGAGACGATGGGCTTAACAAAGCTCTGTGAGACGTTCAAAGTCTGAGGCTTTGGGACTCTACTGGCAAAAAACATTGGAAACCACGTATCCTTTTCCCTGTATCTTTGTTACCGGTGTTTACAAAAACTAGATTACTTAGTATTTGTGCAGATCACCGGTAGCAGTAGTTAAATATGAGCCCACTGTTAAAAAAGCATTTTATTTTAGGCATGCTATACATTTGCCGTGCATGTGACAATAATAAAATGTAATCCATTGAATTCCCCTCCAACTTTGCCTTTTTCGTCTGTTTAAATGATTCATTAATAGTCGAGCTGGGATCTCACATGTCTGACCACAGGGAAACATGTGAAGACGAGTGCATTCACCCAGCTTTGCTTTTACACAGCAGTCTGTCAAAATGAATCCAAATGTGTCAGAATGTTTGCGGAGCTGTCATGTGTCCTGAGTGTTTGTTTGGAGAACTAGTCGGGCAGACAAAGTATGTACGCTTATGGAGAGACCAAAGAGACGTTATGCTGGTGTCTTGAGGGAGCAGACAGACATGTTATCCCTGCTGCCTTTCGTTCCCTGTGTCCAGCTGATAAAGGAGTAGGGTGTGGCGTGTTTCCTCTCCTGAGAGCTGTTTCCAGAGGAACCAGTATTCCCAGCTCCGTCCTGATCCACAAACATTGAGAAGCCTGTGATATTTGGCCGCATGCCTGTTACCCTATCTGACGATTACCCACCTGAGTGCAGGGACAGGCTGCCTCGGACGTCCTCCGCCACCTGACGCACCACGCTGGAGTTACTGGGCACGTAGCCCAGCTGCAGGTCTCGTGAGATGCGGCTGGGTAAAATGTTGACAGGAAAGCTCTCGTAGATGGTGGCATTTGGGTAATCCTGAAAAGGCACCTTCTGACGCAGCACGATGAGGATGGCAGAGAAAAGAAGCGGCAAGAGGATCTCCACCAGAGTTACCAGAATCTGACGTTTCTGGAGAGGAGAAAGTGGAGAATTTTTTTCGATAGCAGTCAGCCAAGTTGAGACATAGATTAAAACAGAAATACGTGGAAATAAATAAAGTGTCTTGCTAACATGTGCATATCTTTCAGGTTCAGCAGGAAATCTAACGCACTTTAAAATAATTTTGACTTTTTGAAAGTGCCATAAAAATCCAGAATGCAACTGAACATCAAAATTCTACAATTCCTTGGTTTGATGCATAAAAACTCCCCAAATAAAATACATTAAAGCATGTTTTAGTGACATTTGGAAAAATTAAAACAAGAAACACAAATACAAAAAAGCCAAATGTATTTTATGGCACTTTCAAAAAGTCAAAATTATTTTAAAGTGCGTTAGATTTGTTTATCAGATTATTACTTCTATTCAGGAAAAAAAAAAGTGTTTGACCTCATTGACCAGTAGTTAAAGCATAAAGTGAGTTGAACAGTTTCAGGAGACCGGATGTTTATTTTCAAGGCCTAGTCTGTGTCACAACTGAAAATGACATCAGCATGAGATCAGTGAAAAAATTGGACTTTACTTTGAAAGATGGGAAGGGTGGATTTAAGCAACACAGCATGTTAGAAGTCTCTTCCGAAACCAATTATTTCTCTAAGGCCAAAAAATTACATAATGTTTTTGCAGCTTTGATATTGAGTCATTATCTTAGTATGTAAACACAACATGGAATTAAGATAGACAAAAAAAAAAATTCCCAAACATTGAGGCTCACATTCAGTAAAGGAGGGTAAAAACATCAGAGTCAAAACAGTTTCATTTCATCCTTTGGGGGATAAAATGAGGCAAATTCTAAGCACTTCTGTTTAAAGCTGAATTTAAAAAAAATAAAATAAAAATAAAAAAAAATAGGCCAAATTTTTTTCTAGTTTACATTTAATCTAATTTGCTTTCTGATGGAAATTCTTCAGGAATCACAATCTCACACAGGCGTCTCCAGAGGGTTTAATATTTTGAAGCACGTATGATTCACAGCCAACAGGCCATTCCATTGCCCAATAATCTAACTTATTGTTGTCATTGTCTGATAATAATGTTCTGCAGCTACTATCAGTAACAGACAAACAGAGCTGTGCCAGTATTCTCTGTGGGTGGGAAAAATTAAACATTGTTGAATAGTAGAATGACTTCCTATCATCTGTACACTGTCAGCCTTCGAATCTTATGATATGGTGTTCTGGGAAAACATCTGACTTGTTTAGTCTCATGATTTATTTCCCAATACCTTTAAAATCTTAAATGAAGGAAGACGAGACGGCTCATGAAAGCTCTATAAGGAAGAAGAAAGCATGTGACATAACGCAGCTTTACTTTAAGGTGGCTGGAACATATCTGACATTGTTAATGCAAAATGTTAGTCATTTTATTTTATTTATGGTGTCCAAAAGCCCATCACTTAAATACTGTTATACAAGCTGCTCCACCGTGAGCTCAATCACCTGCTGACAATACGCAGTCGCAAACCCTGACGGGACCTAATAAGGACAGAGAAGGGTTGAATGTCCTACTCACCTGCTGAATATAATTTTTCCACACCAGCAGTCCAAATTGTCTAGCGATAGCCATAGCTGAACAGACACAAGGCACCAACCAGCCAGCTTTCTGTAGGGGTTGAAAAAAGAAGACATTAACATTTGCCAGGGGCTTTACCAGTTTTTTAAAGGGGCTAAACTATGCACATTTTTTTGAAAATGCCTGTAAGGGACTCTGATCTCTCAGTTTCCATTTCAAAATGAACGCAGAAAACAAAAAAAAAAAAGAGAAGTGAAATTGAGCAATCGACAGTATCATAATTACCAAATTAGCTTAGTCATCTTAAATAGTTACGAAAGTGTTTCTTTGTTGAATTGCTAAAAGAAAGCATAGGAAATCCCCGTCGTGTAGGGAAGCCAGCAAGCGCATGAAAAAAATTTTCCCTGGTCAGATAAAACCAATTATTTATTCTTGATCCTATATCAAAATCCTATGTGTGGCTTTCCCTACTGTGAAGCATGGTGGTGGTTGAATGATACTGTGGAGATCCTGGAATGAAACATGCAATAGGCTGCAAAACACCTGAGATTGGTGTGGAGGTTCATTTTCTTTCTACTTTACATGCTACTTTATGCTGGTCATCCATACAGTTAAAAATAAAAAAAAAATATTTACACCGATGGAAGCTTTAGATTTTAAATTATCTTTAGTGTTGATAATTATTTAGACATTTATCATAAGCTGTGAAAAAAATGTGGAAAAAAAGTTGTGATTGCAATGTGAAAAATAACTATGACTAAAAAATGTTATTTCCCACAATTTCGTATTTTTAAAGTCAGTTTTTACCACATATGTCAATACATTTCTAACGATAAAAAAAATGACCTATGCAAATGTAACTATAGGGATCAATTTGTCAGGTATGGTAAAAAGAAAAAGAAGAAGAAAAAAGAAGTGCTTGGTAAAAAATAACATCATTTTTTCACAAATGGACCACTGTTAAACGCATTTTTGCCTTATTTGAGCCTATGCATAATCACGTAATTAAGTCTGAACGTGTAATAACGCTAACAATGACAGCATTTGTCTGACTTTCGCACGATTCTATTATTATGATACTTCTGGGTTTATGTTACGTATTCGTTGCCTAATTCAGTTTAAAAGGTCATGTGCTATGTGTCGAAAAGACAACGATTTCTTTGTTTATCTGTTTTAGTAAACAATAATGCCTTAAAAGACGTGGACCCTTTCCTGAAAAACAGAAACTGTCTTTCTCTTCTCTGATTGGCTAGAGGCCGAATTCTCGCTCCTCTGATTGGACAATACAGCTGCTCGTCAATTCCTAAGGGATCTCATGAATGCAAACGATGGAGCTAGGTAGAAACGTTGGACAAAAACGAAATATTGATGTCTTACATTTAACTGCAGGCCCGTAGATGGAATTGACGTTTTAAAGTTTTATGACGTAAATATGAAGAGTTACCTTAAGATCAAACAGTTTCGGAACATAAACGTTGGTCTTTCGCTCTTTATCTCTCTCTCCTCCAGTCGAGGTGAAAACAATTTCCTCCTTATTTTTTCACTCCGGTCCGTAAAACATCACAGCGAGCCTCACTGTCGATGTGCGGCTGCATCTGGAGGGGCTAAGCGCGTTGGCGGCGAAGCTCGGCCGGCTGCTTCCCTTCCAGTTTGCTGCCTGCCAGAGAGGCCGATGACATTGCACCAGCGGCTGGATAAAGTCTGTAAATTCATCCACAAAAAAAAGCCAGCGACCGACAAACGTCAACAAAACACTGAACACGTGACCACCCTTGGAGCGTCACGTGATTTCATCAGCAGCTGGGATTTTGTTTTTTTTAAATATTTCAGTCCTGCATTAAATCATTGTAAAAACTAAAAATGTATTTAAAAAATACAATATAGGCCACTACAGTAATAATATATGTTATACTCATTTCCGTCATCACTAACAATGACACTTTTATTTTCAGCCTTACCTCCTGTCTTTTTGTTTTGGCAAATTGTAAAATTGTTGTAACACTTGGTGACAAAAATGTGTCCCAAGCAAACAGGAAGATTCAGACTAATGAAAATGAATTTTTAAAATATTTCCCGCCTGCATTGTAGCAAGTAAGCAAGATTAGATAATGTGATTAGCTTCAAAAATACATTTGTTGAAATGTTATGCCCTATAGAAGCCAAATGGTTTTGACCATGTGCCAATATAGTACAAGCAAGGGAATAGATTCAGCTAAACGTATACGTATATATATAAAAAAGTGAAAATAAAAAATAGGACACTGCATCAGAGGTAGCTGCATTAATTTAAAACAATTATCCAATTATCAAATGCCCAGATCCAGCTGATTTCCATAATGCATCTTAATTGTTGCCCTCCAATTATGCAATCTGCATGTCATATCCGTTACCAGCATAATTGCTTTTTGGTGCTCTCACATGGACAGAATAAATGATGCAATGACAGTACATTATCTCTTTGGTACCATTTATGTTTTTCCTAAAATTAGCCACAAAAAAATCCTGCAGGTCTTTCAGTGTTTTAGGGATCCTGCTAATTTTTCATGCTAAAAATTTCACACATTTCCAGATTTAAATGACAGAATTCTCAGTCCTTTCCGGGAAAGTTTTTTTTTGTGTAAATACAATCAAATTTGATTCTATTCCAAAGTGTCACACACTATGCCATTCTGAACACACACCACCTGACGGGGAACCATAGCAGTGGCAGCATCATGCTGTGGAGATGCTATTTTCTCCAACTTTTCAGATTTCCAATTGTTAAAGCATTTTTTAGCAACATGCTAAATATACAGCAATATACTGTCTGGGTAAGAGTTATAAGAATGTTTTCATGTGATTTTTTTTTTTTTTTTTTTACACATTTGAAGTAATAAAAGTGATGCCCAAAAAAGCAAAGTTTAATGACTTTTTTTTTATTCAAACATGGTACAAAAATTACATGTGGACATCAAAGAAAACACCGAACTGTAGAAAAACAATAAGAAAATCTTTTTGGGAATAAGTCAAATATAATTTCAAGTAGTAGTGGCATGGTCTTTGTCTTCCTCCCATTTATACATAACAATATGTACACTGTTAAAAAAAGAATACAACCAGTCTGGAGTAACAGTTTAAAATGTATGTACAGTCAGTCACAGTCATTTAGACGGCACGTCTTCTGTATCCTGAATGAGGCACAAAAACCCTGTAAGGTTTCTCTTCTAGTGTGTCGTGTTAAATAAAGAAACACATTCATTAAAAAATATTCAATACTGAATGTTGAGAGAAACATTAGGAAGAATGGTACATTCCTATGCACACATGTGATGATAAAAGTGCTAAACTTGATTCAGTGTGGAGGAAACTTCACATTTCCTCAAAGCTCTTCTCAAAACGTAAAAATCCAGCAAGTATCTTGATTTTTATTTTTTATTGCTTCAGCATCACAGCATGTTAGTGAATAAGATAACATCTGTATGAGGCTCTTGATGGGATTAGTGTGCCACAGGTAAACAAAATGATTCATCAACAGCACAGCTTGCGCAAAACTGAACTGAAGCCATTTAAGGCTGTAAGTGACTGATTTCACAGCTCTATTTTTGAAAACTAATTACAACACAGTACCTTTGGAAAAGCTGCAGGACGACAAAACTCAGGAAAAAAAAAAGTCATTAGAAAAGTACTTTTTAGGCTTCGGTTGCAGATATTTTCAACAACAGTAGTCACCTTCAGTTATAACTCAAATACAGTACAGGCAGTGCATAACAGAGGTGATGGCAACCAAAAACAACCACAAACATGACAATTATGTTTGTTTCTTTTGAATAACAAAGAACACTTTTTACCCCCGAAAATCATACATCATTGAGGTTTTTGTTTCTTTTCAAATGGTATTTGAGATAGGTTGTTGCACAAAGAAATGGCAGCCAGTATGTCGGGCTCCTGAGGAAAGTCGAGCCGATATTCCAGTGGTTTTAGAGCTGATTATGGTTTCCTGGGAGGCATTTCTACTTCTCCGCTTCTGTAAACATCTAATTGAAATGTGATCAAAAAGGAAAGCCGAGCGGTTCCTTTTTCCTCGCCTAGTCTTAAAATGCTTCTCGTCTTTGATCTTCTAGCAGTTGAATGACCAGCTCAGACTCGCAGGACAGTTGAACATTGATGACGATTTAAAAGTGCTGCAGGTGCTGAGCGAGTGGTCTGTGAACAGCATGTGGTCGTGGAGACTCACAGGCTCAGGAAGCCTGTGCCTGCTGAAAAATCCTCCTCCAAATCCTCGTCTTCCCTTTCCACCTCGCCTACGCTATGCGCCGCTACATTCTTCCTCTTCACCTGTCTGGTGGAGGTCCCCCGGGGCCTCTGCATGGGCACCAAGAGGCGGAAACCTGGCTGGGCGTTGGCAGATGGCATGCCAAGTGATGCGGTAAAGGTCCTGAACGTGCGGGTCACGAGGGAGGACGAGGAGCACGTAGACGATGGGCTAACGCTCTGGACGGATGAGTATCCTGAGCTGTGGAGGTCTGCGGATGAGGCAGACGGTTCTCGGCCTGGGCAGTCCTTGCTCCCGTCACTCCCCGCTTCACAGAAGCTGTCATCGTCGCTGGACAGAGCTCGGCAGTGCTCCAGATTATTGTCCCCATCAGCCAGAGGGTGTAGTTTGATATACATCATGGAAACTGTTGAAAGTAGTAAGAAATTGGTTCAACATACCAGAGAGATATGATCAAAACAATCCGCACAAGCTGTGGCAAGCCATGGTTCCAACAAATCTTCATTACATACTTCTCCAGACTCCAGATTTTTATCGCTTTGAGAACATATGAGATGAAAACATCAGCCCACTTGTATTTAATTATCCGTTATTAAATTATTCTAAATCACTGGTGATGAAAGCGAGCATAAGATGTTCCCTTTGCATGAATCCAAACATTGTTGATTCAAAAATGTTCCACAGTAGAGGAACTGTTTGTACCTAAACAGTCAGGTAAAACCAAACATATGGGTATGACAAAACAATGGAATATCATGAAATAATTCTATAATTTAAAAAAAAGTAAAACTCGTATTGACTTATTAAGACAGAAATATTTCAAGCTTATTTGTTTGAATTTGGGATTTGCATCATCTATAGGCCATTATAATCAAAATAAAAACAGAACGAGGCTTAAAATGTTTTACTTGTGTAATAATTAAAGATAACATACAATTTTAATCTCCACAAATCAAGACATTACGCTGGTTTCAGCTGTGGCTTTGAGGCTTGTTTGGCATATGAACTGAACTCAGCTCAGAACGTTTGATTATGAACTTCATAAGTAAAATAATGTTGAGGACAAAACATAAAAGCACTTTCAAAGGAGTCAGTGTTTACCAGTCTGAACTTAAATATCAAAATAATCAATAACTTGTGTTGCAACAACCAAAAACAAAAAGGTTATTTATTACTTTCCAAATGATGGCAGCTGAAAAAATAATGACAACATTTTTGTTTTCCAGACTGATCTAGATTTGGAGAATGATGAAAGCAAACTTCTTCAAACAATGTGTAAATCATTACTCAATTTAGCTTTCATTAACACAAAAAGTGCATGGAGATAAAACAAACCAGAGTCATTTCAAGTGGAATAATGTCCCACTAAAAGAAGGGATGATGCATTATTCTGCTCCTCTGCATATAAAGTACTTCATTTACATGCATTACACAGAGGCCTTGCAGTGAGATCATCTCCATTTTTTACTCACCATCCCCATCTTTCTCCGCCTCGCTGTCTTCCTCACGGTCCCCCTCATAGCCGGAGCAGGAAGAGTCCAGGCTCCAGTCTAGGATGTCTCCCAGCAGCATCTCCTCCTGATTGGACAGCTCTGCTGTGGGCGTGGCCACCAGGCCGCTTCGGTGGGCCTGTGCGCCATCATCGCGTCTCCTGTGGACAGGGACAGTGGATGAGTGGAGGGGTTACAGTGAGTCACAGCAGCTTCTTGCAGATGGCACTAAGAAAAACACCGTCTGGACGGTTCACCAAGGCTGTTTGTCACGGCACGGGCCCGACGAGAACTGCTAATTGAGCAAGAAAAGTGGCGCAGGAACAGTGGTCATTTTTCTACTGGCGAATTCAGGCTCATGACAGAAGCTGTAGTTTCTCACTGCACAAATAACAGATTCTTCAATGGTCATATACTGTAGCCTTTTAAACATTACTGTAATAATGTAGAAACAACACATTCTTGAATAACTCGGTGCATTTATTTAAGTTAGCACAGCAAGTACAACTAACATCATCTCTCCTACTCTTCCTACCGTTTCTCATTCATTCTTGTCAGCGGCTCCACCTAGTGCCGTGGAGTAGTATTACACAACACAACAATTGCATATGGTTTTCCCACCTGAAACTTAATTGAGTTTTAAAATTACACATCTTCAAAAGACTTCTAGTAGTTTTGTAAACTGTATGTTCCAGGAACAGTTCTTCTGCTCACCCAGAATGGTGAAGAGATGTTGTAATGTTTGTTTTTTTTATTAATACCTATATTTTTATGTCTGTACTAAAATAACGATTGTTGAATAGAAACCCCTCCGTCACATAAACCTTTGCAGATGTTAAGGCTGTAGGAACAGTACATTTTGTCCTCATTGGCCACCTCAAAGCCAAAATTTGCCAGATTGGACTCTGCCTTACCTTTTGCTAGTGTTCGATGGAGAAGCCAGGAAGGTGTGGATGTCAGCTGGTTGACCACTAGTTGGACTAGGTGGCTCCATCTGAGGCACAACTTCAGGGATCTCCAAGATCTGGCAGAGCTCTTTAAAATCCATAACCTTGTGGAAGGGAATAATTCAGAAATCAATAACCATTCAGGTTTAGAAAACTAAGAGAAAAAAAATTAATTGGGTACCTTCTCCTTGCTGATCTGCTGATAGGCCTCATCTTCAAAGCGCTGTTTGACTCCAGTTAGAGACACGTGCCTGTAGTCTTTGGGCACATCTTGACTGAAACTGAGGACAGATGGGAGCGAGGGAAAAAACAGAAAGAGAAAAAATAAAAAATAACTAAGCTGAAAGCACTTCGCTTGCTTCAACAGTATAATCAACTCTTCAGGACAAATCTCAGTTGTCCATTTGAGGATTGGGCCATTGATAGGCTGCACACCTATCAAAGTGACTCAGACTGAGGCACGTTTCTCAACCAGCGATGCCTCCCACCATTTTTATGACATTGTAGCTCTGTGCTACATATTTGCTTTAATGCCAAAATGGGCATCCGCTTCCCTTCTACACAGATAAGTTTGACATCCTATTTCTCTAATCAACGTGGGCAAGCTGAGAACAGCCAGACCCACGACTAATCAATTCCTGTTAACTTTCTTCATGGAGAAGGAGAACAGTTAGGTGATGGTCATGTGTGAGTCATGGGACAGCAATGAAACAGAAAGTGGGCCGCAGTGTTTTTAAGAGCCGTTTCCACTTCAGAACGTGGGTTTCTTTCACACTGTTTTGCAATCAGTAAAGACGCTTTAAAAAAAAAAAAATCTTTTTTTTTTTTTACAGAACAGAAAACACTGATAAGACTTCCTCATTTGAAACAGAAAAGCAACAATTAGTCCTGTTGTTAAAATAAATATTAACTTTGCTGTGATATCAGCAGAAATTGTAATAAAGTTCCTGAACATCTCCATGGCGATTACATTTACAATAATTCCATGTTTTTCCTTTTTGTTTTCTTTGCGATGTCCCCACCACTTTGTGAGCTATAGCATCTCAGGCTATCTGTTTTGAGTAGTCAATAGGGCTGTAGCGATACACTAATCTCACAATATGCTAAGTGATATTCTACTCACGATACAATATCACAATAATCACCAAACAATACGATTTGATGTGATTCAAATCAATACATTAAGATTTTTTGAAAAATCAATATTTTGAGGGGAAAAAATATTGATAACTATAGAATTGATAAAATTACACAGCCGTAGAAGTTAAGACAGTGTGACAACAAGTAGATTGCAAGATGCACTTTTACTATTGTGCTTCAAGTTTCACAAATCATGACGGCCTGTTTTTTTACAACCAGAAATATTTTAAAAACAATCACATTTTGTCCTTTTTAAAGGTTTTCTTTTAGCCACCTCATCAGCAGTGCACATACCCAAGTTTCTTTTGTGTTTGTTTCCAACTGTTAAAGTTTTGAGACTTAAATCTGTACTTTTTTTTCCTTTTTTTTTTTTTTACTATTTTTGTAACTTTCTGCACATTTAACAATGTAGTAGAAAATATAAACTACAAAACTGCTGTGGTAGTTGGATCCACAAATCAGAAAATTCAACCCGTATTCAAGGAAGACATTTAAAAAAAATAAAAAGTGAAATTGTTGGTTTTGAATCTGAGTGAGCAAGTTGGTTGGTTAAAAAATAAAATAGTAAGACAGAATGCTAAAATCAAGAGGCAGTGATAAAGATATAGATACAATATATTTTTAAATGTAATCATCTCAATGTAATTCATTTCTCAACCTTTGCAACAAGAATTGTCTTTAATCCTCCCGAGTTTGCTTGCCAAGTTTTTTTTTTTGACAAAACTTGATTGGATTGGCTAATCCAATCAAAATACACACACACACACACACCGATGCACTCACCACTTAACATAGAGCAGCACAGCGAGAGAAACGAGGTCCTCCTCGGTAAAGCCTGTGTAGTCCTTCAGCAGGGTGGGCCAGACGGGACCTGCAGAGCAGCAGGCAAGTCAAGTTAAGTTAAGCAGAAACTTCACTCTTGCATTATATGCTTGTGTTAAAGAGAGGGTGTTATTACCATAGTGATGCAGTGCCCTTGTGAGGAGCAGTGCAGCGCAGGCCAGCTTGGCGGGAGGCGGCGTGGTGAGAGCAGAGTAAAGCAGCGACAGCTCGCAGACATAGCTGAAGAGGTGAGAGGAGCGCCTCTCCAGGGGGAGCAGGAACAGCAGCACCTCCCCGTAGTCCAGCAGCGTGGGGCTCTGATGGGGGAGAGAAGGACATTTAATTACTACCTCTACAATAGAATACTAAACTAAAGAGCAGCAGCAGTTAGACAGTCAGCAACACTCACCCTTATCTTTCCCTCCAGCACAGACACAACCTCCCCCATCATTCGCACCAGGTCTTCATATTTGTAGGTGTTATCTGTCAGCCAAACGGCCTCGCGTATAGTCAGGATTTCTTTGCTAATATATCTAAAAGTAAATATAAACATTTTCAGTTTGGCAGGATTATGAGCCAAACTACAATGTCCCTTGTAATTTTGGAGAAAAAAAAACAAAACAAAACAATAAAACACTTTGAAGTGTGAAGGCCCTCACCGTGTACAAACCACCATGCAGGCAATTCCTAGAAGCTGAAGGCGGGCCTTTGGGACAGAACGCAGGGCCAGGTATCGGTCAACACAGCCCACAGTCACATGCAGCGTCTGGCTGGAGAAATCCTTCATAGTGGCCACCTCCACGAGCCAGTCCACCAGAATGTACCTGCAGCCACAGGAAAACAAGGAAGTAATTATTTCTTATGCTCCATTCGATGACAAATCTATTCATTTTTTTATTATTTCAGCTGTATGGAAAGAACACAAAACCTATAAAGTATTTGCGTTCCTTCAATTACCACATTTTGCCAACCACAAATTTCACTGTTGCTATGATTTAGTGCTATAGATCAACACAAAACAGTGGATCCCCTTCACTCCTGTGTCCTTATATAGGAGGGGTATAGGTCCCCTAAAATAACCAACAAGATGCACATGATGTCTCTGGAGGAGCTGCAGAGATAGAATGGTTAAGATCAAACCAAATTCATGTGCTAAAATGGCCTAGTCAAAGCCCTGACCTAAAGAAAGTCATGCATTTATGGCCAGACTTAAACTGATATTCACTGAAGGCCTCCATCCAGTCAGAGAGAGGTTGAGGTATTATGTCCAGGGAAATGGGTAAGAATTCAGTCTCTGTATCACTGGTGTCAAACCTTCAGATGAGACTTCATAATTACGCACTGCTTAGTGTTGTTCCATCACATAAAATCCAAAACACACATTAAAGCTGGCTGTTATAAAGGGACTAAAAAAAAAACTAAAAGAAAACATGACAAATCTTTTAGTGGTTTTGTGCATTTTTGGAAAATTGGACAGGTGCCACTGAGAATCTGCTATTGGCAAAAAATGTAAACAAGAATTTTAACCTCCATCATACGAGGTCAAGTGAAATTCTTGTCTCCTCGTACCTCATGGTGTCCTTGATGCCTCGTCTGAGGACACCCTGAGTGCTGTGTTGATGCACCGAGTTGGAGGGATTGAAGATCTGCGCCACAATCTCCGAGCAGGCCTTGGACTCCAAACCCAATGGATTCCCACTGCTGCACACTTTAGCCAGAGACAACTGAGAGGAGCAAAGGAGACCAAACGTTAAAACGTGTTTCAGAACAGCTTTAGAGATCTTGACAGCTTGTTGAACTCTGCTGCACCATGATGACAATCTGGCTTGGGTTTACTGCTGTAATAAGTGTGATTTAGATGAGTCATATCATTATGATTCACTGGGATGAATTGGGGGGGGAACTAAATCCTGTCAGCATCTGTCAGGCCCTCTTTGACACAGTATGATAAATGTTTCAACAGGAATTTTCAAAATGGAGGAGCCAAAACAAAAGAGAGACTGAATGGTGTCAAAGGAAACTTTTGAGGAGCAAAGGGAAAACAAAACCGACAGTGACACAACAAACCACGATGCATTTAAAGCCCTTTGATCACCTGTGCTTCCCAGCATCCTTTGCCGGCGTAGTCCCTGAGGGTTCGCACACATTGAAGATACCTTCCAGGGTCGGACATCTGAATTAAAAAGGAAAAGAAAAAAAAAAAAAGAGAGAAAAAAACACGCTTAGCCTCATTTATCCTTTTATGTAGTTTAAAAAGCTTCCTTGAAAGCCAATGCCTTAAAAGTATTACTAACCAAAGACTTTTGCACATTTTGTCATATTCAAATTTAAATGCATTTCACTGGCAATTAGTAAAAACAACCTTACTATGAGTTTATGTAACACACAGCTCATAGGTTTTTCTTCCACCTGAGCTGTGGACCTCTGCAGGCCCTGGAGAGCTACGCTACAGTGGTCTGAATACTTTTGCAAGGGCAGTGTAAATCTAGCAGTCGCTCCAGGGTTCTACTGAAGACGGAACCAAACTCACAGCCGCTTTCCTGCTGTGCTCCCACAGCAAGTATGAACTCTGCAGACAGCCGGCCCGCGACGACTCCTCCAGCATGGCTACGGCATCCGATCGCTTCTCTTCCTCCTGGAAAAACAGGCAGCACAGATCCAGATGTTCACGGCACGTATTTGGAGAGGAGCGCTTTGTTCTCGCGCTTCTGAGAAAGCGGCTGAATAACGGCGCCTGACACATATTGTTTCTGGCTAACACAAAGTCTCCTGATGTGTCATGCTGTCAAACAACGGAGCCCACTTGGGGGCTTTGAGTAACAGTTGCATAAAGAGAAGAAAGGCAGCCGTTTGGCCTGCGTTCCTGGTTGACTTGTGACAAGGGAAGGCGCATTTACATTTTGTTAAGAGGATAACAAAAAAAAAAAAAAAAAAAAGACAGAAAATATCTGAGATGCTTACTCACTTCAAACAGGAGCAAAACTCGGGCCAAGCAGTGCAACAAAGGGCCCCTCTTTTCCTGCGGAGAAATGGGGGGAAAAAATATCTACATCAATCTGTGTGCATTTACTGCATCACCCAATCGCCAGCTTTCACACTCGTTTCCTCTGAACTGCCAGCAGCGGAACTTACCATGTTGCTTTCACACTCAGCCTTTAGGTGATCGAACACCACGGCCTTGCAGCAGCTGCCAGTGGGCGACCACGGAGGACGGATGAAAACCCAAGTGAAGGGATCCGCTTTGGGAGAGAGCAGGCTCTCCGCCAAGCTGAAGAAGTGGGAGGCTTTTCGACCACATACATCCGCTCGCCCTTCATCGCTCAACAAAGCTGGAGGGGAGAGATGGTAAGAGTGAAGAGCTGCAATCATTTCGTCAAGAGGACTTGCGCCTATCGTTGACGTCCATTCAACTAACATGATGTTTTAAGCAGACATTTAAAGTGTAGGAGGGAAAAACTGCTGTACTTACGTCCCTCATTGTACAAATAGGCAATCCCAAGTTTCACAGCAGCTTCAAAGTTCCCTTTCTCAGCAGCCCTGGAATCAGTGAATAATTTTAGCTAAAAATCCATCCGGAGAGCAATTATAATTATGCTTTTTTTTTATCCAGAAGAAGGATCTGTACCTTTCAAACAGCCATAAAATGTTAGGAGATGGCCATGTGTCTCTGAAACTGACTCTGGCCCATACACTGTTGTGGCTGTCAACAATATCCCGCAGCTGTGAATGAACCTACAACACATACCAAAGGATTTTAGACCCCATCAACAACAAGAGACGTCAAATATGGGTCGCGAGTTGTTCAACTTACCGCTCTGACAGACAGGAGGTCCTCTGCAGAGAGACACTGGAGCACATAGAGAAGAATTTCCTCCGGTAGCGATAGAAGAGTTAGGGTGGACAATCGCTTACGAACCCGCTTCCGAGCCGGAACCGAGTAGCATTTTGAACAACGGCAGTGGACAACTAGAATTAAGAAAGTTATGCAAAAAAATATTTTAATGACCAGTTTTTTCCCCATCCAAGACCAGGCAAACAGATCCATTTACTTCACAATGTGAACAAGCACTTCACATCTTAGTGCAAATTTGGCACACAAATTCTCACTCTAATGGCAAGCCAATATTTACACTTCATTTAAAGCAGTCTGCAGCCTGCTAGCAAACTGTGAACAGACATTCAAAATGAACAGTGCAACAAATTACAAATCTAATGACAACTGATCTGAAATAAATCTGAATTTATGCATTGAGTACTCCAAAGTTACATTTCTTGTCATTTGGTAATGTACAAGTAAAGTGAATTAATAACAATTAAAAAAAAAAAAAAAAACATGAGCGACATATTACAATTTATACTGCTTTTCCTTTTGTAGCTAGAACTCTCATCTTATTCAATGAACAAAATAAATACGAATTGGTGCCAATACCTCAATATAATAGAATTACTTTTTACATAAGGTTATCAGACAGGGAGCATATAGTAGTTCATGTCTACTATGGGCATAATGTTTAAAAAGAACAGTGGTGAAGTGTTATAAGTACACTTTAGAGATATACTACCAAGTACACATTGGAAGTAAATGTCACTTTTGAACATCTAAGAGAGAAAAAGCACACTTTTCACTTGACATGACAGTTGTATTTAATTAGGATATTCAAAATTGGGTGAAATTATACTGAAAAAGTATCTTCAGTTGAAAATATAAATAAAATATATGGTTGAAGGTTGTTTTTTTTAAACATAGCAATTAATCCTACTTTTGCAGTATAATAAAAATATTAATTTCCTGTAACTTTACAGTGAAAGTCACCCTACTAAATTGTTCCCGAGTAAGTCACCCCCAGGGGGACCATTAAGGTAACCTAAAACACATCCAAAACTACTTAAACTTTTTAAAATAAAAGTACAAATGTTGATTTAATTATTACCTGAAACAAAACGTTTTTCTTAAGTTTATTTTCTGCACTTAGGACCAATCTAACGAAGGGGAACTAAGCTGCTGTATGGGAGAAGGCAAATCAAGTGAGCGCCCAAATTTCCCTCCCGTCGTCCAGTAAAGTTGGATTATCACTTAGTTTCACAAAGTTTAAACTCCGAATCTAGTTTGCAGCAGCTACTACAATAAGAACATAACATTTCTAAAAGGGGCATGGGATTGTTTCTTTTAAACATTTATATTTTGTCCTGAAGTTACTGCAAAGTCCAGAAGTAATCGATCACTATTTCAAGTAAGATATGAGCATGCAACCAGTGAATTCTCGGAAGCTAAGACGATTAAATACTATCTTTAAACAGTTATTTTGTGTGTTACTATCTGTTGTTGTTAAGTAAGACAACTGAAAATAAGAATAATTACTTACCGCCCGCTTTCATTGCAAGTAGACTGGTCTCTTCTTAGCAGGATGTAGATGCAAGACTAAGCAGATGTTTAAACGTTACGATTGTAGAAGCTAATATTATTTAGACGTAAACCAGGGATATGATTATTTCTACATAGATAAATACTTATAAAACGTTACAGCTAATGTGAAGCTGCTGTAGCTGACTAATATCTAAACAAGTTACTAGCAGCTTTCCTGAATTCAAATTCAAGCACGCGTCCTGGTTTGGACCCGCCCCTAAAGCGCCCTAGGACCGCCCGCGCACACGGTTTAAACGCTGCGTTCAGTTTGATTGGAGGAGAATGATGACGCCTCTACGCAACGACGCGACATGCTGATTGGTCACATTGAAGAACGATAGCACCGATTGGTTATACAATATAAATTGTAAAATTCTAGAAATTCATTGGACAGGAGAACGCCATTTCGAAGTACGCGCTCACGTGTGTGAATATCTGATTGGTTGACCTGAATATGACAAACTTCCACATTCTTGTGGAGTACTTTGGGAAATGTAGTTGAATTGAATAACAGTGTTTAAAGGTACCGAAATTAAAGGGACATGCACCTACATATTACTATTAATCAGTATCGGAGGAAATCGCATTGAACCTGTTCTTGTGCCTCATTTGTAGTTTAATTTGACTGTTTTTATTGACTTTCATAAGAAAAAGACAAATAATTAAGATCAGAATGCAAATATAAAAGACATGGGATTGCTATGTATCCTGTGATCACTAAAAACCTTTTTATGTACAGCTACAATTGGACAATACAGACAATATACAATAGTGTAAAGAAAAAAAAAATTTTGCCCCTTTACAGATTAAGTCTTTCTTGGGGTTAATGATTCTGTTTATTACCAGAAAAGTCTCAAAAACAATGTGCTTATTGTGAAAAAGTAACTGCCACTTAAACCAATTTCTTTTTTTGAACTCCAGAATTTTGACCCACTCCTCTTTGCAAATGGGTTTTAATTAAATCAGGCACATTGGATATACTTTTGGTATGAATAGCTACAATAACCACATCTCAACCAAACTTAAGCACAGACTTTGACTAGTTCACTCCAAAACCTTAATCTTGTGTTGTAATTTATGATGTACCAAAGCTACAATCTATAGCTTCCCAAGCTGACAAGCTAAATGTCATCTGAAAAAAAAATGTTTAATTTAAGATTTGATCAATTCATGTAACTTCTTTCTAGTAGCTGCCATTTCCAAAAAATAAAAAATAAATAACAAAGCGCTGTTCTGCAAGCATTTAATGCATCTATGTACACTTGTTCAATACATAATACTGGTGTAATTCTAAATTTTTACCCATACCTTATTTGTGGAATAATTCATTTCAATTTCTTCAGGTGGATTACTTATACACCTAATTGTTGTTGATAAAAATCTCTATGCTTGCATGATGTATTTATCAGTCCACCCTGTAAGAAGAATGGTTCAAATGCATCTCCTTTAACCCCAAATCAAAATGACATTCGTGTTCATGACGAGTGTGTAATCTTCTGACCGGTCCTGAGATTGAATCGGGTAACAGACTGATTAGGTTTTTGAAGCAGCTGTCATTGAGGGACTGATATAATTAAGATCTTTGTGTTGCAACCCTTCTTTCTCAGCTGAGTAGTGCCCTGTTGATTGCTGGTCTTTTAAAAAGGGTCACGGAGAAGCAGAGTGCCCTGATAATAATCATTTGTCCCTCTCAGGCTCTCCATTGAGCTGCACATCACATGCGGAACCAATCCCGTCATCACAAACAAAACTCAACAGAATGGTAAAAGCAATCACTTGGAAAGTTAGAAACAATTTTCCAAGTGTATGCCAATGGAAAGTAGGGGCAGCACATTTCCTATTTATCCTTAGCTCACTGGGGAATTTAACTCTTCCTTGACTTCACACTGGAGGTACAGAGTGATCAAATTATCCGACTAGATCGCAGGAGTGACCTCAGTAAGGCTAAGGGCTTTGATATCCTCAACTAAATGCACTGTTTCCATAGAAACGCCAACCCATCTCAAGCACTTTCTCAGAAAAATCATAGGTTGAATGGTAATGGCATTTAAATAAATTATTTTAAGAAATAAAACAACATAATTTGTAAAGCACCACACACAAAGATGTGTCATAAAAATGGAATGATACTCTGACCATAATCATTGTATTTGAAATAGATGAAGAAATTTGTTAAAGAATGAAATTTTTTTCTTGGACATTAAAAACTGAGTTTGCCTGACGGTGCTTGTCAGTTATTACCCAGTCTCATTAAATCTAATATGTCTCATCACATTTGGATAACAATAACTAGGTTGAAATGGCGTTTTAACATAATTTCCCTATGATTCAGTTTGACTGTCTGGTCTTGTGTGTCTAATCTCCGTCTACACCTGGCACCAAAACAGCTGTCGTCATATCTGAGCCAAGTCACAACTGAAATGTAACTCTATCCTCTCTACGAAGGTATCATTTGGAGCCGGCTGCAGGCAGTGACTAATTAGATACAGATTTGTCTTTTCCACAGATGCTGTTGATTTGGAATTTGAATGAAGCATAAATAAAGCCATCAGGCTCCAGATGGCTCCAATCCAGATTTAATGCTGTCATACTGAGCTGCCAGTTGTATCTCTATGCCTCTCTCTCTAAGGTGATGTCAGTTTTGTATAACTGAAAGTTTTGAGAGAGGTCAAATAGTGTTGAATGTTCTGGTTGGAGGCCAAGTCCTGTAGATACAGAGGCGGATGTGTTGCTCCCAAGTGGTTTCCTGTGATCTGTGCTGACAGTCGAAATCCAAATGACCACTTCCACCCGCGTCTGCACTTTGACCTGTTTGGCCGCTCCACCCAGTAGAACGATCTAAACATTGGGTCCCTTCCACAACTGCATCATTTTCCCACATGTTATCAGCAAATATTAGAATTTGCTGGCCATCCTTTAAAGGCACAAAACAAATTAAATTAACGCTACCCATTCAGAATTGGAGAATTTTGTCGAAGGCTATAAAAAGTGTAAGGTCAACTCAACGAGAGACCTCTAACTATTAGTGTGGGTGTAAGTGTATTGAGTTTGTGTCCATAAATCAGATCCTGAAATTTCCTTAAGAAAAATCCAAACCTTTGCAAAAAGAGACTGATTTTAAAAATCCTTGCAGTTACATCCTGGAGATAGTGTGGTTTACATGCATCATACTATGTTACAACACTCACAGCCATGGTGATGTTAACTTCTGACCGTGTATGATTGCTGTTCATTTATATTAGCAGCAGTTACAATATGTCTGAGGGTGGCCTGCCAGTAGGGGGAGCTATTTATTCTGCCTGACACTGGCCAGTCTGATTTCCTACCAAATGACTGCATATTTCTGCCGTTAATCCAGTCCGACAAAGGCAGTACATGACAAAAGGTCTGCTTAACACAGATATTACAGCTATATGTGAAGTTGAGCTGGGTTCTGCAAAAACGTTTTTATACTTTAGGAAACAACTGTAATTTGTAATATGGCCACACTGTTTTTAGCCCCACCCGGTTTGTTCACAAAGAAACAACTTTATCAATCAAGAAATACAAAACATGTTTTCTTCAAGACACAAAGCATAAACATTTATTTAATGCAATAGAAACAGAAAGAGAACATTAACATAAAGATAGAAATACATAATACAATTAATAAAAAAAAAATTCTATATACAGCACCAAAAATTGGAGGGCACAGTAAGCAACATATTTAGTGAAGTAAACAACAGCAAACAGACTGACAGCTTAGCTGTCTACTAGGAGAGGGACATTAGTCCCTGCAGCAGAAAGAGGTAGACTTTCTCTTTAAAAATTCAGAAGGCAGAGGAGAAATCACTTCATGTCTCAGACAAAAATAATAATAAAATCTGGTCAACGCCCACCAACTTGTACTGGCACAATACAGCTTAAAAATGTAAATTTAGGTATATCTATCCGAACAAAATATAGTCAGTGTGTGCTGTACATGTAAAAACTGCAATGATATACGAGCCAAGGCAAAAATATAAGACTGTGTACCTCATTTGTTTCTATTTTTTGCAAGCACTACATTCCCCAAGACAATTACCCATCAAAGATTTCACTCTTTCTTTCTGCTCCTCTAAGTCAACAGCTTTAAAAAAATCAACATATATAAGGCAGGAGGTTTCCAGATCATATGTTTAGTATTTACTTTAATTTAAACACTGAGTATTTATGTATAAAAGACAACAAAGGATCTCCAAATGATGTTTTTCTAAGGGGCTCCATAAAGTGAGCAGATGTAAAAGTAGCTCACACACAAAATGCAGAGGCAGGCATCTTGTTAGGTTGTCCAATGTAATGTCATTTCAGAGCTTCTGCTTTGTCTCTGAGCTTAAAGGACACCACTGATCTGAGCACAAATGTAAAAAAACAAAAACAAACTGACATATGAAGTGAAGGAAATTAATGGTTACTGTAAGAATATTTTTGGAAATTGTTAAATCTCGCGGCAGCGAGAGTAGATTCAGAGATGAGCTGCTACGCTCCAGTACAGCAGAAATCATCACTGTAACCTCCAGTGGTGCAACATATCTCCTTGTTAAATAATTACATTCTTTTCAGGATGACTGATCTTAATCTAGCCGCAGGCATTCCTCTCTGTTCCCACATACATTTCGAAAGCAGTGACTTCCAAGACCCTGCTGCTCATTACCACTATTGTTCAACCCTCAGTTGCTGCTGTTTAAACAACCAAGAGTGTGGCTAACATCAGCACAAAACACAAAGCAATGAGCTCCAAACCATTAGAACAGGCAGTTCCCGAAAGCAGACAGGAAGGCAAAAGCCATTTTACAATTAGTAAGCTGAAGCTTGAGATGGTCTGTGGCTTTGTAAGCTAACTGCTCAACGTGCATGTATAGCCATGCTCTCCCCGGCGAGCGTCTCTGAACTCCAAGCCAGGATCAATGCGGTTTTGATCAATAAAAGTTCTTAGAGATCCTGCAGAGCCAGCTGAGTCATTCATGTGGAGACAAGTAGAGCATATTCCCTTCACTCAATCTATGTGTACATAACACACATTCCTTCTCTGATTTCATGTTTTGTTTCAGCTCACATAACATTCAGTCACGACAAGGAGTGTTTAAGACACCAACAAAATAGCCTTGTGCATCACACGCATTCACTGAATGCCCCTATTCACAAGCAGTCCATCTCTGAAGGAAAACGTGTGGGAAAGGGAAACCCCAGAGATGATCAGAACCAAAACATTACTCAGTGCTCAATGGTGAGCAGCTTTGTACTCTACTCTGACAAACTTACTGCCCATCAACTATGGGGGAGACATTTGCTGGGTGAAAGAAGAAATAGCAGATTTTTCTTTTTTTTTTTGAAGTTCAGATAGAAATGGGGGAATGTGACAGAGATTTTTTCCATTAGTGCATCCTCAAGGCAGGGAGGGGTGATGGAGGAGCAGGATGAGTCAAAGTGCCCCTGCAGCGGCATGCTTCCCCCAGGCAGTGTCCTTCAATAAGTATCCCTCACACAGACACAAAGCTGGGTGTAAATACCCGCACTTGACAGAAAGGCAATCAGTCAGTCAGAAAGTCAATGTCAGCCCCCACGCAAAGCTACAAAAGGCCGCTGAAAGCATGGACTCGGAGATGGGCATGTGTGCAAAATTTTCATTTCCTCAGGTCTTTCTAAAGAAATCTCTCAACCAAATATTGATCTGAGACCAGTTTACCAGTCCTCTGCCCTGCCCGGGTCACCATCGGCACACATGCCACCAAAGATACTGGCGGACTCAAGTTCCACTCTCCTGTTGCGTATAAAAAGCCCCTCGCACATTGCTGCAGTGTCACAGGACGAGCGAATGACGTTGGCGGGTGACACGGGCATGCTGCTCTTTCAGCTGGGTGTCAGGTTGCAGTCTTTGGCCCACTTCTAACCTCTTGGAGAGTCACCTGTCCCGATGAGAGGAATGCTGCGACTGACGTTCCCCGTGACGGCAGCAGCAGTACTGCAAAGCGTGTTGGGTGTCAACACATTAAAGCTCAAAGGGTCTCTCCATGCTTGTAAACACACAAACCGTGTGTTTTTGTGTGTCTCCGCCATGGTTGTTTTGGCAAGAGGTACCTGCTGCTTGATGACCAAAGAGAGTTTCAGGAATTGTGATCCCAAAACCTTCTCTAGACAACAACGCCTGTCCTTTGACTCTAATTTCTTTACCTGAGCTGTCTCTCAACTCGGTGATATATAAAAGAGGGGATTTGGCATTGGTTGAAAGTAATGTGACGGGTTTTTCAGCTATTCCTTGAGCAAAGACAAACTCTTGGCCAGTCTCTGTTTTTAGGTTCTTCTAATTGCTTTCCTTTATGTGCTTCATAGGGGACACTGCTCAGATGTCAGAGATTCTCCCTCTTTCTTTTTCCTTCTCTTCTTTTTGTGGAGAGTCCAGCAAGCACCCGCCATCAGCAGTAGCACAACTCCCATGACAAGTAGCACCACTGATACAACTTTAGTTTGTGGCAGGTCGTTGTAAGTGTAGGTCACCCCTGTTCCTGCAATCCCTATGACCAACGAGATGATGCCGAAGGGAAAGATGCAGTGGTACCACGACTTCTCCATGCCTCCAGTAGCTTGAGACAGACGCTCCAGGGAGGAGAGAACTTCAGGGACTTTAGCACCACCAGCCTCCAGAGACAAACTCTCCTGACCAGAGTTTATCTGGGGTTGTGGTTGGCAAGCAAATTGTCCGGTTGTGCAGCCCATCTTAAATGTGGGAGCAAGCCAATCCCAACTGAATCAGAAACGCTGATCCTAGGCACCAGCCTGGAGAAACAAGAGATAAAGGAAAAACAGAAAATCAGCAAAGAGAAGGTTTGCGCGAGACGGAGGAAATTACTTGAGCTGCAATCTCTGGAGCATGTCAAATAAAGGCTTCTATTGAGCACTGAAATCCACTCACGCGTTCCCTCCTCTCTTCTTTCCTCGCTGGCGGTAACGCTCTACACAGGCTGCTGGTTCTTCGACAGCACATTGTACACTCTGCACATAGTAGTGCCACAGAATATATTTAAACGACTGAGGGAATAGGAGGAGCAAAGACTGGAATAGGAAGTCCACGAGGTACGATTGGCTTATTTTGAGTGACATCAAACCCTGAAGAAGGGAGGACAATGGGGAAGCATAGGAAGGGGGAGGGGAGAAGACTTTACATCTCCCTCCTTTCCTCAGTTTCCCATCATTGCACCTCTATAACAGTCTTTTACAGTTTTTTTTTTTTTTTTTCTTCACAGAATACAACCCTCCCATTGGGAATTAAAATGCCTCCTGCTGAAAAACACTGGAAGTAGAGAGGGAAATTCTCATTTCCACTTAGAAGAACTAGTACTGCACATATGCACCACATTTAATCTCCAAGGGGGGAAGTGGAAAAATTGAGAAATTCCAACTTCAGCAACCATCTACACTTCATTACATGCTTGTAAACAACAAAAAAGATAAATCGCATCAAATCAGGCAAAATTCAATGCACGGCCATGGTCGTGATTAAAAACAGGCAGCCCCCTGTAATTTCCCACCCCCACACACAGTAAACGCCAGCTCTTTCAGTCAGCTCTTTCTGAATGAAAGGCAACCTGGTTGTAGTTAATCTCTCAGTATGCCCGAGTCGCTTTTCTGTGACAACAACATCAGCCTAGACAGCTTCCTTTTCCGTGGCTGAAATGCACGGAAAGAGTAAATGCGGGGTACACATCTGGATTTCTGTCTTTATCTGGAGGCATTATGGGCTTGAAGATGGAGGCAAAGCATTTTTTTTTTTTTTTTTAATGTCTCAGTGATTTATGGAAATAATTATGGATCAGGAAAACAAGTAAAGGTTTAGAGTTTATGTATGCAAAAAAGAACATAGGAGCCTATGAAAACATACCATGCCCTGGAAAAGTATTTATAAACCTTTGAACTTTGTCACAGTTTTTTTTGTTTGTTTGTTTGTAATGCTACAAATACAAGTTCAATGTATTTTTTAGGATTTAATTATAGACCACAAAGCAGTACATAATGGTTAAGTGGAATTACATTTGTATGTGGCTCTCAAATTGTTTTTTACAGACTGAAAATTGTGGCATGTATTTATATTCACTGCACTCAATACCTTAAAACATAACTTTTTTGCAGCAGCTACAGCTGCAAGGCATTTTGGAAATCTCTCTCCCAGATTAATGTAGCAAAAAAAAAAGCTTAAACTCAAGTCAGACTCGGTAAAGAGAAAGTGTGATCAACAGTTTTCAAGTCAACACATTTTCTCAATTAAAATAAGGTCCAAACTTTGACTAGGCCAATATGACACATGAATAGGCCATGATCTCAATCATTCCTGTGTATTTAGGGTTCCTTTTGGACGGTGAACCTCCAGCCTGACTTCAGGTTTTTTGCATCGTCTAATAGGTTTATTCCATGGCTGCCATGTGTTTCATCAATCTTACTGAAGAAAAGCCTCCCCAAAGCATGACGCAGCCCCCCCAGTGGCCAAAAGGACAATTTTATATGCAAAATCAATCATTTATTACACGTCTAAAGGAGATGACAACCTACTAATCTGTTGCAATATTTCATATATTAACACATAATATTTTGTCCTTTACAAAAACATTTCAATGTTCACTTATCACACACACCCATCCTATAAAACTCCTGAAATTCTTTAATGGCTTTTGGTGGACTTATTCTCATACAGAGATGGCCCTCATCTACCCAGCCCTTTTGAAAACTTCCTGGAGGCACCAGCATCCCACAGCATAATGCTGCCACCATCATGTTTCATTCTTGCTATGGAGTGTTGGGGCTTATGTGTGGGATTTGGTCAAATCCTGGTCACCTGACTAGACCTATTTCTTTTATTTTGTATAACTTGAGTTAAACTGCAAGTATAACTCCTTATGCTTGTCTTACAAAGTATTTTTTCCACTATTGTAACAAACCTTTGATGATACTCTTACCTATGATCAGAACTAAAGAAGCTTTTGAGACTTTCAAGAAGCAAGAGAAGTCCGGTTGATGTCTATTTAAGCCATTAGGCGTCTATAGACTAATTTGAAATTTCTAAAGGCATTTAATTAAACTGAATCATATTTTATGTCAACTCTATAGTTGCTTTGTACTTTCTTAAAACAAGTCAGAACTTTAAGGTGTATGGTTCCAGATTTACTAGACACAATCTGGAAAAGTCCAAGGGGCATGAATACTTTCCAAGGCCCAGTAAATGAGTATTGGAAAAAATAACAGCCAGTTTAATTACATTTTTAACCCCATGGCTTCATTAACAGGACCTCAGCTTGGCAGCAAATCAACTCCCGATAATTAAAGGCATGCACGAAACAAATGAACAAATACTTTGTATTCCTCTGTAAATGACAAGCGCGGTTATTTGTGGGGACAATTGTTGTTAGGTTACCAGAGTGAAAAAGCAGGATTAAGCTGGCTGATTGTTGAGGGGAACAAAACAAAACAGAGTTAACAAGCAGCTCACTGAGCAAAAGACGTATTCATGAGCCAAAGACAAATAAAAGAGAGAAAGTGAAGAATGTGTTTGTGAACAGCAGAGGCAGAAGGGGAAAAAAAAGAGTTTAAAAGCAAGAGGCAATTGAAGGAGAGAAGTGGATTCTTTCTAGCCCGGTTTTTGTTTCTCTGGATTCGCACTTGAACTCTTTCACTTCAAATAAAAAAGGAAGGGGGGAAAAAAGTAAAACATAGGAAGGAATTTATGAGCTAATTCATCCAAGTGTGGGAATATGACTGAGATCCAGAGGCAGTTTTCCAGTAAGTATCTTCCTTTGAAAGTAAAACTGTTTAGACCTCCCTGTAATGAGACCAAAAAGGAGCGTGAGAAAAAAAAAAAAAAAAAAAAAACTGTGAAAGTTGGGTAACCTGGGCAGGGCTGGGCCACGCTGGCGGGGAGTGGAGGAGCTCTGCTGGTGACAGCAGAGCCGCTGATGTATACAGGTCGCAGGAAGTGTGAGCTGCGTAGGCGCCGCTCCCAGAGGGACCCGTGTGTGGCGTTGACGTGATCTCAGAGACGCTTCCCTGCATATCTCCTCTCTAATAGTGATCCGAGGGTTTATCGAGAGGCAGCTTTGTGCTATATTTGTCGAAGTTTTACCTAATAATGTCTTTTCTAACTCAGCATTAGTCAATTGAGTTATTGCATGGCCTTTTGCTTCAAAAGCAACAGGCTATCTGAGACTGAAATAGTAATCTTTCTTTAATCTTATTTTGGTTCCTGTCCTCAGGGAAACATGCCATTTCCAGCTTGCAGAGTGCAGAGAGCTGGGTCCATGAGCACATCGTCTCTGTGACTCAGCCTGGCTCCGGCTGTGCGTGTCCCTTATGTTTGTGTGTGCAGCAGAGCTCAGACACCCACGCCCTGCTGTGTGAACCCAGCGCCACCTGTCGTCGAGTCTGCCGTGGCCCCTGCAGTCCACTCGTCATCTGTGGGCTCGAGCATTTTTAGACCCAGCCCTTACATCTCACGTACGCCCTCGCATCACAGTTGAGATGGGCAAGAAAACAGGGTTTTGTTTTTTTTTTAATCAAACATATAGAGATGGACCCATATGTGCTGAGTATGTGTATGTTTGCATGTAAACTCCACTGTGGAAATCAAAAGCATATGGTGAAACATGAAGCGTAAAGGCGGAGCTTCCTGCCTTACCTCTTGCACTGACTGAACTGAAACAAAAATGGAAGTGATGCAGCTATATTTATTTAGACTAAGATTAGAATATACACCTATTTGCTAATTAGGTGACTGCTGGAGGCAATTTGTTGCAGTGAACTTTATTCATAGTCAGCAGGATAAAATACATTTAAATTTGGAAATGGAATGCGACAAAATGTGTTAAACAATTTATTATTAAAGGCATGCATTTAGGGGAAAAAATTGAATATAAAAAAATAACATTAACTGTAACATTAACTGTATATGTCCATATATTCATTCATAGCTGGTGGTATTTAAAAAAAAAAAAAATCAAAAACAACATTAATCAGTCACAGTCTCACAGGAGCTAAGGGGGAGCTCAGATGTATTACAGACAGATCATCAATCAGAGTTCACACAAATATAGATTTTAATTTACTGGAGTAACTTTAATAGAGACTTCAGTATGATTTACCCCTGTTTTATTATGCGGCGGTTCAACTAATCTTTCAACTTGAAGTGACTATTGGGTTTTCAATGCACTCCCGTATGCTAATAGGTGCCTCATGTAACCATACCTGTTGCTAAGCTTTTTTCGTTTACTCTCAGTGTGACCACCTCAGCTGTCATTCATGCTCAGAGTCCTGGACAATGGCAGCAAAACGCTCCCCTCCCTCACCCAGCAGGGAGTACATGTCTCTGAGCATACTTGGACTGGGACATCCAGGTCCAGGTCTGATGGATGAGAACTGAGAGGACAGAGAGTCCAAGAGAGCCTGGCACACAGAACCAGAGTCAGCAAAAGCATGTTTGGACACTAATGAAGAAAGTAGAGTTCGCAATCTGATTTACCATTTTTCAGGTAGTCCTTACCTGTTCAAAGTAAGTCTCTTGCTGCAGCAGTGCCACTCTCATGCGCAGCTCCTCCAGCTGTTGTAGCTCCTGCTGTGTGCTGTAGGTTACGGTCAGGGGCAGAGGTGAAGCCGCCCCATCTGCAAACAGGCCGTCTGCCTCAGACGGGCAAAGACAGCCTCCCTCTGGCCTCCATCGATCCCATGCCTTCCACTCTGACGGAAAACCAGGTTATTTTTAGAGTGTCAGCAACCATACCCCAAGACGTTTTTCTGCTCTGTAGTCGCCGCTTTAAATAACTGGGACTTCGCCGAACCACGCTGAGGGAGGTGGCTTAAAAATCTTGCTGTCACGGAGGAAGGAGATCGTGGATGAGGCCAAGCAAAGTACTGATCTGACGCTGAGGTTTCACCGAGGCTCTGTTTTCATTTTCCACATGCTAAGACGGACACCCACATTAGCTCGATAGCACGCTACAGTCATCAAAAACATCCGGATCGTAAAATGAAACCAGATAAATCACTGTGAAACAATATGAAACAAAACACTGGATGGCCCCTCGGTGTGAGGTCTAATACACACATTCAGCTCGATTTGGCAAAGAAAAAAGTGTGAGGTCCTAGAATTAACTGGAAACTTTTCTCTCACACTGGCTTTGCCAATATGCTCACGTTACGTTTGAAATTTAACACAGACACATAAACAAATGCCCCTCACTGAAAGTGACCTGATCACTTTCAGGAGGTATGCGATTATTTAGATGGTAACTGGAGGTACTGGAAACTGTTCCTTACTCAGTGCCTTGCAAAAATGTACATGCACCGGATTTTATTTAGGCACCAACACCCCTCCTGACCCACTAGGGACAAGGGTGTAAAGAAAATGGATGGATGGATGGACTTAGCTACTGCTGTCTTTTGAAGCTTTTTGTTGTTTGTATGAAAAGCTTACAATGCTTCAACATCCACATCAACTGGGATTTCTAAAGTTATATCAGGGCATTGTAATTTCAATATGTCTGAAGGAAAGTTACAAAAATGTAAAAAAAAAAAAAAACTGACTTCCATTGCCCTGGCATTTGGAAGAACAACTATTTATTATTTAACCTTTACCAAATTAAAATGAGTCTAAAAAGTCAAATTTAATTACAGGCAAACAAAAAAAGTTTTCTTTTTAAATACTTCATATAAATATCTGGTATTAACTGTACATGCAGTTTTTAGCTACAGTTTAGTGTTACTCATCATTTCTTTATCCATCACATAAATTCTCAATATGAACAATGATGTTTCTGGTTCCAGCATGAAAAAATGCAGAGAGAGTCAAGTGACATAGTTGCAAAGCACAGTCTGGACTGACAGGGTGATAGCTATACAATTAAATTAAAACTGGCCCACAATATCTAAGAGAGACTGCAATTTAATCTTGCTTTTTGGTCATATAAAAGTTTTACCTCGCTTCACTTTATCTGCCAGAACGTGGAGCTCTGCAGCTGCCAGCTGCAGCCCTTCAGGTGTCTGGCTGGAATGGGACTTGGTCTGCTTACCACCTGTTGAGGGAGATAATTAAAAACTGGTGTTACTTGCCAAAAGTACTGCACAACAAGGTGGGATGGGGTAGCTCTGCAATTAGCACTCTGCTTGCAGGTTATTACCACCTTGTAATAGTCGAAATAATTACAGAAAAGTCCCAAATGTATTTTTGGCAAAGAAAAGAAAAGAAAAGAAAAAGAAAAAACATGATCATATATCAATCAAAAATAGCTGATAAATAATCTGCCAACTTTTGTTTCCACATGTTCATGACTCCTTTCGCATGTCAACACTTCTATTGATTGTTGCGTTCTTAGTTTTGATTGTCTCCATGTACAATTCAGTTCACGGTTCTTACCCGGAAGTCCAGTGTCCATTTCTGGCACCTCACTGGCAAGAATATTCTCGGTCTGGCAAACGTGTGCAAGGTTGAATGCCTGGTCGGTTAGTCTGTGGAGCTGGAACCTGGTCTCATTTGGACTTCCACTTGGCCAATCACTAGGAAACTAAAAGGGTCAGAGCAATAGACAGCAACAAGGGACTGAATGGAGACTGTACAGTGCCTTGAAAAAGTATTGACAACCCCTGCAACTTTCCACATCAGGGCACCTAATAAGAAGAAACTTTACAGGATTTTAATGGGATTTTCTATGACAAGCCAATGTAAAATAATACAATGTTCTCTATTAATTTACTTTAACAAAACCAGATAAGTCTGTAGAATGGAAACAGACAAAATAGTGCTGGATAAGATGAAGACTTTGGTGATTTTTTTTTTAGCAGAACATAACCCTAGACAGTTGAGTATTTGAAAGTTAATTAACCAATTTTGAAAAGAAATATACTGGAAATTAAATATATATATTTCAAAGCAGAAGATTACCGTTGTCCTCATTCTCTGCATGAAGCGACTTCTCCCAGGCTCTGGATTCCTCTGTAAGGCAATGACTTTGTCCCACAATCTAAAGTTAATATAAAGGAGGAAATGTCAGAATCAAAATATTAAATCTGCACTTTGTAATAATCTTATATAAACAAAAACAAACACTATACTTAGCAACCTGTTTTGTTTGCTCCTTAAAGATTTCCATTTTGCAATTTCCTCAGAAAGCCCCCTGCCCAAAAGTAAAGTAGAAGAAAATACACATATCTCTTTAATTGCAACTAAAAGCATGATTATTTCCACAGCTCATTTGTGCTAAACCTACCTGTTGTGTTGATGCAAACTGCCGACCCCAGGTCCATCTGTCCCTGAAAAGGACATGTCATCTGAAGAAGGCATGGGGACAGATACAGATTTGCTCAGCCCATCGTCTCGGGGCATATTGCTTCTGACCGTCTTGTTTGTCGAGAGCGAGGCTGTGATTTGATCAGGAGATTTAAATCCTGCCAAGGCAGTCTGCTGGTGATGCCCGGCCCGAGCAGCTGAGGAGGGATGGTGTTGGGTTCTGTTTTTGGACTGTGCTGGTTTGTGGCCCGCTGAAGGCCTTGAGCTATGTGAAACACTTGGCTTTTTGGGCCCTTTTCCGTGAAGGCTGGCAGATTTTTTACTTGACTTGATGGTTGGTTGATCATGTTTAGTCACTGCTGATAGAGCTGGCATGCGTTCTGTTGCTTTAGTTGTGGATAGTTTTCTTTTGCCGGAGTCTTGCTTAGAGACCTCTGAGCCAGTGCGGACCCGAAGAGCTTTTTCCAGTGCTTGCTCAAGCAGTTCTATATCTTCTTTCTCCCCTGGCGAGGACTCTGCATCTGAGAGCAGCATGCCGTCACAATTAAGTGATTTCAGTAATTACTCCTTATGGATATCATAATATAAATGACGTGTTTTCAAAAGGAGAGAAAAGTGGATGCAAAATAAAATATTTTTGCTTTAAAATGCTCACAGTTTTGTCAGTAATTTGTCATTCATTAGTCTGTAAATTAAATCTATGATTTCAGAAAAAAAAAAAAATTAAATACAGTCAGATTCATCATGCCACGTTACCTGCAGCAGCACTGTCTGCTAATTCAGTTTCTTCAGAGCCTGCTTCTGGTTGTGGTATCCTGAGGGGGGAATAAACAAGTTACTAAGCAGTACATTTTTCCTTAAAGAAGAAGAAAGCAAAGTAAGGAATTAACAAGCAGAAACATCAAAAGCAATATATTAGTATATTGAAGGCTATACCATTTTCATAGTCCTTTACTAAGCTACTTACTCAGTGCTGCGTGTTTTTGAAGAAAGTACTAGCTTTTATAATGAGAGAGATATGTCAGAATATTATCAAAAATTATTCACTATTTGTCATCATATAATAAAGTAAAAGTCAGATTAAGTTAAGGACAAATTATTATTTTTTCTGCTGAATTCAAAATGACATTCATCAGATGAGCCTTTTCATTGTATGTTGCGGTTTTATGACACAACAGAATAAAATTGGAAATTAATGTAGCATTCGCGAAAAGCTCATCTCTAGCCCCGTATTGAGGGAAATTGCAGCCTAAAGTAGTTTTAGTCTGACTAAACAGCTAACATGACAATTCTGAGTTTTATTATCTCTTGATACTGAGTATGCAGCGATAGCAGAAATAATGAAGTAGAAGCCTGAATCGTTTCACAGAGACAAAACTGCATCAAAAGGCACTGCTGGGATTCGAACCCAGGATCTCCTGTTTACTAGACAGGCGCTTTAACCAACTAAGCCACAGCGCCGGATACGCTATCATCGACAAATGCGAGACTTTGACCATTGCTATGTCAAAATTGAATTTATTTAAATTGTCGATGATATTGCAATGATATTGGCCACTAAGCATTGAAATATTTTGCTACTTACAGACTATGTAAAATTTCTCGGTGAAATTGAATGCTGTGGTTAAGCCTGACTTGTTCGGCCTTATAGGTCTTGATAGCCTCCTCTACCGCAGAAAGCAGCGACATGTTTCCTCGGAGATAAACTTCTCTCGTAACAAAGTTAAATATACCGCTTAGCGTTTGGTTCTCACGATAGGAAATGAACGTACAACAACTACAAAGTATAATAGGCATTCAAAACCGCAGGTTGATATCTTGATATATAAAATACTCTTGACCCGCGAAGTCTCACTTAACGGATGCGGAAGCCACGTTTCGTCTGCAGTTGGTAATTACGTTTAACATCTACATGTTCGGTAAAAATAAACCAAGTTGGTTATTACGTTTAACATCTACATGTTCGGTAAAAAACCAATCAATAGTAATTCTATAATATTTTTTAATGGCAAGTAGTAGGCTATGTATTTTGTTTTATGCAACAAACAACCAAGCATAAACTAAAACTTTCAAACTTATCAAGGTTCCCAATTCTCGCGAGAATTACCATGACAACGTAGGACGCTGTTTGCACACGCGATTAAAAAAATAAAACTTCAGTTTTATAATCACTGTGAATGCATTTAAAACGATGGCTTTGACGTGCATTTTACATGCTGAGTTTTAGATAATAAAAAAAATATAAGCTACAGCTCTTTTACCATCTATTCATCTATCAATTCATATATAATATTTTTCATGGTTGGCACCAGAAACATTAACATTTTAGATCAATTAAAATTCAGCACCTTAAAATATTCTCATTTCTACCGTTTGAGTATTTTCATTTTGGCACTCAAAGCGTGATGAGACTGTACCATTCATCTTTGTTTTTAAACTTTATATCACATTTTAGATTGGTATTGTTACCCAATGACTTCCAGCTGCCTTTGCTATCTTGTCACACTTCCATATGATCAACCATATGATCCATAAACTCAAACAGACATAACTTAAAGAAAATACAAAAAACAGTTTTTAAATTATGATTTAATTTATGAAAGGGACTAAGCCAGGGGTGTCAAACTCAATTTCACTGAGGGCCACTTCAGCATATTGGCCACCCTCAACGGGCCACATTAAAAAGACGATACAAATCAGGAGTGCCCAGGTGCAGTCCTTCAGACTGCAACTTTTAGATGCATCCCTGCTAAAACACACCCCAGACAAAAGGTTGACTTCCCTCATTAGCAGCAACTCAGTTCTGTAGAGCCTTATAATGAGTAAATGATCCAGGTGTGTTAGAGAAGGAACACATCTAAAGTTGCAGAAACTAGAATTGGGCACCCCTAGCATAAAATGTATGAAAATACAATGTTAAAAACAAACTAAACACCTCATATTGTTAAATAACGCTTTGCACATTCAAAACCTTTGGTTGAAATGGTGCGTTAAATTCAAGTCTCCATTACAGACCAGAGAAAACTAAAGAGAATGCAACACTGTGTTAATCCATTTGAGGAGCCGGCGGTTTATCTTGAGGAAATAAATGACGATGCAGAAGTTAATTAGACTGTAACATGCGCAGTCCGCTGCTCAACCACTGCGGAAGCGGCTACGCCGCTGCGAAGAATTAAAAAACCGCTGGAAGTAACTCATCCAGAAGATTTAACAAATGGAGCCTTCTTGGTGCACGTAACCCAGGAGAGCGGCGTTCTGGAGGAGCGCTGCAGACGTAACATCTGTCTGTTTCGGAGAAGCGAAACCACGCAAAAAAAATAAATAAATAAAATAAAAAAATAAAAATAAAATAAAAAAAAATTTAAAATCCCGGTAAAAGCGCACACCGGACCGCTCAGGGTAAAATGCTCACAGAGTTCAGTTGATCTGTTTGGATCAGACAGATCCAACTGACTAATGAATTAGCGCAGATTTTTCCGCAGATGGGAACCAGGAGGAAGTGCGTCCAGACCCCAGCGGGTGAAGTGATGCTAATTTAAGTGAAGTCGCTTAGTTTAATTTATTAAAAGTTATTGGGGCCTCAGTCAGTGGTTTTTGTCACTACGGAGAAAAATGTAGATACATTTATCTGCTTAATTTGTGATGGGATCTGGATTCACGGTGAATATTAACTAAACCGCATAAAATGCGGCTAAATAGCCGATGTTAATATGATTGTAATTTCACGGGTAAAAATAGTACATGACCGATTTTTTTTATGTTGTCGGTCAAGATAACGGATAACAAAAAAAGTCTAGCGCGACCTGCCGCCCTGACACCAACTCACACATCTTCATTCGCAGTCTTACTTGTAAATCGATTTTTCTTTTCTTGGACGTTTTGATGCTAGCTTGTCGATGTCTCAGTTTTATTCGCTGGGAAAATCAATAAGCAGCTTGAGGTGACTCTGCTGCTCTCTAGTGGCGAGAAGCCGTAATGTTGGCTAGTAACAATCGGAATGCATTGTGGGAGATGTAGTTTGTAGTCAATTCGTGCTCAAAACCTATTTTAAGTCAATCATGGGCCTATAAAACGGTGGGGGTTGGGGGGCACATAAAATGACGTGGCGGGCCACATGTGGCCCGCGGGCCTTGAGTTTGACACATGTGTGTGGACTAAGCTATCCAAGCCAACCTTGCCCTACACAAAGAAATAGCCACATATGTTGCTAAATCCTGAATTAACTGTGATTAACCACATTCTTTGCAAAGCTGGGTTGGAATTCAATGGTTACTACCACATGTGTAGAGTCAAGAAATGACTAACAGATGGCCTGACAACAAATAGTGAACTAAAATACCTGAAACGCAAAAGAAAATGTCAAAACACATTAGGAGATGAGATCAATCAGTCAATCAATAAAGAACAATTTTCATACAATCAGGTCTTTGTCACACCAAGACCTTTACAGATTTTATTAATCAAAGCATACCACCCAGTCAACCTCTGAAATGCTATAAAAACAATGATCAACAAAACTTATTTTCTGCAGTAGCCTCATGGAAAAAACCAATAGAGGCACCACCAGATATTTGGGAAATGGGTGATTACTTTTTCACATAGAGCCATTTTACTTTGGGTAGCTATTTTTTACTCATTAAATGAAATCATAATTTCAAAACTGCTTTTTATATTTTCTCAACTTATCTTTTCTGTTTCTAAAAATGTATTTGATTTTCTGAATCATTTAAGTGTGACAAAAAAAAGTAAAAACAAGGGAAATCTGCAAGGGGCAAATCATTGTTCACAGCAACCTGCTGAGGTTTTCAAATTAGTAGGTGGCAGGAGTAATACTTATGGTGTATTACTGAAAATAAAGGACATGTGTAAACTATGAAGGATTAATCCAGGGACAACAGCAAAATACTAAGTGTGCACACTCCAGAAATGAAATACCAGCTAACCCCCTGCAGGCCTCCACAGGCTGGCCTTTTATTCACACCCTCACTCACGTCGCCAATCAATACCAGTCATACACCAGAGTTTGTACTGCAAGGCCAGGGAAAGTGCAAGGGGGGTGGCGGGGCGGCATTACACCTTTCCCATCAAAATTTTCCTCCAAGAAAATCTCCCAACAAAGCTGAAGCGGTGCTGCTGATTTGACCTTCAGTGAAGCCATTACACTGTTATATGGAGAGGAAGGAAGTGGGAGCAATAACAATGGAGCACTACAATCACAGATTAAAAATATCCATCTCTTACCACTGCCTTTTTGCTGTGTTCCTTCATCTTAATGATGCTGCTTGTTTCCTTGTTTCTCTGACAACCCTCTGGGACCTTCACAGAACAAATGTATAGGGATTTAGGTTTGAAGATGTGGGCTTTATTTTTAATTTCAATAGCCTTTGAACGATGTTTGTTGTGTTACATTGTATTTGGGGGTATCAGAGTACAGGGGGTACCATTTCCAGATCTATACTTGTGAAAATGTTGTGAACTATGTGTCACGTGTCTTTTCACTTTACTGACATACACCACTTTGTGTTTCTCTATCATATAAGATTGAAGTAAAATACACAAAACGTGAAAAAGTTCACAGGGTATACATTTTTCTGCAGGGCACTGTAATTTTGAAAATGCATCAGTGGCATAAATAATGGTCTTGAAGTATTTTCTGAGATAGCAACAGCTTGCAGGCCCTATTGGAGAGACGTGAATCATTCTGTTAGCTCACCCCATCCCCGCTGGCCTCCTGTGGTAGCAGAGGGAGGGGGAGGCACCCATGCTACCCCGGTAATAAAGCATCTGACACGCCAGCCGGCCACCAGACTGATCTCAGGCTCCGACAGTCACACAAGCACATATGCACGCATGTTCACACATGTGCCGCTACACAGACAGACACACACAAGCACACACACACACACAAAAAAGAAACAGATAGGCAGGTTTTTTTTTAATGACAAGACAAGTCAGTTCAGCTTCCAACTGCCATGGAAGCTGATCTGTACACTCTCGAACAGGGTGTACTGATAAAAATAAGAAGAAAAACACTGTCTGAAAAATATCAATTTCCTAAAGTATTAATGATTCATCAGTAACACACACACACACACGCACGCACGCACGCACACACACACACACACACACACACACACAAGCACGCACGCACGCACGCGCGCACGCACGCACACACACACACACACACTTTTTTAAAATAGCATTTGTTATGCAAAAAAATAAATGATAACAGTACAAAAAGCATTTTAAAAGGCTTCCAGCCTTTAAATACAACTACCTCTGTGCAATTCAATTAAAAAAGAGAAAGAAAACAATACATTTATGAGGAATTAAAAATAACTGGCCATAAGTTTCCTCACCTACCTAATACTTTATTATAATACGTTATTAAAATACCTTTTACTCTATCAAAGTCCCACATCTGTACTTGAGAATAGTTTTCTTTACAAATGCTTCTCACCTGACAGAGTTAAAAATGTTTGAAAGGAGCTCAAAATAGGCAGTACTGCACAGACTAAAATCTCAATATCTAAGAATGATAAGGATGATTTTGTGCAAAAAAAAAAAAAAAAAACCCTGTAATGAACATGTTTTGCATAGCCCTAACCTGTTCAAGGAAATGTAATAGGTCACCTTTATTCAGCATTTGTTGCAAGTCAGCCATCATAGATAGGTGTTGGTCAGTCTAGCTCTAGCATGAATAGCACAACTGATTCTACAAAAGCTCAGTGGGGTTTTAGTCAGCATCCTAAGCATCCATCTTCTCCACAATTCGGGAGATGCTTTTCAATAAACCTCATTTGTACCACCAAAGTGGTACAAAGAAAGAAAAAAAACAAGCGTTTTGGAACAGAGTAATAGAACAAAGACAATATCAGCTGCAGGCAATACTCTTACCGTTGTTGATAACTGATTGGACATTGATTATAAAAAGCAAAAAAAGAAAAAAAGAGAAAAAAACAAGACAATAAATACATGAATAAAAGCACATCTGTGTTTTACTAATGTCACAAAGAGTCATGGAAACATCTGCGATGTGTCATTTTCAGAAACAGTGGAAAATAGAAGATACGCTTGTTTTTCTAATCCGAAACTACAAATTCTTGTGCTAAAACTACAATTTTGCGTCAGCATTTCCGGTAGAGACACGCATGTCTGTTTTCGCCGGGTAGCGACTGAAGGTTTTAACTGTTGTTTCGGTGGAGCTCCGCATCCTGCGTTTGAGTTTTAAGTCTTTATTACTGAGCTGGAGGGAAGGTTTGTTCCGCTTGACTATTTATAAAACCAATACCTAAAGATGATTCGTTGCTATCTAGTGGCACGTTTTAGCGTTTTTTTAAATTAAATCTTAACGAGTTTGTTAGCTAGCTTTTAGCTTACTTAGCTCCTTGTAAAGTTAGCTGTTGTCAACGCGTCGAATTCTTGGTTTTGTGTAGTGTGGCAGGATTTGTTTTTATTGAAAAAATAAACTGAAATGCGCGTTAGTTTGTTCGTTTGCCAAAACATATTTAGCGTTCCAGCGCTGTCACGGAGGTTACTGGTGAACTCCAGAAAGCAGGCCTGTTCTGTGTTTTGCAGCTTTTTGTTCAGTCGACCTATGCTATACAAGCGTGGACGTTGTTTAAAGGTGCCTTTGTGAACCTACAAGACTAATTGTGTTTACTGTCACTCAACTTGGTGCCTTCCTGTCAGGGTTAAGTAAGGTCAGCGGCTTTAAGCAGACCAATCAGCTGTTTAAAGGTGTGCTTGTTTTGACCGTCTTACCCAGACCACTAGAGAAAGTGATAATATTAACTCTTATTGTTTTTTTTTTATTGATTGCTTTAAACTGGAGCTACTGTTGTACTTGATTGTCCACCTTCCAGATTTGTTGTCAAGTCATCAAACAAATCTTGATCTTCCTGTTGCATGCAACCTAAGAATGCTCATCTAAACATTTATCATTTTGCCACATGGTGGTGGGAGCATCATACTGTGAGGGATGTTTTTCTTAAGGTGGAACAATGTAGGTGGGGATCCTCCAAAATGTACATTGAAGTTTATGATTGTAAGGTGACAAAAGGCAAAAAGGTCCAAGGGATAGCCGTGTTCAAGGGACTGTACTTAAATTCTGATGAACCTTAAATAATGGTTCCAAATTGGCATTTTTATATGACTTAGTAAAAACTTTACCCCCTTGTGCTGTTTTCAGACTGAACTCCAGAAGAAAATAACACAAAAAAATGTCAGAGAATATGGAGACGGGAGCAAGTGTGTCCAACGGATCTGGGGCAGTTGGGGCAGGGTATGAGAAAGAAGAAGGCAACCTCAGGTAAACCTTTTTTGCAGTACTTTGGTTTATTTTTTTTAATATCTGATTAAGATTACAAACTGTTGCGGGTTTGGAGAACATCTAGAAAACAAGCAAGCTTCGTACTTTATTTTTCTTTTGCTTGGCACTTTAATTGCAGCCCCGAGGATCTGTCTGAGATGCTGGCTGCTGGAACCAAGGAGGTTCACGAAAAAGCAGAGAACACGCAGTTCGTGAAAGATTTCCTAAGGGGACGAATCCGCAAAGAGCTTTTCAAGGTGAGGCTGAATAAACAAAGAATGAAGAAAGTGGGATGATTTTAACGGTATAAAGGCTTTTTCTTTTTTGAAACTCACAGATGGGCAAAGTCAAGTTTTTTGCTTTACTTTTTGTTCATTGTGGGTAGGATGTATTTGTCCACTGAGGTTTCTTTAGTAATTCTCTAAATTGAGAAAGCTCTTGCTGTTACCCCCTGCAGGTAAACCTCTTATCTTCTCAGAAGTTGCTCAGAAGCCCTGATTGAAAATCCCTTATTGGAGTTGAATTAGACCTGGAAACAAAATGTCGTGACTCCATATACTTAACAAAAGATTATGTAAATGAAAATAAAGCTGGAAGGAAAGTAGAAAACATTTGTATTTTTTTTCCCCCCCCCGTTCAGCTTGGCGCTGTTGCACTTTACCACACATACACGGCCATGGAGGAGGAGATCGAGAGGAATAAGGACCACCCCCAATTTGCCCCCCTGTATTTCCCCGCAGAGCTGCACCGCCATGAAGCCCTGGCCCGCGACCTGGAGTATTTCTACGGTCCGGATTGGAAGAGCAAGATCAGCTGCTCTCAGGCCACCCAGCAGTACGTGGACCGCATCCACCAGGTGGGGCAGGAAGACCCTGTGCTGCTGGTGGCCCACGCCTACACTCGCTACATGGGCGACCTGTCAGGGGGGCAGGTGCTGAGAAAGGTGGCACAGAGAGCTTTGAAGCTGCCACCCACAGGGGAAGGCCTGGAGTTCTACCAGTTTGATGCGATCCACAGCGCCAAGGCGTTCAAACAGCTGTACCGAAGCCGCATGAATGAGCTGGACCTGGACGTGGCGACAAAGAAGAAACTGGTGGAGGAAGCTGTTAAAGCTTTTCATTTCAACATGGAGGTGAGAGTCTGAGGCAGCTGATGAATCGAGGCACTTTTACTGGTCGGAAACCCCCCTCCCCGATTTAAATAGAGGTATTATAGAAGTGGGTAATCATCAGTGCTATTCTAATGGAATTCTGTTTAAAATGCACTTTGTTGAACCATTTGTATTGATTTAAACTGTAGTCACAACCAGCAAGTTTATTGTACTGTATTCTATTGGGAATTTATGCGACTACCATCAAAATCGTCACTGGCAGTGGGAAATAGATGCCTCATTTTCATATTTCTTTACAAAACCAAACCAATAAATATGCATCCATGCTCCTGTACTCTTTTATCCTTTAATGAAATCCATTAGTACCGATTACTTTCAGAAGTCCACTTGTGTGCAATTCAAACCCAGCTTTAATACAGCTGTACTGTTGAGGCCCCAGAAGTTAATTTTAGATCTAATTAATGAACAAGTGGCGTCATGAAGACGTATAACCTGTCGCAGCTGGCAGGTATTGGAGAAAGTGGTGTAGAAGATTAAATCTGTGTTGATTCTTAACACAATTTCTACAGTGAAAATCGATGTTGGAGGGCAACTTTATGGGTGCGTTCACACTGCAGCCGGAAGTGACTCAATTCCGATTTTTTGGCAATTCCGATTTTTTTGCCGGGGCCGTTCACACTGCCAGTAAATGCGACCTGTGTGCGTTCTGCAGTCTGAACGGGCAAACGACCTGAAAGTGTCCCGCATGCGCAGTAGAGGGCGCAATAGCGTCAGCGTTCTCAGTGTTCTGCCAACCGCCATAAGAAGAAGAAGTGCTCAGTGTTTGCGGAAGTAAACATGTCCGGCCGGAGCAGCATATTAACAACTTAATCCTCATATAATCCGTCATGGTTGTTGTTTTTCTTCCCACTTGCGCGTATCAGGACGCAGAATAGTGAGATTTGTTGAGAATCAGTGACGTTCAGTTCGGATGAATTTGACCCACTTTCCAACTCAATTAATTGAGTTGGAAAGTGGATCTGGGAACTAAACCAAATCCAACTCAACCATGTTCTGGTTGTGAATCAGAAATCACTCTGGTATACTAATTGAGCTGCTCAGTAACAAGCTGTCTATTAGCAGTAAAGGTAAACACAATGTGTTCCTTTAAAGGTTAATGTATTCGTACAATAAATAATCATGTTCTCTGGCAGATGTACAGCACTGTGCGTGTGAAAGATTTAATGCGATATAAACCACCAGAAGCATCAAATAAACATTAGTACTACATTAAACACACACAACGATGACATTTTTCCAAATGGAACTTGGAAATTTCAATAAGATGGCTAATTGTCTCCTCTTAAAAAACACAAAGCATAGTGTAAAGGTTCAAATTCTATTATAAAATATCAATCCAGGTGTTGCTGTTATACAACAAAATGAAGATTAGGAGAACTTTTGCAAGGTATGGTATGAACTAACCTAATGTTTGCTATGGCAGGTGTTTGAGGAGTTAGAAGAAATCGGCAAAACAATTCAGGAGGATGTTCAAGATGCTGGCATGTCTGTTCATGGGGAGACAGGAGGAGACATCAGCAAATGTCCATACTATGCTGCCAAGATGGGTAAGTGAAGAGTGTGTTGTTCTAAAACGAATCGCTGGATGACTGTTTGCTTCTTCTTGAACGTGGTTTTCTGTCTCCGTTGCATCGCAGCAGCGTCAGGGGGAACAGCGTATTTTGGTCAGCTGGTCATGGCCGCTCTCAGACACCCGACGGGACAGGTCCTGTTTGCCACTTGGTTCGCCGCCCTGGCTGGACTGGCTGCGTGGTATCTGATGTGATCCGGCTGTTACCTGGCTGCTGTTAGAACAGAGGAGCGGCGAAAAGAAGGACAGCAAGGAGCCTGGAAGACTTCCACTAACTGACCATTTTATAAAAACATTCAAATCAGGTCTGTGCGTTTGTGTTTTTAGCTTTGTAGTGGTAGAATTTCAGGAGTGTGATCCGCAGGACGAATAGGGCAACAACTCCCTCCACAAAGCACACATTTTACTTTCTTCTTTTACATTTTTTTTTTTCATAAAAATGTAGATGTTTTTCTTATTTCTCTACCTCCAACACGCTCTCCTTCCATTTGGTGCTTTTCAGTTCTGGTGCATCTGAAGTTATGTTATAGCTGCTTTCTGACGGTAGTAGACCAGCTGTTATAAATTGTACTGTAAGTATGATAACAAAATACAATACTGTTGCAAGAAAAATAGTCAATCCAGATGATGCTAATAATTAGATGTATGCTTTAAATCCTTCAGAGCAACATGAAACAAAGAAGTATTTTGTACAACAAATATAGTCAATTCACAGTGCTACTTAAAAACATCCATATGCTTTAAGCTTTTTCAGTTTATTTGTAGGTTGCAACCAAAAAAATAACATTTATTAAGTTTTTGTTTTAGACCAATGCATTTTTGTCTAGCTCATTATTAAATAAAGAGGTACCATGACTATAAAAAAAACAAAAATTCTGCATCAAAAAAAGCTACATTATGTGATAGATTTTTTTGGTCTATCATAAAAAATCTTAACAACTACCCAGAAGTTTACAGTTATAGCATGACAATTTGTAGTAAGGTGTATGGTTGCCTTTTAAAGCCGCTCTAAAAGCAGAAATTGCACTTAATATCTGGATATATAGTGCTCAGGTTTATTGTGGTGACGTAAAGCCATTCAAAACCCCTAGCTGAAGAAACAGTCCTAACCACAAGATCAGTAGTTGTTGTTTCCAGTTTTTCCCAAAGTACACATGGTTGCTCCACGTTGTTTTTCCTCGTCACCAATTAGCTTAAAAAGCAAACTCTTAAGCGGACTGTTTCTTCCATTTCCAGATGGGAAAAATCCCGTATCACCTTCAACGGTTCTGCTAATACACCGATGCTGTATGTATTTATGTGTGTGGCGTGGGTGAGAACAAACGGTTGAGGGCACGTCTGTCTGTTATTCTATAACATAATTACTTTCAACAGGCCTAGATTGAAGCGACACCCTCCTCCTCTCCCCCAAAAAGCTCTCAACTGATCACATGATGGTGCATTAGCTAATGAGTTCAGAGTGAGCTCAGAAAAATAAAATGGTAAATCGTATCTGCCATGTACAGTAGGTGAGGCCTTGATGAGGCAGGGTTTAAATGGATATGCATCCATTTATTTTATGCTGTGTGTTTTTCCCTAAATATAATGTGAAAATTGTCACATTTTATTGTATTGTCGTCACACTCAAATGTTTCCAAGACGGTCGTATGTCTGCAATGAGACGGATGGTCGCAACCAAGAAAAACCTTCCTTAAAAGTGCAGGATTATTTGACATTTAAATTCCCATAATGGTGAATCAGTTTATTAAATACAAACAATTACTCTACATTGTAGTGCATGCTAACCTCAATTATTCTTTTGTTTCAGAATCACGTGATGGCTAAGCCAATAAAAAGCAGTCTCTTTATGTGCATGCTCTAATTTTCTAAATGAAATATGTTATCGCTTACCTGCGGCAGGAGCTCTTATTTGGACGCAGCAGATTTACCTCGAGATAAACGAGTGGGCGCTTGGGATAAACTAATATATTGATCCTGTACCAGCTCAGCTCTCGTTTCTTTATCCAGTCTCTATTGTACAACGTGCTGGAAGAAGATTCCCATTAAAAACTCAGCTAAGCTTCGTGTTGAGTAGAAATACTTTCTGCTGTAATTACACTGAAGATGTAGTATCCGCCCAGATGGGGCGTTGATATTTTAGGAACCTTTTGGAGTGGTTTTTTGTATTGATTACCCAAAGAAATGTGCTGTTTCTCAAACGTCTGCCTGGTTCATGTGCACAATGCGTTTGCTCTCGCGGAGAAAGACTTGCAGCACTTCCAATGCTGGCGCAGCTGCCTGGTCGCAAACATGCCGAAGGGAGCGATTGAGTTTTGTTTTTGAAAGTCTCAGGTTCAGGACAATGAAAGGCATATGGTCGGGTAAAACAGGAACAGTTTGAAATGCTCTTGTAAGCCCATGTTTTATTGCTTTCTCATGGTTCAAGCATGAAGTGCGCGTCAGTATTTCTAGGACCTACTGAAGGGACACAATCTGCAGCCATAAATGAAAATGTTTGACTAATACGTGCTAATTTTTAATTCTTTTACTCTGCTCCTAATTCCTTTGTATTTTATTGGAGCTTTGTGACTAGCTAGAGCACTTTTATTGTACGAGTGAAAGCCAAGAGTTATATTGTGTTGTCGATAACAAAATAAATGGTTTTACTCTGCATATTTTTCCCCATTTTTTTCGTCTTTACTTGTACAGCTTGAACTTTCTCACTGCATGATGCTGCCACTACCACGTTTATTTTGTGGATATAGTTTTCCTAATCATAATGCAGCATTCCATTTCCTCCACATGCGTTTCAGAGCACCATGCAATATTTTCCTTCCACTTCACTATTTGTGTTGGTCAATTACATAACGCCTCAAAATCCATTGAAGTATGTGGATGTAATGTGTAAGTTGGAGTATAATTTTGGAAGGAAGCGCAAAGTTTTCCCCCAGAAAACTTGCTAAGCCCAGTGGTTGGGGCTGTTGTGTTTTTGAGTTAAAAAATGTCTAAAGTTGACAGGAAATTTGAAAATATCACTTGATGATTATGTGTTATTGGAAGATTAATATCTGAACACCAACTATAAAATCTTAAAAAATGCAAACATAAAAAAAAAACCTTAAATAAGCAATGCTAAGGGTGGTGGGGCAACAAGTAAAGCCTGGTGACCCGCCAGGCTTATAATACACAGGGGAAAACCCTGAAAGCAGCACAGCCTCAAAAATGTTAAAGTGACTTAATCACTTATTAAAACGGATAATGACCAAGATAAAATGATCAGATGTTAATAAATAAATCATCCTTTGACTTTTTTTTAAATTGTTTTTTACACCCTGTACTCTAGAAAAAAAATGCAAACAACCAAAAACATTCAAGCAGCTCTAAGTTGACCTACGCTGGTAGAAATTCTCCACACAAAAATATGACACTTAAGAGTTAGAAGTAAAACAGAGGAGGTTTTATTTTTAAAACCAGCCCATATATTTAAAACTATACAGAATATAGTTTAGAAATAATACATGGTTGAATTCCTGTTTTACTACTGTTACATAGAATTTTAGAACTGTTCAAAACTAAAAAATAATTGACAGTTTACAGTTCAGGAAAGCTCGTGTGTCAAATTATCCAACGTATAAGACCTTCCTGCTTAATCTGAAGCTGTAAGCAGACGTTAGACTGTCAGAGCTGAGTAAAGAAGTGTAAAAATAAAAACACAAGGGTCACATTGTAGTGAGTTAGCAGGATTTAATCCTAAACAGACGTAACTGTTTTTGTAGTTTTTTACTACAATAATTTATTACTTAAATGGTATTTGCCTTTAGATTTGCATTTTGGTAAATAGATGACCAGCATGCACTGAGTACTAAGACACACACTGCAGTGTGGTGCGTGGTGTCGTTGGCAGACTGGCACATCCGCAGATCCACGTCAGCAGGGGAGCAGAGAAGATGATCCTCAGGATTTTTCACTACAGGACTGGGTAGAAAGCTTCTTGGTCATCCATCCAAAACAATAAACCAACACTCCAAGTCTCTCAGTCTTCTGACCCTCTTTACATTTATACTGTCCTTGCTTTGTGCAGTCCTCTTTTCTAAGTCGGGCTTAGTTCCAGGAGGATCTCTTACCTTGGGACAAAAAATAAAATAAAACAAACTTAAAATTGCTGCTCTGTAAATATGACAGTCGGGATGCTATTAATTAGCTGGACGTATAATACAATGCAAGAGAACATGCACAACTGTCTATGACGGCCACAAACCAGATGACTATGAAGTGTCATGTTTTGTACTATAGCACACATGGAGACGCGTCTAAAGCAACTACTTTCCACAAAAAGCCATACCCGGTTTATGGCTGTCAGGAAGAGCTAAATAATTTCTTTAACTTGGTGAGGAAGCCCTCCTCTTTCAACTCTGCTTCCTTCTCGACATGCCTCCTTTTCCCTGCCTTAGACTGCTCACCACTGCTGCCCCCACCTGGACAGATATTAACACTGCAACTAAGTATAACTTGTGTTGCAAAAATTCCCATTTTTAATATGGATTTTCAGTAGCTGAGGGAGGGAAAAAAAGAAAAAAAGAACTATCTTGGAGTGAGACGGTCTTCATACCTGTGCTGGTGTTGGTGACTCCATTCACCGTCCCTTCTACATCGGTCTCATCCTCAGCGAAGCTCGTTAAAAGAGATTTCTGTCTATCTGTCAAAGTCCTACAAAAGAAAATTCATTTAAAGTTGTATTTTGGAAACCTCACAATTTTCCAGTGAACTTTATAGAGAAACAAAGACATCTATGGAGTCTCACTTTGGTATTTTGACTTTGACGTGGATGTAGTGATCTCCAAAGCCATAGCCACTGACGCGAGCAATTCCTTTCCCTGACAGACGGATCCTCTGGTCAGTTTGGACACCTGCAGGGATCTGGGGATGAAAGAAAAATTGCCTGTGGATCTTTCAACTGTTAAAGTATGAAGCTGTACATTTTAATCAGATTAAGTCTATCTCTACTTACTGACAAATTAAGCGTTTCATAAAGTCCTTGTGCTCTTGCTGTGCCTCCCAGAATGGCTTGAGCCACAGAGACGTAAAGATCAGAGTGAATGTCTGCACCTTCCCTCCTGAACACAGGACTCTTTTGGACCTGGATAAAATAAAGATTATACCAAAGAGTCCAAAGTTTGAATGCAGCACACTTTATACTGTCTGACAAATGTTAAACTTGAAATTCACACAGGATAACTTCTACTCATATCGTCTTTGAAGTAAATACCAACCCGAAATGTAATGAAGATTTCCTTCTTTCCGACTGGCATTCTGACCGTCTGACCATCCTCCACTCCTGACAGGGGAAAAAGTACAAACAATAATTCAGATTGTTTTTAAAATCCTCTGAATCTTGCAGGTGAAAATTTTAACCGTCTCCGAATCATCTGGTTCCTGAGAAACGTTTCAGAGCTTTGCACCATGACTCAGTATTTTATTTTATGCAATAGACTGACAAAAACGTTTTGCATAGTAGTGAAAGAATTGCTGCTAAATGCCGAGCGCAGTTGACATGATGGTGGCAGCAGGATTATGCTGATACAGATCTGTGTACTGAGGCTCAAAATCAACTCCTTGACCTATTGTCAGTTTTTAGACAACACTTTCTTCAAACAGTGGTTCAGGTCATGAAGACACAGCAATCAATACCCTTCTCAAAACAAGGAAAGCTTGACTTTTTTCCATGTTGGAAGTGAAAAAAAATCTGCCAAATGTACTACTACTTTTTTGTCAATAGTTTTTTTTTTTTTTAACTCAAAACAAAATCCTATGTTTTGCGTAAATATTACTTGTGAGTTTTCTCCTATTCCAAGTGTATTGAGGTATTTGCACTGGAAACTAAAATACTTGGTAAGATTCTGTTTTTGCAGTGTATGCAGGACAAAGCCAAGTGCTCCTCTGCATGGCTGGCCACTTAAGGCATTAAAGATGAAAAGCTTCCCTCTTCCTCATCTCACCTGAACCCAATTGAGAACTTGTGAGCAGTTTTTAAACTGGAAACTTTTCCATTAATATTGGGCACAAAAATTAAAGAAAAAAAAAAAAAAAAGAAATCGGACTCAAGGCAAACAGAACCTGCAAGAGGCGTAAAGTGGTGTTTTTAAAGTGCAGCTGCAGAAGTGCTATGAGGTTTACTTATTTATTGAACCGTTAATGGTTAACGTCAATGTTACTACAAGATTCAGGTATTCTACTAAATTTCCCTGCTCAACTACGATAAAAAGAAAGAGAGGAATAATTTAGGCAATACAGACTTTGTGAAGGATTGGGAGCTGAATCGATACTTGAGTGTAACTGACCGGCAGGGACAGGAACAACCACAGTCTTCCTCTGCTTGGTTTGTCCAGATCCACGGCAGGTGTTACAGGGAGTTGAAATAACTGTCCCTTTCCCCCCGCAGCGCCGGCATGTAGAACGCATCACAAACGGTCCTGTGTTTATCGTTTCCTATAGGTACGGGGAGAGGTCTCTTTTAGAAGTATAACCTAAAATCGCATAGAAAATGGAAACTTCATGTAGGAGTTCTTACCATGCCGGAGCCGTTACAGTGGTGGCAGTGCTGAACCTTAGTCCCCGGCTCATGGCCTTTCCCATCGCAGCGCTGGCAGGTTGCCTCTATGTTAACAGACATCTCCTTATTCACTCCCTTTGCTGCCTGGGTGAACGTCAGCTCCATGATGTACTGCATGGAAAACGGAGGGAACTTCAGAAAAGGTGCTAAAAGGCAAACAGCTGATCGCAGCGTTGCTTGGCTTTCTGTAAATCTCACTAACCTCCTGTGGCTGATCAAATATGGCGCTGAAGTCTCCGAAGCCACGGCCTCCCGAGAATTCTCCAAAGATTTTGCGGAAAAGCTCCTCCGGGTCCACATGGCTGGCTTGTCCACTCCAGTACTGCTGCTGTCCTCCGGCCTGACCCGCCTCAAAACCCGCCATCCCGTACGTGTCGTACTGCTTCCGCTTCCCTTCGTCACTAAGCACCTGAGAAGATATAAAGAGCAAGGGTTAAATCCACATTAAAGCTCATAGACGAGACTTTTCCCACCAAAACACAGGGAAATCTACTTTACCATACTTGGTAAAGTAGATTTTGTATTTGACGGGGTGTGCATAAGACTGACATGACACTGTCATAAATGTGAATGTTGTCATGAAGTGTCATTCGGTAAATAATGACACTTTTAATGCAAAGTTGCTTTAAAAGTTGCTTTGGAAGTCCATTCAAAGTGCTAACTTTGCATTAAAGAGTCATTATTTACAAAGTAATACAAAGTTGACACTTCTAATGGACTTTTAATGCAACTTTTAAACCAACTTTGCATTAAAAGTGTCATTATTTACCGAATGACACTTCATGACAACATTCATAAAGGCTCCTTCGTGTTCATGACAGGCGCTGTGTCATATTTATGACAGTGTCATGTCAGTCTTATGCACACCCCGTCAAATAAAGTGTTACCCGATATTTATTGTAAGAACTGAAAGCAAACCTCGTATGCTTCAGCCAACTGTGCAAATTTTTCTTTTGCTTGCGGGTCGTCTTTGTTTGTGTCTGGGTGGTACTTTTTGGCCATCTGCGAACAAAACAAGACAAAAAGTAAAAATCAACTTCTGTGATTCTTGCTTAGGTTGCCATTATGCATGTCCTGATCAGGATTCTGCCCCCTGCTACCAATCAGATTAATATAGGAATGGGCATTTCCAGATACACAGTCTCAGCCCAATACTTTATTAAAACTGATGCTATGTATACATGCATAAAAGTGGCTTTAAAGTGTGGCAAAATAAATGACAGCAACAGATATTTTGTCTCAAAAGGAGCTTCTGCAGGATAGCCTTGTGTTTAGCAAACAAGTACTGTATATGCTGAAGAGCTAGTCTACCGATAGCATGTTTTGTCTCTGTTTTGATATGACCCGTTCATAATTCCTCTCGTAATATATTTCAGTGTAGTTCCAATTCATTACATTTCCTACATTGACTGTAAACATTGTAAAAGTGTAAGACTGTTAAAATGCCAGAACCAAGCTGATTTCTATGTGAATTAAATATGCTGCTGGGCTTAAAATACATGAAAGTAGGCTGTGATTTTATTTTTAGATATTAGACCGCACCAAATTGCAGCTCCGCATCTCTTTGGGATTGAACAGACACAAAAATCCCAGACAATAGGGATCTAGAGTATAGCTACAATATTTATATGTGCAAATTCACATTTGCTTGCATGGATAATTTTGAAAGCTGATACATTTTAAGTGCTAATAGTTCACTGTCTGCAGGTCAATAATAAATTTGGCCATTTGGATGGAATGTAGCTGGTCTTGATGCCACAACTTATAATTGTAATAGCCAAGAAGCTAAAGGCCACAGTCAGTAGTGAAGACTTTGTGAAAATATAGAAAATGTCAGGCAAATGTTAAGTTAAACTCATAAATCAGCAATAATATTGCACTGCCACATTTACCACCATAATTTCATATCATAACATTGGGAGTTACAACTACGACAAGCTGCACATGAGGCGAGATCAAACCTGGTAGTAGGCTTTCTTGATCTCCTTTTGGGATGCGGTGCGAGGGACTCCAAGAATCTGATAGAAATCCTGCTTGCTGCTAGAAGAGGCGCTTGTGTGGAAGGACAGCGTGTAGAGAGCATGGGGCGACTTCAGACCTGAATGTTGCCCAGAAAAGTCAGAGGGTAAGTAAATGACATCTAGAAGTGTTACAAAGTTGCAAAGCAGCTTATTTTTCACAGTTCTCAGTTAAAATGTTCAAATTTGTTTGGGTCTCAGACCCAAGACCTATAAAAGTCTCTATAAGCTTATATTGCAAAAATGTTTTGTTCTGATTTTCTTTAATTTTTTTTAAATAATTAATATATATGCGATCAGTAACTGTAGTAAAAATGACTTCAAAATGGCACTGAACTTTATTGGTTAAAAATAGGGTAGTGTTAAAGGATTTCACTAAACTGTATAGAACTGATTTGGCACTGCTGATTTTGCTTTATTGTACTTGGAGAGCAGTCAAAAAAAAAAAAAAAACAATACAAGCATAACTTGCAACAGTTAAAGTACAAACAAAATAGTCTCGTCTTTGCTAATGTCACTTAAAGACTGCAAAGTTAGCAGGTGTGATTACATCACATTTTTATCAACTACTTTGAGGTAGTTCGAGGTACATGTATAGATGTTAAAACCTTATTTCATCGTTGTAACGTTTGTAGTTAGATATTAGTTTACGGTTATCCGATTATTTTAGGCCGTGTCACTTGAGTAAAATGATATTATTATGGTACATGTAGCTTAGCTTATTTTAGCTTAGCTGATGTAGTTCTCACCTGACAGCCCTCTCAATGTCAACGCTTTTCCTGCTCCACCGCAAAACAAGCTGCCCCCACGCCACAACTTCTCGGCTCCCACAGTAGAAAAACTCCGGAGGTTTCCATGCTCAGAAGACAGAACGAAACCGGCAGCTCTTCGAGGTCCAGAGGACACGATGACTGCAATCCAGCGTGAGGAGCTGCGAACGGCCGAGGACGCCATCATGCCGACAGTCACCACCGCTTGTGAGACTGCGCATGCCTGGGAAAACGGTGTGGGCGTGCATAGGAAAGGGGAAAAAAACAAAAAAACAAAAAACAAAAACATTTTTTTGGTTACTTTTTAGTAAATTATACATCAAGCACTATAGTTTTTCAAAAGAGAGGAAAAATATATTTATTTGCAAAAACAAAATCTCATGAAAAAAATTGATGCAAACGTTTTATTCTCCGAGGCTGCACGTTTTGGAACACTGTGTGGTTTAACCACAGGATCGTACGTCGATATCGCCGCCATATTGTGAATGGCATTTTTTTTAGACATGCAAAAACTTCTAAAATCCCGGTCTGTTTTACAGGTTTGGGTTCGAGCTACTGTATGTGTCACTATATGTGGTCTGTTTTGATCAGAGCTTGGCAGGTCCTAGCTATATGTACTCTGTTACATTTATTTTAATAAGTTCATAAAAAAATATTTGTAGGGGTACAAATATTGACACACAAAAATACATCCAGTCTGGAGAGTCTTCTGGTTCGTGGTTTGTTTTCCTTTTCTGAGTCCCCAGGAAAAAAGGTCTACAACTGTCACTCTACTGGTCTGAAGGGGAAATCGAAGACACCGCCCAGTCGTTCGACTCGGCTGGTAGAGCAAATCGAACGAACACCGCGCGGCGAGCCAAAGCTGTCAGCTGCAGCAGCGGCAGCACTCTCAGCAGTACCAACCAGCTCGACAGAGACACCCGGAAGGCACGAAAGTCAATTTGGGAGAGCATTATGAATCGTTTTAAGACCTCCAAATTCAAAAACACCACTCCGAAGGTTGCCAAGAAAGAGGTGAGTAGTGAACCCGCTTCTGGATAGAAACAGTTCTCTTGGCTAGCACTAAATTGCTGAGCTACTTTTGGGGAGGAACGCCTGCCTGTCTGCTTGCAAGGGATGTTGAACTTCCTGCATCTGGGAGCCTGTAGTAAAGAGAAAAATATGAATGCACTTGCTACTAGTGCCTATTTATATGTATTTGTCAGCCTTGTGGCTGCATTTCAGCAGCTGACCATCGTCAGACGTTGCAATGAAACCCATTGTTAAGCTTTTGTTTTACTGATTTGTAATTTTCCCGTTGCATTTGTTGCCCACTTTTGAGTTTTGTTGGGATGCCGCTGAGATTTTTTAAGCTCTCAGCCATGGGGAAAAGGAACGTATAAATTTCAGTAATCGACATGTCTGGACCAGAATTCATGTGTCTTGCATACAAATAAGCCTTTGAACCCATTAGTTCCAGGTTACAGCGCCTGCACAACCCGTGTATGGAGCATTTTATGCAATCTACTGCCTCCATGCAGACAAATGAAAGCCTGGCATGCACACACCCACCCATAATCGGTGGATGTCCCCCAGTCTCTGCACACGCAGCAGGTGGTGCCTTGCTCCTGTGAATGCTGAAGCAATAATTCTTGTAGGCATGTAGCTGTTCCGAGCCATGTGCTTTCATTTCAAAACGCAATGCAGGAGCAAAAATAGGACGGGAGACGTAAGGAGCACAGTGAGGCAAGCAAGGAGCGGTTTGAGGGGCTTGACAGGAAAATAAAGACGAGTGGGTGTTGCTTGATTGAATATTCATAGATGAGTTGGTCCAGCTTTCGTTTGAGGGAAACAGACGCTCTCTTGCAACACTGCCGAGCCAGTTTCTAATCATCTATGCAGATCTTGTTGAAATGTCTTTGAGGTCTTAAGTGAAAACAAACCAATATGCAGCTTCATAGGAAAACAAAAAGAAAAGATTATTAAGTGTTCCCGGAGCAAAACTATTAATGCCTTCTTTATTCATACTGTTAGTGTTGCTTTTTGTTGTTTTTTGTCCAACAGCTTAGCAGTAATTATTGGAGCATGTTGTACACACATGCTGCTCTTGCCATGTTAACGTTATGTAAGACCTTTCTCTGCTGTGCAGTGAAAGGAGCACTTCCATTTCCTCTGCTCTGTGCTCGTTCTAAAACTCTAAAGTGTGTGCACACTCAGCTAGATCCTTCCTGTTTATTGCTGGCTTCTTTTTCTTTGACGGTTGTTGCACCAACTTGGTCACATGCTCTCCTCCCTGTCATTAAGCTCACACTTTTTTTCCCCCATGTGTTTCTTTTTTTCCGTTCATGAGTGGGTTTCCTTATTTTTGCCTCTTTGTCTGTAAATGTAGGGATGGATCAACAATATCCACGCTGGCTCCATCTCCTGCCAGGGGAGCCACATCACAGCAAGCTCCAAGCTGGTGGCTTTCAACACCGATCAGGCTGGTATGGCTTTAATGTTGTGGCAAAATCAAAAACACTGTCTTTAGATCAGACATCTGCAGCTGTTACAAATGAAAGATACATTTTGCCCAATTTCCCTGCAAATGTTGTTGATGACCGCTGAACTCCCTTAAAATTAAGATAGCCTTGCTTATATGTGGAAAAAAGAAGCTACATGTTGTAAAATGAAAAGCAATTGTCTTGCGCGCATAAGAACCAAAAAATAAGTCACATAAAACAAATTTTTCATTATGAAAAATATTTGATGCAAACTAAACACAAAACAGATTTGCTCCAGTTTTTTTTTTTTTCCATATTTTTGTAAAATGAAAAAGTTACATTGAAATAAAAAACACATTTTGAAATTAACAAAAGCTAATATAAAATATACCCTTCATAAAAAAAAATATAAATCTGAAAATCTATGTTCCTAGATGCTCTTATTCCACTCCAGTTTCTATCTCTTTCTTTCCAGTAAATAACTGTAATACTATTTTGTGTCGATTAATCACATTGAGGTTTTTGGGTTATTTCACATAACAAAATGTGTAATGCTTAAAGGGGTAGGAGTTATTTTTCCAGGCAGTGTTCAGGCCTCATGAACCTTTTTTTGGTATCAGTAAATGGGTTTTATTGTGTGATTTCTGCCAGGTTTTATGTGCTGCATGTCTCTGTAGGTGGTGGGATGGTGGGCCTGACCTCAGTCAGCCCTTCCGATGGCCAATGGACGGTCACCCAGATCTCCTGCCATTCCGGTACTTTTCTCTGTTTTTGTTTAATTTCATGTGATGCAAATAAGTACATGGGTCATCACCATTCAGATTTTGTGAGTGCTTATAAACGATGTGCTTTTTGTTAATACCAAATTTTTTCTGAGTTATTTAGTATCTTAAAGCACACAAAGAGCCACATTTTGTGCAAAAATTATACTTGGAATATATCTGACGTCCTGTGTAGCTTATCTTTAATGAGTTAAGAGCATATTGTGTTTTTGTAAAATAAAGAAGTGCAGACAGTGTCTAAAAATAAAAGCTTGACAGATAGGACCCATATCATTGTTTTTAACTTGAGTTTTCTTTTCTCCTTCAGATCTGGTGACTGATATGGACTTTTCTCCCTTTGATGAGTGTCTCCTGGCAACCTGCTCTGGGGATGAAACGGTAAGCTCTGCAATGTCCTACTTTCTTCCCAACTTTGCCATTATTTGTCCCCTTTATCTTTCTTTCCCTACCCTACCCTTCAGTATCCTCCAGAATATTTCTTTCAATTCCCCTTACTTCCAAATGTTGTTTTCCTGACATAAGGTTTTTTGAGATCTCAAAAAAAAAAAAAAAACAGGAACCTCTTACGGTCTATTATGCACAATCCAGACCTCATTGTATTTTAATTCACATTGGAAAACTTCCCTAAAACCTTACTGAGACCATCCGTCTTCTGACAGATGTTATGGCACAGTCTTTATCTGGTCTGAACGGAGTCATAGTTTTGTTGTAGTGTCATAAAACATAAAGTTCATAATTAAACCCTATAGCATGACTTGTGTATCTGAATCTGACATTTCCCTGTGTTAAATCAGTAGTCATCACCTCTAGCTGTCTTATCTACACCGAGAAGAAAATGAATCGGCATTAAAACCTTGACAAGACGATATGGTCACCCGAATTCTTCACCATTCCAGATGGAGAAGAATGTCAAACATTTACTAAGACCGTTGCCAGTAAAAACAAATAGGAGATATTATCCTCACATCTGACACTCCTGTGTGTGCAGGTGAAGCTGTGGCGTTTGTGCGATCCAGAGCAGGAGCAGCCCAGCAGTCCTGAACTGACTCTACAGCCAGGTCAGGGCAGGCTAGAGCTTGTGCACTTCCATCCCACTTCCTCGGGCCTGCTGGCTGTTGCAACCACCAAGTCTCCTCTGATTTGGGACACCAGCAGGCAAGACGCGCCTCTTGCAGGTAATCGCGTTTAAGTTTCTGTGTGCCCTGACGAAATTAAACTACGTGTCTCAGAAAGTTTTGTCTCGTTGTACATTATGTATCATGTCTTCAGTCTGTGTCAGTTAAAGCCATGTTCATGTTGTTTTTATGTGTAGCAAAAATATGTATTTGGTCTGGAGTGAAGCAGTAGGTTGGCTTTTTTTTTTTTTTTTTTTTTTTTTTTTTTTTGCTGGAGAATGTCTGACTGACCTGCCTACATTTTACAGCCCTGTGGCTCTGTCTAAGTGCTGGAGCAGCAGAGGTAATGTTTTATTTCGCAGTCCTGAGGCTAATCTCCTCAGGCTGGCCTCAGGATGCACTCACTGTATTCTGGCCTCATTCACCCCCCTCCCCCCATATTTTGCTCCCCTTCCACAAACACTGCACACCCACTCCACCTCCCCATGACAGCTGACCTGGCTGCTGCTCACTGCTGATCCAGCATCTCATGAGCTGCTCCCTCCACAGAGTCTTTCATTTCCTTCATTTGTTGTTGTTATTTTGTGGTCAAGGGGAAAAAAATCTAAGGTTCTTACTTAAAAAAAAAAAAAAAAAAGAGTAAATCTTTATAGGAACACCCTTTATTTTTCATCCGTTTGTTTCTTGGTGTTGCAAAGAAACTTCTCGCACGCTGTGCTGTGCTCTCTTCTGACACAGCAGAGTTTTGTACATCAATGCTTAAACTTTTCACACATTCTTATGTAAATCATCCGCTCTCTCTTTGTCCTTTTCTGAATTGTTTGGCTTCATCTTTCCTTGTTTTTCTGTGGTGACGTCTTCAGAATATTGTTTTTTTTGTCACGTCTCTGTGTTTGTTGTCATTCTTTGTTCACCATTCGTGTTGTCATGCTTCCTCTTTTTCCTAAACTTTTTCCGTTCCTGTCTGATCTTTATCTTGCTGTGTTTGCTGTTCCCTTTCACCTTAAATTGATCGTCTATGTTCGCAGCCTTGGAGCAGCACAGCGACCAGCTGCAGAGTCTCAGTTGGAAGCGAGACGGCTCCCTTCTTGCGTCTTCCAGCAAGGTGAGGCTAATTCACCAAGATTAGACAGGAGACATGAGCATTGCCTGATTTGTTTTAATTAATCTTGCAAATAGACAGTTTCACATAAACGTTTAAGATGATCTTGAGACTTATGTTTTGAGAATGGCTTTGGCTGCTCTTCTACTTATTTTGTTTTTTTTCTGTCTTGTATCCTTCTTAACTCTATAAGAGATAATAATGTTCATTTGGCATTCTCTTTTTCTCAAAGTTGTGCTCATCCATGTAAAATGCCAGGATTATAGGATGTTTAAAAGGAAAGTATTAATCATTTCAAAATTTTGCTCTACTACAGTATGACATTTATCCTGGAAAATAAGCAATTGTGAGGAAATATCTAAAAACAATAAATAAAAAAAGATGGCAATGACCTTGATACACACCCTCAAATGTTTATATAAAGTCTTTTCAGTTTACGTATAACATCAGTTATATTAACTACAGGTAATGCTAATAAATAGGACAAGATTACAGAATATATGTAGGAAAACATGGACATAAAAAACTTGACTTTCCTCCAAAATTTGTTGAAATGTTGAAAGCGAAGAGGCCACCAAGAAGCCGTTAGCAGCACTGAACCAGCTACAGAGAAATCTGTGTTTTACATGCGACAACAATCATTACTTTGCCATATGTTTGGACTGGAGTGTAGAGTTACAAGACGGATAACAAAATGTCCATATCTGCCTAAAACCTGTAACTGTAATCCTGAGTTATGGTCAGAAAACATACTACATTATTCTGTCATGTTGCTTCTCTTGATTTGACCTATTATATTGTATTGTAAAAGTGATTTCCATTGCATTTAATTGAACAGCACTAAAGACCAATCAGTTTTGAAACCAAAACTATACCACTTTTATTAGAAACTGAAGGATGAAGACAGATTTGATCTGTATAGCATCCTAATGAATCCAGATCCACATCCAAGTCAACAAAAGAACAACTCCTCCAGACAAAAAAAAAAAAGTTTTTAGACGGATACATTACCTAAATCTGATAGAAAATATATCTTGTCTGGAGATTCCCAGACGATTGCTTTGGTGAACTTTTGCTACATAAAACTGACAAATACTGACTTGTGAAGATGTCGCATGGTAATGGAATTCAACCTAAGAAGATTGAATGTTTTAATTCATTAAAAGATGCTTCAGCCAAGTATTAGATTGAGCATGTGCACACTTATCTAATGAAGTTCCTAAACTTTATATATACACATATATTTCTCCATTAAAAGGTTAGTTTCTTTTTTAATGAAATTTTACAGGAGATGCATTGCATTAAATGCCCAATCTTTAGTCAATTTGCACAACACATTTTCACAGTTTTTTTTTTTTTTTTACTAAAATTGGCACAAGAGTGACCTCACAAAGAAACGAATGGCAGAAGAACTTTTTAAGCATTCCTAAAATCCTGAAAAAGTAAAAGCTATGATGCTTTATACTTTGCTTTTAAAGAAAGCAAAGTAACCATTTAAAACCATCATTTTTCATTAAGAGGTTTATTTGGACCCAGGAGCCATTTGCTGCAGTTACAGGTTGTCACCACTAGATGCTGCCACTGAACCATATCCACCTTCTCAGTTTGGAGAATTCAATCAAAATGTCAACAAGGTGAAGCTCATAAAAGAGGGCGGGAATGGCGTTCAGCATTGGTTTAGGAATTAAGATTTTTTCAAAGGAAAACGGGGAAAAACTTTGATATCAGTTCAATGTAAAAACTTTAATTACCAGCTTTGTTACAGCGGTGAAATAGTAATGCCAAAGACATTATTACTAAGGGCCTGAGGAGATTTCCCTAAATGAGATTGGAAAACTGCTTGGAAATTAAGAAACTAATGGAAACAGGCTGTGTGTGAAGGTTTAGTCACTCGGGGTTGTAAATCTGTCTCATCGCTATCTGACCTTTCAGTCCCTGTACCCAGCATAGCTTAATGGCCTCCTTGGTCAAACAACTTTTATGTTGCAAAGCTTCAGTGTTTTACACATATTTATGTTGAACATCGTAAACCGTAAAGAGAGGGTAATTAATTGTACAAGATAAAAAGGTCCTTCTCTATATTAATGGGCTTTCTATTAGGTTATAGTGAATTAACAGAAAGAAAAAGACGCGATTAAAATTGTTCTATAAGTACAATGTGGGACGTTAATGTAAAGATACTGCTCAATAAGGTAGAATATAATTGAAAAGTTATTTTATTTCAGTAATTGGTTCAAATAATGAATCTAATTTTCATGGTTTTTTGTGTTAATTTTTTTGATTAGCAATGATCTTCTGTGGTTCACAGTGCTTGTTGAGTCTCAGTGACTTTCTGCTTGACAGCTGACAAGTCAGCATGTTTTTACTGGTCCTATGCAATATTCTAATGGTACTACATTTTGATACATTTATATCTATAAATTCTCTTTCTTTATTCATATTTTTATGACTTATATTGATTTTAATAATCCTAACTGACCTAAAACAGAAACGTTAAGCTTGATTCAGTTATTTGAAACATTAGGATGATTTTAATTATTGAAATTAACTTTTTATTGATATTCCACTTTATTGAGATTCATGTTTGTTCTTTGACTTATATCTTATTACATACCTAGAGTGACCTTCTCTTTGCTTTGTTTCTTTGTTGAAATCTCAGTGGCTGATGGGAAAATTTGTGCAAGGCCGCTGGATCCTACATTAGACCATGTGCAATGACGTTTTCTCATCCTTGAGAACAAATGACCTTTGACACAGAAATGTACCAAGTTCACCTATTTAATAGCTATGATTGTTGGTTGGCTGCCCCTAGTTTGTCTCTTTCTGACAAGTAACAAATTACTCCAGCCATCACAGGATTTGTCCAAACCATGACATTCTTGACAGGATAATCATCCTAATCAGAGCTACAAGCTTTACTGATGCAGCCTGAAAGATCAAGACACCTGAGAAGAAAGTGTGTGTGTGTTTGAGGGCCTCTGAGTTTTTAGCCATGTTCAACTCGGGTGTCATTTAACTAAAAGGGCCGCTTTCACTCCCTTCAATTGGAGTTATTAAAGCAAATAGAGCTTGCCAACATGTGGGTCCAATCCCCAGCTCTTCTGTAGGGTAAACACTGGTGCATGGGCCTTGGGTGGGGGAAGATGAAGGGAATACCCCGTCCCCGAAGAGCAGTAATCATGACTGGCCTCATTTGGACTGAAAGAAAGGTGTATTTATGGCACGTGTGTAGGAGGGGAAAAAAAAAGAAAAAGAGAGAGATTCTGTAAAATGCAGGCAAAGCTACAGGTAGTGTGAGTGACAAACAGGATCAACTATTATGCTGCCCAGACACCATGCTGTAACGAATACTAGATAAAGAAGCTACAGTCTCAGCAGGCTTTGACCCGAGTAACCACGGGAGACTGGGAACAGCAGTCTGGCAGTGCCGTCTGTTTGACGAGTGCAGCGACTGATGGAGAGCGCTGCCGGGTGAAGATTCCCAGCGTCTGTGTGTGTGTTCGGTGCGCAGTGAAAACTCATCAACGGCAGCTTGAGAGTGACGCGCCGCCTCTTTGATTAAACAGCTGCCGCATAAGCACACCCGCACAAATCCAGACGCGGCCATGCAGGGCTCCCATCTGTGCATTTATGAGTTTAGGTGGTATGTGTTTTTCATGTGTGGTATTGTTAGAGGGATAAGAGAGAGTGATTGTTTGAGTCTGTGCATTTATGCAGTTGTTTGGTGAGCACTTCTGTTCATGAATAGCCCCTCATTTGTGTATTTGCACAGCCAGATATTGTCCTCCTTTGTGTGTTGTTTGCACTGCAACACTTTGGTTGGTTGTGAGACCCAAAATGCTCACTACTGTGCACCTCTGTGAAACACAGTGTGTGTTTTGGATCACAGAGTACCAGAATTTTGACTATTTCTCAGTCTACTACAGCAGACATAGACAGAATACTGTTAATTTATTTGAGTGTTTTAGCACATCATTATAAGAAATGCTTTGGAAATCATTTGGACAAGTTTGTCACACTTTCTTTGGATGTTTTTGGTTTCATGTCTTTTGGAAAAGTGTATATACTGCTCGAGCAGTTCTTCACTGTGTCTCTCCAGAACTGGGAAACAGCATCCAGGAATAGTTTTAGGGAAAATAACACACCCCTGTGTAAGACGCCCAAGAAAACTGGGAAACCGCATCGGTCCCAAGCAAAGCATTTGCCATAATGTTATGTTAACATTGTTTTGTGCCATAGCTATTAGCATTTAAGTAATGAGATGAATTTAAAAAAATACTCAAACTCATCAGAACTTTAGACATGTAATCATTTATGCTCTTTTTAAAATTAAATTGACTTTATAGGCCATTATGAGGATCTATCCTCTATTTATATTTTTATGCAAGAACATTCGTATTTAATTATTCCAAAGCATAATTGAAGGAAAGTCTGCAGCGAAGTAAAATTTTGATAATAGTTTCTGAACCATTCTAAGCTCCAGTTTGTCCCAATGTTTTGTTTGTTTTAAGAATTTTTTTGGCTCGATTTCCTGTTGTTTGATAGTGAAATAACAGAAAAAGGAGACTGTGAGAGAGGAGAAAGACCTGTTGCAAAGGTCGACAGGATGAGGCTCGAACCTGTGATGGCCGCATTCAGGACTGAGGCCTCTATATATGAGTCGCACGCTTTGCCCGTGCGCCATCACTGTGCTCTGTCTCAATGTTTTTAATTGGGTTTTCAAGAAATAAATTTACTAGAATTGTAAACTAAAGCTCGGTGGAAAGAACAGGTGGAGTCTTACCCAAAGGACATGAGGAGGAGATTTGTTTGAGTGTTGTTCCTGGACTGCTCTCTGAGCCCGGAGCTTACTCCCAGGTCACAGAGGCCTGAAAACAGACCTGGAGGGGCATCATATTCGTGGGTGGGCTGCACAAAGACAAGTCAGATACCAAAAACCACCCAAAACAAAACAAAACGGTTCATTATTCATACCAATGTTTACTATTGATGCCAAAAATTGCAAATAGATGCATCTTGCAATTGCAGAAAGGATCAGAGTGGAGGCGAGGTAACGCTCTGTTCAAATTTTTCCAACATGTGTTTTTATGTGAAAGGATAGCAGGATAGAAATCACAATGATTCTTGCTGAGTGTGTCCAAGTGGAGTTTTCTGTGTTATAGTCAGCCTCCTGATTCCCTTTGACATGTATATGTTAGGTGTGGCATGGTTGAGCCTAAGTGCTTAGAAGCATTACCTGCTATCAGCTCCATGTGTCAGGCGGTTGCTGTGATCATAGTCACACAGCAGTATTGAGTGACACGGCTGCAGACACATGCGTCCCGCACAGCCTGATCCCATTAGGCATCATTTCCTTTCAATCACATACAGTTCCCTATGATTGGCTGCTGTGGCGGAGACTGTGTGTGTGTTTTAATAGACTGGGGTCAAGGCATATGAGGGCACAGAGAGGTCACTGGATTTCATTTGCTGATGGTGAATCAGTGAGATTTTTGCTGATTGAATGACTAAACTCTGAGCAGTTTTGTTCTTTGTTTGGATTACGCTAACGAGGAGGGACCACTTGTTAATACTTTCAGTATGCATCATTAATATTCTAGCTTTTTATGTGGGTTGCATGAAAATTCTATTGCCAGCTGAAAAGTCTGTAATTTCTTCCACATTTTCTTTAAGGCAATTTTGAAAATCCTGAACTCAAACAAGCTATCTGACCTCTCTTACATGTTAAACTTCTTACTCCTCAGCTTGCCTCTTATCTTATTTCAACTTAACTTCAGAATCTTTGTATAAACACAGATCTGGGAATGAAACTAATCATCATGCAGAACAAAGAACACCTAGGTTTTAGAGTTTAGACTTATTTGAAATTTATTTGATTTGCTCGCTGGTCGGCTCAGGCTTCTGTGGTGCGTTTAATAAGCCTACAATACATACAGCACGGAGAAAGCCAGATGAAAAAATGCAATATCAAGTTGTGTCAATCTTTTTATGGTCTCAATGGAGGAATTAGCAGCTTATGCCAACATGAGGCATGTGAGAGTTTGATTCAGGACTCGGCATACGGCCATGGCTTGTGCTATGGCTGCACCCTCATCACACGCACGTTGGGCTGGCATCACTCAATTTTACTTGTTGAAAAGCTCTTTGTGTTTTGACTGATATTTGCATTCTGACCAGATAATTTTCTGACTGTATCAAAAAGGATCTAATCAATAAGCAACCTTATATGATTTCCCTGCCATACAGACATTTCCATGATGAGACCCCTTGCACATAAACCTCCGATTTAAAAAAAAAATGGGGGAAACGTTTCTATGTACATTACATTGTATTTGTGAAATATTTTGAAAGCCATGGTTAGGTTCCACTTCTACCATCTTTATGTACTTTATTCTGCCAAATACAACTGTAATAAATTTGAAGTGATCCAGCAATGTTTGGAAGGCTGTTGAGCTCTAAGAGACTTAGACATTTAATATATCTAGCAATGCCTTTACATATGAATGTTACTGATCAAAATTTTTGTTTTTTTTTCCATTATAAACAATGTCTCATTTACCAGTACAAAGTTTTTTTATAGCCCATTCCATCCCTTTTCTTTTGTTTTTAATCTTGCTTTTTTCTCCTGCAGGACAAGATGTTGCGAGTGTTTGATCCCAGAGCCCAGTTGACACCTGTTCAGGTAAGACCACCAGACTTTGATAAATCATAGGAGGAGTTATGGTCTTCTTGGTCTGTTAGTAAGAAAACTCCTTCCTTTCGAAATCACTGTTGTATGGGTGTAATCACCACTGGTCATTCACCACTATTGGTAAATGATTATATAGTGGTCATTTACCAATAGCGGTGAATGACGCTAATCGTTAATACCTGTCGCTAATAGGAATTAGCGATTAGCAAATGTTTTTTTCCCCCATAATGTATGTACTATGCATGTTGACAGTATCATGGGTTGCTCCCACTGGCCACTCAGTGACTCATCTTGCTCTAATTTATGAATGTGGTGCACATGGTGGAGTCCCTGCCCTCAACTTCCCACGGTACCCACCCCTCTGATACAGTGTGAACTCAAATACTCCCTTTTTTTTAATTTTTTTTTTTACCCTCGATGTAAATCTCTCACTGACCCCCACATCTGAGCCAACGGTTGCCATCACAACGAGCATCAACGGGAAGGCAGAGCTGTCAAGCTGTTTCGGAGCTGAGAGGAGAAGAAATGGAAGTGTCACGAGAGGCTCCTCACCGTAGAGCAAATATTCTCACACATTTTGGTGGTGGACCTCCCAGTGTGTTTTAATTACTGGGATGCTCAGCCCGCCTCGTGGGCTCTCTGGTTTTGTAAATACGAGGAATCCTGCGAAAACACCGCATGCCAGAGCATATTAAATATCGCATCCCAGAAATACCTGGGAGGCACATCAGCTTGTATGGCAATGAGAGGGGGAGCGTATTTGTGTGTTCACACTCTGTGTACTTGTGTGGACTCTTTCATCTGTTTACACTATGTGCTCAACCGTGCGTTCTTTATTTGTTTTGAAACTTTCGAGATCTCTCTGAGAAGCGTAGCGAAGATTTCTGATAGTTAACGGCGCTCTCTGTTGTCTGAGCTTGCAATGGGAACTTCAAAGCTTTTCTTTGAAATACAAATTATTCAGTGTAATTCAAATATAATTTAAATGAGCTTTCACTTGATACTATTGAAGGGGTGATTGAGTTGCGTACTGTTTCTGGTGACAGGGTAAAAGGACATCATCTTATACAATTTCTAAATCTGTCTTTTTTTTTAAATTTAGCATCAAAATCAAGGCAGCAAGACACTTGATCAGCTATTTTGTCATATACCCCATTATTTTAGTTCAGCAGTTGTGAATTAGATGCATTGTGCATGAAATGTATATTGCAAGGTTATTGATCACCTGCATTGTTACATTTTGTGAAATTAAGTTATAAATGACCACAAACTGTTTTATTCAGAGTTATCTGTGTTTAATCTTAGAAAATCCAGTCCAGAGTGTAATAAAATAGATGGGAAAAGCTCAGGATAGGAAGCATGGAAAAGTACACCATGCTTGTTCCATTCGAACCCTGAGTTACGTTTTCTCAACTTCCTCGATTTCTTTGCATAGTTTCTGCATGATATTTGTGTGTGGGCTTTTTTATTAGTTTTTTCATGATCAAAAGCTGAAAAAATTTCTGTATTCAATCAACAAATAATTATGATTAACAAATCCCAGTTGCCAGATTGGCACCCACAGAAGTTCTAATGAAATAGTTGGTAGATTTTATTCATTTCTACCATATTTGTTTGTGCATTAGAGGGTTTGGAAAGTTTTGCTTGTTGAGTCATAACTTGTTTGGTTAGAATATTGATATGACTTTACACAGTGGCTCAATTCTCTTTACGAAGTGGGAAGGATGAGAGAATGGGCTCATGCTAAGTGTTTGGTACAGTGGCAGGTCTGTGATGCTGTGGGTCAGTTCCTCTCTGGGAACTTTCATGCCATAACTCTGATTTTTAAAGATCAGTCATTGGAACTGAAACTAACATGTGCCGTCTTTGGGTTTTCAGTAGGACGTTGATCCAGAACATGGTCAAATAGATGAAAATGGGTCACCAGTCATATCAGCCCTCTTCCATGAGCGTCCCAAGCAGTGGGCCAAAAAGCTGTGAGATGAGCTGAAGAGAAACAAGCATGACAGTCTAAAGAGATCATGCAAAGGGGAAAGGCCAAAGACCTTTGTTTGGATGCTTTATTCTTGTGAAATGTAGCAGGGGAACATGAAAAACTTTGTTGTCGCCTTACTGTCACAAATGTTCTTTGTCAGATTACAAAGAGTCTGGTTACTTTGGTTTGCTAAACAGCCTTAGAGCCAATTTGAACTGCTTTTCTGCTATCTTAATGATTTCTCTTCTCCCCAAACTCCTTGATTTATTCTTCCGCCCTCATTACCACAGAGACGACCAAGATGTGCAGATGTGATTCAACCCACTGTCCTCTTCACACGGCATATGACTTAACCACCTCAGACCTTCAAAAGTTGAGGCACAGATTTAAGTTATTAGAGGGTTACTCTGGTCCTCCTTTTTTTTTTCTTTTCTCCCCTATCTCTCTCTGAAACTTTGAAACACATCAGGTCCAGCAGTCGGAGGCTTTGGTTTTAAAGGCCCCGGAGAACAGATTGGGAAGAGCCTCACCCCGACAGCTTTCAGTTGTGCAACTGTCTCTGGAGAATGGGAGAGCCACAGCAGCTCCAATTAGCACCCCATCTGTTGAAGAGTGGTCAACAGGGTGCGGATGACAAATCCTTAACACGCTGAAATGTAGGAGTACAGTAATTTGATTGTACAGGCCAACAAAGCTGCCGAACACCATAAAACATGACGGAATACAGCATTTCTCCTTTTGCTGAGTGGTTTCAGAAAGATTCCTCAAAGTATTTCTTTGTGCCTGATGTGAGGACAGTTGTAAAGCACGTTCTCTAACTTGCATTTTGATGAGTAAGTATAAAAACGGCAGGAAAAAGGCCAGCAGGGCCACAAAGAAAAATGAGAAGGCCAACGCAAGGGCCAAACTATTCGACTTTGTAGCGATTCTGGGAGGTCCGGTTGGCTTCTTACATGAATTACAACTAGTTGTCCTCATCAAGAGAAGCCACAAGTCTTCCTGAAAATAGTTCTGGGCAACAGAAACCCAAGAAAACTGGAGCTTGTTAAAGCAAGTCGGAGATTTCACTTAAAATGCCTCTACAATAAAGAGCTAAATGACAGTTAATGGATTTTACCTGATTCAAAATTCCTTCCCATGTGTTTAGTAAGTAATCCCAGTATTTACATAATTATGTAAAGTTTGTTTTCACTGTACACAATCTTGACCCTCAGCCAATTATTTGTAGCATTGACTAAGATTGAGTGGAGAGACTTTGTGAACACCAAATTTAAAGCACTGCCTCAGATTCTTTATTGGATTTAGGTCTGGACTTTGACTGGGACATTTACCATAAACCATATGCTTAGATCTAAACCATTCTATTGTAGATCTGCCTGTATGTTTAATGTTGTTATCCTGAGGACAGGTAAAACTCTTCCTTAACTCCAAATATTTTTAAAGCCTCTAACAACTTTTCCTTCTGAATTGCCTTCTGTGAGTTGCATCATCAAAACATAATTCTTCTACCACCATCTTATACAATGTGCATGGTGTAAATTTTCCACCTTATGTATTGATTAGCATGTTGACCAAAAGCTCAGTCTTGATCTCATGTGACAAGAGCACCTTCTACATGTCTGCTGTGTCCTGTAAGTGTTTTCCATCAGCTATGTACTTGAATTTCTTATGGGGTTTTTTCAGCAGTGGCTTTCTTTTAGCAAAATCTTCAAGAAACCTCGGACTTGTACAGCTGTTGTCTTGACCGCTGTTTGTTGTTAAGACAACTAACGGCTCCTGTCTTGACTGATTTTCTCACCTGATGGATCTGTACATCTCCACCAGTTACCATGGACCAACTAGCTGCTTCTCTGATACCTGACCTGTCCAGTTTAGCCGGACAGGCATCTAGGATACTATTTATGTTTCATGTTTTTGAATGAACAGTTTTCAGTTAGGGTAGGGTAAACGACGTTCATATTAAATTTCTCTGTTCGCTGAATGCAAATCGACACCACACTTTTTTATTTTTTACATTTTATCTTTGAAAGGTTTTGAAAACCATTCCTGGTTTTCCTTCTACTTCACAATTATGCACCACATTCTGTTGGGCAACCAAATACATCCCCAATAGAGTGCACAGAAGTGTGTGTTTGTAACATATAAAAATTAAGTCTCGCAAAACGGACACTTTTTAAAACCACCTGTGTTTAGAATCAAATCTTCAGGGACATTATTGATGGTCTATATTTTGATCCTGATTCAGAGGCTCTATGACTGAGTCAGCCTGCTCTGACTCAGTCATAAGTGGATCTCCCCCCACTACCTCTCCAACCACCAGGTGGGGTAATTAAAGCTCTTAATTACAGTCTTATTCTCGCTGTATTTATGGAAAATGGGATTACAGAAGAAAATTAAAGTCTTGGAGAGAACGAGCAGTAAATATTTTGTCTGTAATCTGGTTGTTGAATTTACTAAGCTGGCTCACAAGGTAGAAAATTGTCTGGATGCTTTTTTCGGTTTCTCTGCAGTAGAGAGCTTTATTTTGGGAGAAAAAAAGTCTTTATTTGACATATTATTTTTAGCCTCAGTCCTTTTTTTTTATTGGAAAAGCCACCTTATGTATTATTTTTCCAAATTTTTCAAACTATTGGGATTGGGGAAGAAAAAGAATCACTCACTTGCTTGTTTAGTTAAAAACACACTCGGCGTGAGAACGGGAAAATGTCGAATGATCAGCTTTTTCTGTTTCTGTAGCCTCTATTCTTGGTTCCAGCCGCCCCGCCATAACATCCCTCGACTGGCCTCTTTAGATAAGTTGCTTTTGCATCTTTGTGTATTTAGGCCTCTGTGCTACGTTCCTGGTCAGAGCCACAAGACTCCTCAGGCTCTTCACTCACTTATTCTGACCTGATACTAATGAGACACGTGCCTTTGCGGTCGTTTGTCTTTCTTCCACTTGTCTGCATTTTTTGATCTACCTCCCAATGTCTTTGTATTTGCTGCGTGTGTGGATCTGTTATTGAGAGTGCATGTGTGTGCGCGCACGCCATATGTGCTTCAAATTACAGTGCCGAAAATACCCCTCATAGTTTTGGGCCACTACTGGCCATAGAGCTGTCGATCTGCGGTTGCTGGAAGACGAGGCAGACTGGAAAAGGGAATAGTTTGCTGGACTTGGGGGCCAGATTCCTCTTTTTCAGCCCGAGCTTCTGCTGCTCTGGGTGAAATTAGAGAGCACCGTGGGCTAGAAGGGGTTTGGATCTGATGAGGGAGCGCTGGGCAGGGCCAAAGAAAAGCACAGTGGTTTCAGTACAGTACCATCTTTTATGCCCTTCCATAAATTACAGTCTGAGCTTCCTGGAAGGTGTGTTTCCCGTTCCCGTGATTCACAACGGAGCCAAACTTAACTGTACTTAAGGTTGATCTTGTACTTCTGTTTTGTGCTTAAATGTATCTTTTCATCAAGAGTAAACCACAGGCAGACAGGCTAGGACTTTGTGTGCTCATTTCCCATTCTTTTAGTTTCGGCTCACAGATTAGAAGCTAGATGGAAATGGGCCTCTTGCGCAGCCTGGACAAGGAGGAAATGTGCTTCAATTGTTTTTGATTTCTGGATTGTGAAAAAAAATGTATTCATTGATTACATTCCCCTTTCTATCTCTTCACATATGTCCATCCTCCCCTTCGTTCATCCGTCGCCTCCCTATTGAAAGCCTGACCACTTTGAAAGTATCTGCAGTATACAGAGCAGAATAGAAATATCCTTTATTTTCCCCACAATGGGGAAATTTCTGTGCAGCACTTTAAAGTCTGGTTAAAAAGGGTTAAAAGTCTGGGAGTTACAGTCTGGGATTTTGACATGAAAAACGTGTGGGAACCCTGAGGACTGAGGTGAAGGCAAAACAGAAAGACGATACGGTTAGGTTTAAAGTAGGCCTCTTTGTTTCTACATGTGTTTTCCTCAATGCCCCTTTTTATTTTAATGTGCAAATCTACAGCTAAAAAAACTTCTCTGTGATATCAGAATTACAAAATGACCAGGTAAACTTTAGATAAACTCAAGATAAAATGTCATGGCTCATTTTATTTTTAAGAAAGGCTCAATGAAACCACAAAACAACTTATGCATTAGTTTGAATTATTATTTTTTTTCTTTTTGCATGTTCGGCATGGCTGTAATCCTCATTATCCAAGTTGCGAGAGCAATTTTGGCTCTCAATGCATCCAGTGTTAGGTTTGAGTCATTTAAGCTCTCATTTAACCTTTTATTAATAATAGGTGAAATATTGAGTTGTGTTTGTAAAAATATCTACCTAAACACTTTAAACTCAGTGTCCAATTAGAGATGTTAAAAAAAATATATGTTTCCTAGTTTCAAAATTGCCCTGTGCCCTGGACAAGCAAGATTTTTCTCACCGAAGGCTAGTGAAGGAAACTTTTGATGTGTTTTAGTGAGTGAAACTTGTGTGTGTGTGTGGATTTGGAAAATGTTTAAAGCAAACCCTAGAGGGATGCAAAGTCAACACTGTGAAAATGTGAAAGAAAACATATTTAAAGAGCAGGCAGCCTTGTTTCAGACTTCACAAGATGCATGATTTAGACCCCCCCCCCCCCCCATCGAGCCAAGATCTACGTCTAGGTTTTAAAAGTTATTTGTAAAAAGTAGCTCATGTGATCATTTTAAAGTGGAAAAGTCCTTTCAAAGGATTTTATAACCAGTATTGTTTGCAGTCTTTTATTACCGGCTGAGTTCAACACAAGTTTCTCTTTCTGCCTCTCAAACCGGATCAGTGCTTTTTTAACAGCCTTACTTTAAATATAGACATGTAAACAAGATACGCATTTAGCTGCTGGCTTTTTCTTTAGCAACATCCAGCTCTCTGACCGCTCCATCTCACTCCTGTGGTTTGCCTCTTTGCGAATACGCACCTTCTTTCCCAATCACTCACAAACCCAGCAGATCATGCCTGTATCGCCCCCCCCCATCAAGCCCTGCTGGGTTCAGGACCTGGTAATGGCCAGCGGTTAACTCAGCCCAGATGTTTAGTTCCCCTCGTGTTTTCTTCTCTTCATGTTCTTTTGTTCCATCTCTCAGCTCCCTGCATTACTGGTTACCACCTCACTGCCAGTTTGAGTTTTATGGGAGTCAGGAAAAAAAAACAAAACTGTCAAAACTCTTTTCTAATGAGGAGATAGGATTTTATCCTGACGGGTGAGTGGAATAACGGAGTGAAATCTGGATAATCCATTCACTTCCCTGGATGGGATGGGTCTCAGTCAGGATTCATCTGTCAGTGTTGAGGGTTTTATGACCTGCGGGAACTCCTCGGGTTGGCCTTTTTTCTTTTATAAGTAACTTGATCATCTTGGAAAGCTTTTAATTGATGTTTTATTTAGATTGTATGTTTTTATATAGCTTACTGCATCCTGAGATGTAATTGAGGCAGGAGGAAAAAGTCCAAGGCTCAGTTTCGTGGGCATCGGCAGCATGATTTGAGGTTTCTAGTTGCTTAAACTAATGAACAGGGTCTTCTTTCTACATTTCCGTGTGTGTGTGTGTGTGCTTGTGGGTTTACACTCTAGGTTGTTGGTGAAGATTTTTCCTTTCACATTTTTTATTTGGAGGAAAGGGATAAGGATGAATGCCAGCTGGCAAACACTGAGATCTTTGCTAACATGTGTGCGCTGTTTGTGAGAGGAGGCCTCATTAGTGAGCTGGCTGTTCAGAGACCTCTATTTTCCAACTAATTAAGTCTCTATGCACACATGTGGATCACACCTGGAGCTAAAATCGAATGGTGATTTGTGCTTTCTGCTGAACCATCACGATAATGAAGAGATACTTTAACGATTCCTGATGATTTTGTTTTAGCTACTAAGGTAAGGTAAGGTAATTGTATTTATATAGCACATTTTCAGCAACAAGGCAATTCAAAGTACTAAGTTGTTTAGGAGTTGTGAGCCATGTTAAATTCACAAAAATTACTGAAATAAATCTGTCTCACAATCATCCAAATGAAGTCCAAATGAACAAATTTAAAGAAGCAAGGAAATTCTGTCTGTTTCGTAGATTTCAGATTTGTATAGCTTCAATAAATAGCTTCAATAAAATGATCATACTTCAGTCAGTGACTATATAAAAATAATTAGTATTAGTGTTAATAAAGGTCTATGTCCTAATGATACATTTATGCAGTACCAAGCGAAACAAAAATGCAAAATTGTTGTGATGCTAACAAATGCAATGATTTTGACTATCACTAAAGTTTTATTTTTTTTAAATAATTGAACCATCAAATAATTTTCTCAGCCTATTAAAGAGTTTTCTTTCTGAGCTGTAATACCTAATGTTAATTTGAAGCGGTGAGTTTGAAAGAGACAAAAATGTAGCGACTGAGTCGGTCATCCTCTCTCACCACAACCACAATAAAACTGAAAAAAGAAAAAAAAAAGAGAAACAAAGTATTTGCTCATTCGTAGAACTGACCGGGTCACTCCAGGTTTGTGGCTCCCTTAGTCCTGTCTCCCAGTTTGGCTGAAGAGGAAAATATACACAACAATGACTACTCTGCTCACCTCTGACTGCAACCAGATCTGACAAATTGATTAGGCTTGGAGCTGGGAAAGGCATCTTCGTTTGTTTGTTTTTTAGCATCTAAATCTTAAAGGTCTGTCCAGGAATCTTTTTAAAGGGTTCTTTTGGAGTTAAGTTGAAGTAAATGAAGGGCCACATATATTTTAACTATTAATGCTGTTGAGCAAATCCAGCTACTAGAACATCCAGAGACGCTATCTGAGTTTTATCGCAGTAATGAGGAACGGTTTGCCTTCAGTGAATAAACTAAGATGAGGATCTCAGATGCAGCTTGGTCAACCTCAATGTGGCTCAAGGGAAATAAAGTGCAGCTCTGGCTCCATCCTTGACTGGCACACTGACCTTCGTTTGACTAAACGCTGCTGCTTTTTAATTTTCCCTAAACAGCATAGCGCAGTCTGGGTTTTTTTTCTCTCCATAGTCTTGCTTCGTTACTTCAGGTTATCTTTATTTGGAGCTGCATGGAATAGCTGAGTTTCCACAAAGGCAGCAGACTTGCCATGCACTTGAATCACTCTGGGGATTATGAGTACACACAAACTGTTGCTTGTCTAACACCTATGATGTTTTGTGCATTAGAATAAACAAGTCCAAGATGTGACGTAAATTTAGGAAGCATTGCCAGATGGGAAACACTGAACTACTACTAATTTGTTCATTCATTCATTAGCAATAAATAATACATAGCTACTTTTTTAGTACACACATTTATCAAACTTAATAAAGGGCTCAAATGATTTATCAGTGCTGGAAACAGATGGAAACGTCCTCATTGAAGAGATTGTGTCTATGTGGAGTACCATGCCAAAATCATTAGATTAGGAAATGACAAACAGTTTATATCAATTATATCATTAGAGCTAAATGGCTCAACTAATCAAGTGGAAAAACGGTTCACTTATATTTTATTTATGTGTAACGAAACTATTGCCATAAATCACTGCTGACAAGCAGTGAAAACATTGCATTTATTGATTCACAACGTATATTACTTCTGCTTCTGTTTTCCCTTGTTTTTTTTTGTTTTTTTTTAATGTTTTTTCTAAAACTGAGCACAGAGTAAGTTAGGCTGCTAGTAGAAATGTCCAGATTACTGGTATCAAGATACAAAACTAGCATACAGAAATGAGTTACCTCAAGCTAAAGTAACACATTGCTTCCCATTACACGCATGTTGCAGCACACCACTGGTCAGCTGCCTGAACGTCTACTTCAGCTTTCTCTTGCTTACAACAAACCAAAGCAAGAATTTGACTGTGTGGAAATATTTGCAGTTGTGGAAAAATTTGGATGACTAATGTTTGGGAACTAATAATCCTGCCACCATTTCTTTCACTTCAAAGACAAAGACACGTAAGCAGCTTTTAGAAAACGAATCTCGATCACCTCCATACCATGTTTTTAAAACGGTGGTGTACAACATTTGATTTCAGAAATTACCACCAACCTTATATTTACTGTATTTTTTTTTTTTTAACTTAACACTACATTAAAATAAACAAAATAATATATTTCTGCACAAGCAATATGCAATTTGATCATGTTGTACGTTTTAGTTGTAGATTTTTGTGTAAATACCATGAAAGTTTTGAGTTATTAGTGTCAGAATGTGACTGGTCCATGTCTAGTTGATGCCTTATTTGCAGCCATTTGTTTCTGTGCAAACCTAATTTTAAACCACATTGCATGGATGACTGGTGGCAAATACGTGCTGTAACAATATTCCTCCCTGCAGTGTTTGTGTTGTTCCTGTTTACCATCAACGCTGGGAATGGGATACATGTGTGCATACCTGTCCAGGTTGTTTTTTTATAGAACAGTCAGACAGTGTCCTATAAAAATAACACATTTGTAAGAGTGGGAACTGTTGAACTTCTCAAATGTGCGTCGCACATGTCTTATAAACAACCCCTTCTTTCTCAACAAAAGCCAATTTAAGCCATCTTTTGCTAATTGAGCCTCTTAAAGCCACGGGTTCTTCTGGAATTTGTGGTTTCACGCTAGAGCTAAATAGACAACATCCCTGAATAAAGTTGCTAAACATCGGGGGGGTGGACTAAAGGCCCATCATAACTGGGGTTCTTTGTTTCAGCGTGAGCGGCAGCAGGAGGTTGTTAGTATAGTGAAGATGAGGTGATTCATCAAGCCGTCACTCATCAGAAGCGTAGCCTGAGTAGGGTTCAGTATTTCAATATTTTCAGTCTTACATTACTTCTCGTGCACTTACGTTTCCCACTGTTTATTTCCTATTAATATATAAAACTTTAATATACACAGTTTTTCTAAATAACAAAAAAAACATCTAAGCAGAGACGTGTACGTATAATTTAATGCACCAAACAAACATTAGTTGAAGACAGAAAGGTAAAACCGCAGAATAGCATCCAGGATTTACAGCGGTCAGAAGGGTTCATGGCTGCACATAAATGACACCCCTGAAGGCCATGTGCCTCGCACACGTGTGCCCTCGCTGGATGTCGCTGCTCAGAACTCATGTTTCTTTACAAATGTGTGGGGGTACTTTGAAGATGTGAGGCCTCTGTGATGTGGTTTCAGAGACGGAGAGCAGTCAGCCAGCTGCATACACTGCCGCTATAAGTGACAACAGGCACCGGAGGGCTTGGTCAGGCTGTAGAAATTGAGGTGCTTCATGATGCCTCCAGCAGTACAGGCGTGATTTGCTCCTGCTCGGTGTCGCTCACCCCGCCTCCGTCAGACCCCTCCCTCTTGGAGGCCCGTGTCTGTTTTTGTGGAGCAGGTCTGGCGGACAGATTCTCGTCCCAGCGTTAGGATTTCTTGCGGTTGTCAGCAGCATCATTCCTCCATCTGTCATTAGTGCCCCATCCTGCCCCACAGATCCCTGCTCGCATTTTAAGGCCCAAGCCACTAAGTGCATCTCTAGAACATTCATTGCTGGAGCTTCCACCACAATAACCATCAAAAACCCCAGAGATCATCAAATGTGTACTTGAAATCTCTTCTGGCCGCCTCGTGCTTCTTTTGGATCCAAACACTTATTCAGGGAATTCAATCAGCATGTTAATCATGTTAGTTCCAGGAACAGAGTATCTGTGTGCCGCGCTCTCATCCAGGACCAGCCGCTGTGGCCATGGACGGTTTTCCCAGAGGGATTCTCCTGCCAGTAGGCAAAGTGTCTTTGCTGCCAGTCTGCAGTCAGACAGTTTAAGGCATTCATTCTCTTCTTGCTTCAAAACTTGGACTATTCACAGTAACTCAAAAACATAGTTTACTCGCCATACAAAATCTAAATGTGTGGATTTTAGTTTGAAAAAAAATAAGGGGTTCAAGTTTTTTGTGCGTCCACAAATTAAGCAAATTATTCTTTTGCATCAGTTTAGACCTATTTACAGTTGAATCCAGAAGTTTACTTACGCTGAATAAAAAGACACATGCACATTTTTCCCTCTCTTTGTAAAGTTATATTAGACCAAACTTTTTTTGTTTTAGGACACCGAAATTTAGAATGACCAAAAATTATGTATTTTTGCTAAATGACACAATAGTGAGAGAGATGTTCTAGTTTATTTATTTATGGGACCAGAGAGATCTTTTAAAATGATAATAAGAAAAATAAACTCAAATTAAGTTATTTTTTAAGTAGTGATACCATTTGATAATTTCCACATTTATTCACATTAAACCACAAACTTCAATGCAATTTACAGGGATTTTTTTGTGTGATTGACCAATATAAGAAATGTTTTTATCACAAAAAAAAGAGAATTGAAAAGCTTTTTTTTTTTTTAATTGTAATACCTCTAAATAAACAACTTCAAAAGCCTAATTAGTAAATGGATTCCACTGGTGGGTAGAAAGTCGTAGAAGTAGAAGTCATGTTCAGCAAACATGAGACCAAGTTGAACTTTTTGCCCTATTTATAAAGCTGACACACTGTTACTGCATGATGAAAAACGTTGGTGGCAACATACTATGTGAATGCTTTCTACAGTCTATACAGTTTGGTCAAAGTTCATATTTAGATCTCATCAAAAATCTGTGGAAAACTTGAAAATTGCTGTTCAGACACTCTCCATTCAAACCTATCGAACTTGGGCTAGTTTACAAAAAAGATATGACAGTTCAGGCTCTAGAAATAAACACGTGGACAGAGCTGCTGCTCTGTTGAAATAACTTGACAATGTGGAAAGTAATAATGGATGAACATTTAGCGAATATTAACCAGTAAAAATCACCTATTCCTTTTGAAGTGGGGTCAAGCAGAATCGATTTAAAAATAAACTATTGAAACAGGCCTAGACAAAAATTTTGGATCAATAAGGATTAAATTGAGGGGGAAAAAACTCTTTCCATCCCTTCAGGGCCTATTCTAGTGTAATAAATCCTAACTTCCTCTGGATCAATAAAGAGTCACCTGACCTAAGTATCCTTACCTTCATTCATGCTTAAATATAAGAACAGAAAGGGTTTTGGACGCAATAAAGATTAAAAAAAGATTAAGAAATATCAGATAGAAGGGACTTCTGGATATCCCATTCTCCCTGGGAACTAAAAATACTTTTGGAACAGTGCAGCATTTGGACCATTTTTCACAGGATCTGCAGGTTTGGCCTGGTGTCTGCTGAGTAGACCTGGCCTCAAAGCTGCGCTCACTGTCTGGCTGGCTCGCATTTTACTTCACATGGGGTTTTCATTTGCTGACTCAGGAGAAATGACAGCAAGGAAAGAGTGACTGCTGATGAAAAGATGAAGCAAAGATGACAATAGGTGAAGGAGGTGAAGCCGGACAAGCTACACCTTACTGAAATTTAAGCAAGTATGTTTTTGTATGCAGTCATGTGCTCAAACTTTATCTGTGCATTGTTAGAAATTATCCTTGTAAACTGGATGTGAACGCCAGTTTATATTATCATCTTATATCACTTTAATTTATCAGAAAAATAAGATCCAAATTGATGTGTTGCCTTACACTCATTGCATTGCAGAAGTTTCTATTTGAAAAACTGAATTAAGCAGTAGCAAGTTAAATTAGAGGTAAATGCTGTTATATATTGAAATGATCTTTAACCTTTTTGAAGGATTTCTTTATTTTTAATTATTAAAGCTGAAACTGCAGAATTCCCTCCTTATCTCTCCTTCAGATTTAAACTCCCTGTCCGACTTCTGTCATCTTCCACGTTTATTTTTGTCTGCGAGAAGCCTGAGAGCGTACGAAGAAGTAATGAAAATAACAGTTTGTGGCTTCTGGACATTCTGGAGAAATGAACAAAACGTAATATGGTTTCAATTAGGAGAGGAAAAAATAGGAATAGGGACAGAGGAAATGAAAGCATATAGTGGCCGGTTTGATTTCCATCTTCCAGCCCCTTGCTCTGCCCTATTTCTAGAAGCCTCTGTAGGGTTAGCCTTGCACTGGATGCAGCTTATGCTGATTTAAAACACAGCCTAAATGGCCCATGACGACAGAACAGGATGAAGAAAACCTAATTAGTGAAAAGACTCATTAGTAATGGATCAAAAGACTGAGGTCTGGTTTATGTAGGGGTGATGAAAGCTGCAGTAGCTATTGATTAGAAAAGAGGGGAATAAACTGTCTTAACATCAGTCAAGCTTTAAAGGACATGCAAATAAAGAGAATCTCAGAGAAAATGAGGAAGCAGTTAGAAGAGCAGCCGCAAACTGCAGCTCTGTGCAGCACACGTTGCAAAAGACGTCCATATCTTGAAAATCAATGACAGTCCTGGAAAAGACTTTTTTTTCTTTGCATTTTCATTCTGAGAAGCCAGACAACTAGACTTTGGCTAAACCATTTTATCGCATGAATATATTTTCATGCATACTTTTCCATTTTAGCGCTGGCTGTATTTTTAGGGTTGTTGTTCTGCCATCGTCGTACATTTTTTTTGCAGCCTCTATTCCACGATTCTTCTGTATTTAGCTCCATTCATCATCAACTGACCAAATTCTCTGTCTGTGGGGAAAAAAAATAAGCATCATGTTTACTGTGGAGATATGTTTAGGGTGATGTACAGTCAATTTGCATCTAGGCTAATATCTCAAATTTGACCGGATCACTTTCTTATCGTTTCCAGGTAGCTTGTGACGAGCTGCAAGCATGGCTTCTTTTTACTTTCTTTGAAAAATGTCTTTCATCTTGCTGCTCTTACCAGATCTGTGGAGTTCATGGCCAACAGTTGTCCTGCCAACAGTTCTGTGGTTTTCTGCAGCTCCTAAAACATTACCATGGGGCCCTTTGATCATTTGGCTAATTAATACTATCCTTGTCATTTTTGATGCCTGGCCATGTCTTAATAGTTTTCAGTTGTGCCATAATCCATTTTGGCATAATCAGCTAAGCAGGTTTTCAAAGCTCAGGGTTTTGTTGGATTTTAATTCATATTAGCAGAGTAAATGGGGTTTGAAAACAAACAAAAAAAAAAAAAACATTCTTCAATTTTCACATTTTTATTTATTAAAAAACTAAAAAGACATGTACATGCATTTAATTTGTAGTTGTAACATGACAGAATGGGGGAATCTAGTGAGTAGTGCACCAAAGGCAATTAACTTTCACATTAATTAAATAGCATTCTATTCCAGTCAAGTTAATGTCATTGTCATTGGCAGCTAGAAGGACTGGAGAGGAAATTGTAGAAAGAGCAGACAAATCCAAAGAAAACTTTTTAAAAACCCTTTAAATTTCACAGTAATGTGTATTTCTGGGAAGGCTAAAATGAGTGGTTAAGATTAGGAGCGTGATTGACACACTGCCCTAACCACAGGCTGTCAACACGGTGGACAACACGAGGTTGCAAAAATAATCATTTCTTCTGCACCTTCACACATTATGAAAAAAATCCACAACTTTCACGAGATGATCTGCAGAGCAGAAAGGACGAAAAGAGAGGAGATAGTGCTTGTGATCGCTCCCTTATGTGTACACTGACACCTGATATTCGTCCTGGTGGTTGAATCAACATTCTCGGCTAGTGACACAGATGTGCATGCAGTCTGTTGCAGTTCAGAAGTTAAATAGCTGGGGGGGGAAGCTACAGAAGGAGAAGAAGTGATACTCGTTTGTTTATATTGGGAGAGGATATTTAATAGGCTCATAAAAGCGTAATTGGCCAGACTGCTGAATGGCACTTTGAAGGATCTGGATCCCAGCTCGCAAAGTGCATTACCTCCCTGTGAACTCATCCTAGTGTCATTCGAGGTTCAGTTGCATTATTTCATCCCTCAGTGCCGTCATCCTGGCTGTAATTCTGCTCGATTCACTGTCCCCACCTGGTTCATATCTTTTATCATCCAACAGACATAGGAAATACATTGCAACGTCACTGAGGCCGACACCTGTGTTGGTAATATTTATTCTCAAGATGTGATATGGTTTCCTCTACTTCCTTCGCAAATCATTCAAGCTGGTGTAGCTCATTCCCCACACCTCCTTTTGTCCTGTTTCTGTTATTCACATCAAGTGAGACTTGGGTCTTCACTCTCTCCATTCTCTCTCTCTCTCCCTTTACATATTTTTTCAGTTCCGTCAAACTCTGTATGTTGCGTGTGTCTTTAAATGAATACTCTAAGGTCAGTGGGTTTTCAGTTCATACACTACCGTGGCTGAGAGATACAGTTTGGCTTACGCACACACACTCACAAAGTCCAGATGTTGTGTCCTCTGGCTGCCACTGGGCCGTGGTAGAAGTAGCTGCAGCTGCCTCGTGGTTTCTTAGCCTGAATGTTTGCTTTTAGAAGGAGAAGGTGAGCAGAATAGAGCATAACCATAATCCTCCTTCATGGCTTCTGCTGCCAAGTCTCGAAGACATCCTAACCTGGGGGCTCAAGGCTGCACGTGTCTCAAGATATGGGTGTGATCTTCTTGGTGTAATTTACTCAACATTCTGTCAGCTGGAAGACTTCATGCCAGTTTATTGGATTTGTATGGATTATGTTGCAGGGAGCCCAGTAAAGCACAAAAAGATGAAAAGTTTTCTTTCCTGAAAGCGTTTCTTTTAGACGTTTCTCGTAGAAAAATGTTGCATTTATTTTTCTTTTTAGACTACAGAGAGGTAAACAACATGTAGAATAGAAATTTATGTTTAAAATGTATGGCTGGAACCTTTGCTCCAGACGATTGAATTTGCTTTGTTTGTAATTATTATTTCATTTATGTCTAAATTTAGTGTGATGTCATAGTGAACTGTGTGAGTTTATTTCTGGTTTCCCTGCTTTCTTTTAAGCTTATTTCAGGTCTCCTCAGTACACTGAGCTAATTTCACCCGCATGTTGAGGTCATTGAGGTTTTCTTGACCTTTTTTTTTATTTCATTAATTGTATTTTATGGTTTCCTTTTATTCATTTTGTGTATCTGACTAAATTATAAACAAATTTGGTCAAAATCTGTAATTTTTAATATCTTATATCTACTTGAGTGAATTCTGACTTTGGTGACTGAATGTGTTCTTAAGATCCACAGGATGCAGCGTAATAATTTTCAACAATTATACTTTCAGGGGGAAAAAAAAAGTCTATAACTGGTAGGATTGGTTTTAGGTTTCCCTGAAAAGTGATTGGTGTGACTTTCCCAGCTTGTTGCCAGTTCAGTCATTAGCCGGACCTGTAACTTCTGTCGAAGTTGCAGCTGGTTGCTGGTTGGTTCATGTGTGTATTAACACCCACAGCCAATTTTAGAGCCAAGAGTTGGCCAAACAAGCAAACCTTATGGTGATTGGAAGAAGCCTCTGCACTTTCACATGTGAAGGGGTAATGTACTTCTTTGACACTTTAGGTTTGGACCAAGACCTACTGGCTCTGAGGCGATACTGTTCCAGCACAGTGCCCCAAATATGGCAAATACTTCACCTAGTTGGTGTCAGCAGGAGCATATTAACACTATTGTTTTGCAGTTTTGTCTCACAGAGCTTACAGACTCATTGTGCACTTGGATTTATCCTCCTAATATATGGTGTTTATTAATTCATTAGACTGTCACCATGATGATCTCACAGGAAATGCTGTCGCCTCCTTAAATGCTTTGCACTGCTTCTCAGCTGTGTGTCAGCATGACTGAATATGGCAAAAAAAAAAAAAAAAAATGATGATGGTGAGTTTTTAGTGTTTACTTGTGCATGTTATTTAAACACAACTGGATTTTCTAGCCAGGAGAATGAATCACCCTCCTCTTGTGACTCCTAAAAGCAGCTCTGTTATTATAGATACTTAGCAGTTTATAATAGCCTGATCTCAGTTTGGTCTGAATGCCCGTGGAAGGAAGTCAGCCAGTCGTGTCGGTGATGAATTGCCCAGTGGCAATAGATTCAGCCCGTTCATACCACTCCGGCGTCAGCCGTTCTTCCTTCTTGCCATTTTCTGATCTATTGCTTTTTTAGGCCTGAGTTTACTCTTTTCTTCTTTCACTCGCCACGGTTATTTTTCAACCAACTCTCCTGCATGGGCTTATCAAGACATCCCTGAGCTCTGTTACCTGCACAATGCAAACCAGTGAACTGCATTCCAGAAAATGGGCTTCAGCCACGACTGTGGTGTTTATTCTATCCAGGACTTATTATCAACCATGTCAGAGCTTTGGTCATGTTACTTCAGAATTGTTTTGGAAAGCCAGCCCAGCAGAATGTTTTGAAAATCCTCTTAGAGGATAAAGCTTTTAAGGAGCACACCAGGAACAAGAAAACATCTGTTCAGCATACAGGCAGTGTCAGTCAAAAGTCTGGTATGGACAGGGATGAATTGTCCCTAAGAGAGGTGCAGAAGTTGAAGTGTGCATTTGATGTCGGTGCATGGACATGTAGTACAGTAATATCAAGTTCCTTGATGGCTGAGAACTATAAATTTAGTTTGAGCCGTCAGTGTTCAGCTGGCTACCGATGATTCATAGCTTGTCCTTATTTCTCTGCACAGTCGTCTTTACATTGAAGCTTCACATTTGGGCAAAAAGTTAAACCATTGAAAGGAAAGTTGATCCTATATACAAACCTTAGATTTTTGAGCAATTGATCATCCATTAAGCGCAATAGTTTGTTTTGAAATGGCAGTTTGGATTTACTGCATTTTTGCACCTTTAACAAAAAAAACTACAACACATAGCCTTCAAAAAAAAAAAAAAAAAAATATATATATATATATATATATATATATATATATATATATATATATATATATTGTTTGTACATTACTCCACAGGATTCTGGATATTTTTGTCCTTCTTTTGGGAAAACATTGAAAGAAGAATAAAACATTAGACTTGACAATAGCAGCTTTATGTTGATCTTTTTTGCTGTGTTTTGATCTTAAATCAAAAATAATTTTTTAATACTCTACTTAAATGTTCATTCTGAATTTGACACCATTGACTACTGCAGTCTAACCTAAAGACTTGAATATGTGGTTTAGTATAGATGAATTGCTCTTATTAATTCCTGTCTCATATATTTCAGTTTGTTCATTACGGTGCTCCACAAGGTTTTAGATTTGATCTGTTTTGTTTTTTTATCATCTCTTCTAAGAAATATCATTTGAAACACAATATACACTCTTATCTGTTATACTGATGACACCTATTGTAATAAGTGAAATCTAAGCAAACTAGCAAATGATTGGTACTCCAAATGTTTGCTTATTGACTCAAGCAAAACTAAATATCTGTTTCTAAAAACCTCATAGACCTCCCTCAGTCCTTCAATAGTTCAGTTAAGAAAATATAAAACTGATCTTTGGAGCAAAAAAATTCACCTCAAACAACTCAATGAAACATTTTTCTTCCTGTGAAATAAAGGAATTACATGTTAAGCCAAGGAAGCAAAAATTCCAGCGCTTTCCTTCCCCCCCCCCCCGAATATTTTAGATGAGAAGAGTGCATGTCATGTAGATTTGTGAATACAGAGCAAAAGTCTGACCGAGTCCAAAACTTATAATTTAATCAAAGATAAATGTTTTGTCTGGTTTCTGTAATTTGCACATCAACATGCAAATAAAAAAAGACAGCTTTGAAGTTTTGACGAAGGCCCAGGTTATTTCCATAACCATACATTTGTGATTGAATCCATTTTTACGCAGACTCGAGACAAATCGCAAGTTTCACAATTATTGTACTTGTACCAAAATTATAATGAAAACATTAAACTTTCCAAGTTGGATGGAATTTCACCATAAAAAATAAGTTTCAGAAAGAAGTAATTCGTGAATAGAAAGGACGATGTAGGACATTCATTCGCAAGAAGTTGGCGGATCATTATTATAGTACTATCTGGACATCCAGGAAAGGAGCTGGCAGCATAAAGGCAGTTCATGTCCACTTGGTCTGTTTTAAACATGTTAAGTGAAGAATAACTTGCTCAAAATAAAACTACATGGATGGATTAACAAACTCAAATTCAGTCCTTTAATTTGGAATGCAACTAATTTGTTTTTTAATGGAAATTTACAGCCCACAAATCCCTTGACACTTGTTACAGTTTCAAGCCCCCCCCACCCCCCACTTTTTTAACGGGGGCTTTAATATTCTTAGGACCTCAGAGGCAGAGCCTTTTCAGATCGACGTTTACTAAAAAGATAACATACTATTATAGCACCCTGAGGAGAAGGGAGTGAACTCGTTGAATTCCTCTGCACAGAAATAAATAAAGCAAGCAGCAGTTCAACTGGCAAAAATGAAAACCTCTCTTTCCCATATTTGTAAAACTCTAAAACCTTGCTGCATCTGGAAAACACTAGCTCATAGTGTCTCATTCATTGTCCATATGTATGTAAATGAGCATCACCTGGGGAACATTTTGGACCATAGGAGTTCTCATTTAATGCAAAATTGAAGTAACCACATCCTCTGTGTCTTCCTCGTGGCGTTTGCTCCCCAAACCACCAGTCTGGGAGTGAGAGGATGACGGAAGAAAGGAGAGGAAGATTTGGGGTTTGAGTTATTACTAACAGGAAGTGCGTGTTGGTTCCTCCCCACACAGATGTGCAGAGCTCCTGTCAAACAGGATCTAATCTCTGTGTTCATGTCAGCTTCAGCTGCAGATTTTTGTAATTACTTAATGTTGGTACAGTCTTACTAAACGACAGTCTTGTCTGTTTGGAAGTGGTTTAAGCTTTGTATCATTATTTTATTTATTAAAAGCTGGAACAAATTAATCAAATCAAACTGTTGTCGGAAAATAATTTTTTCTTTGCACAATAAAACAAACGCAAACTCTGCAGTCCCCCTGAGCGCTCTGTGATATGGTAATTGTGCTCTACTTTATCTTGGTGTATAAAATCTAAATGACACTCGTTGAAGTTTGTGGTTGCAATATGACAACATGTCCAGTTGATATAAATACTTCTGTGAGGCACTGTTTACTCAGGACTGCAACATGGCATCTGAAATTCATCGTTTTTACAGTTTTGTCGCCTGTGGTCAATTAATGGTTACATGAGATTGAGCGAGGACAAGTTGGGACTCGCATAAGGACGTCTTTGTCTTCTTGCCATGGTAGACGCTTTCAGGATTGTTTGTTTAAGGTTTTGCAGCTATGAAAATACAACAATAATTTTGAGAGACAGGGTGGGATTAGAGGCTAACGGCTCCTGTTCTGTGGAAAACGCATCGCTCGCCATCTCGTGGGAAAGCCCAACCTAACTGCGCATCTAATTCACAATTACAAGATGTGATGACAGGTACTGTAAATTGCAAATTGTTAAAAGCCACCGTTTTTAAGGAATAATAACTCCAATAGACAAGAAGCATGACGGCTTACTCCTTTTCTCTGGTCTGTTGTGTACAGTTGCACCACACATGTGCATACTGCAGGTTCCAAAGTGATATCGAGCACAATACCTGCTAAATCCCCCACAGTCGCATGACCTCTTCAACCAGAGCGTGTTGTCTTTACAAGCATTCCTCTCATTTCAGCACTCCTAGTTGTTGCTGCTCATTACTTCTGACAACATGTGTCATCTGCCACTGAAGACCACGTATTAAACAGAGCCCCTCTCAACTGCTTTGACAGGGTAATAACTATGGAAACGGAGGAAAAGAAGTTGCAGCACCACAAGAAAAGGCTTTTTGGTAATCTTAGCTACATGCGGGGCAGAAGTCATCTTCTCTTTTAAATACCAACAGTAGGTTCTTCTTTTAAGGAACTGGTCTTGTTCTGTTTAACCACAGTGATGTGAGATCACTGGGAAATTTATTTACACTCCTTTCGGTATCTCTGGAAAAAATTATTCATTCATCACTCTCCTCATTAAATTGCTCCTAAAGCTTCTGTTGAGGCTGACTTTGAACTGATTTTTTCCGTTTTCAGTATTGAAGAGCTGAGTAAAACATGCTTAAAATGTCTGTTTGCGTTACTTGTTCAACAGAGTGCCAAGAGCCTTCAGAGCAACAAGGACTCCCGGATCCTGTGGGCCAGAGATGACTTTTTGTTGACCACCGGCTTTGATATGGTGAGAGCTTTAAATCAATTTATCAATCAATTTTTTTTTTCTTTTGTTTTTATGTTTCACAGAACAGATACTGACTGAAAATGAATTCTTTAAAGTGTTAGGGGAAACATATATTTATTATTACAACAATGTATTATTAATAAAGAAAAGCTTTCCCACAGCATGATGCTGCCACCATTATGTCACCACATGGAATGTCTGTTCAATGTCATAAGCAAGTTAAAGTTTCGTCTAATCCAGACTTCACAAAATTAGCCAACTTTACTCTGGCTTTTATTTAGGGTCATCAGATAAAAAGCAACTTAAAAAATATGCAAGAAAAATTTCCCTGATAAATAATAAGAATAAAATAAATAGGTCCTGTCAATTTTTTAATTTTAAACAAGTTACTTTCATTAAAATCAACAAGATTAAACCCCACTGCAGGTTTTCCTAAATATACATGCTTTATTTTCAGTATTTTGGTTTAAATATCAACCTTCCTGTGGTCACCTGTATTGTCGTGTTGGTGAATGTGCAGATGCGGACTCGTGAAGTGAGACTTTGGGACAGCAGGAAGCTGAGCTCTTCAGTCAGCTCGCTGTCACTCGGCACCTCCAACGGGTGAGTACTGCGTCGTCTTATTACTCCCAACAGCAGACTCGCCCTGTCATATCGCTGACCCTGTTGCGCTTCAATACTCATTTGTCAGTGAGAGATCATGTGTTGCTGCACAAAGTGTGTCCCAGTGAACCAGAGATGTAAAAAATGCTGTACGGCTGGCTTAAATGTACGATCCCAGAAGTGTGTAGACCTCCCAGAGTTTTGACACCGTCTTTCTACATTCCTGCCATTTCCTGGGTCTGGTCACACACACACTGACTCCTGTCATGTCTCAGCAGAGGGGAGGTTGTATGTGAGTGTGTGTGTGTGTGTGTGTGTGTGTGTGTGTATGCATTCAGCAGAGGGTCAGGAAACGGCAGCAGACTTACTGTCATTTCTCCAGTCACTAGATTTGTTTTTCCTAACACTGCTGCAGAGGACCGGAGGGTAGAAGGAGCGTGGCTTGTCTCCAAAGGAAGAAATGGGGGGAGGGAGAGGGTGGAAGATTCCTTACTCAGTTCCAGTTCAAGCATTTCAGTGCTGTTATAAACAGGTTAGTGGGCCAAGTTGGCCTAAATGTGAACTGGAAGTGATTTGTCCCAGCTATAATTGAGGCAGGACAAAAAGCAGCACCTCTGGTGACATAATCTCTAACTAATTTTGATCGTTTTTTTTGCTCTAGAGAGTGTCTAGAGTCTTTAGTCCTCTCTTATGCTCTGTACCATTCAGTTCTGCTCATAGGTTTTCTGTTGGATTTGGATTTGAGACAGCCACGGAAGAAGGTTGATTTTTGCCTCTGAGTCATTTATGTATTGATTATGGCTCACGATTATACATTAATATTCTGCAGTTTACCAGTAGAATCCATCAAATTTTTATTCACATTATCTAGGTATTTCAAGGAATTCACTATGCCACTGCTGAAACAGTAACTTTTCATTTATCGGGAACGCTCGCCTAAAGTGTTTTGGAGGGAGAGTACAAGGCATGCCATTTTGTTTCAACATGTACTCAATATTAGTTTAATTCAGTCAGTTCTCTCATTTTAGGAGTTTAAGCTATTTGTCTTTTGAGGTACAAATAAAAACATACGTTTCTTTAGGAGACATTTAATTCGTTATATTTATGAAATGTTACAAACATTTTCTGAATTGAAGAGAAAATAATTCAGTTTCAAGGCTATGAAATGATTTTTTAAAAAACCTCATCAACACCCTGCTCACTGTGCAGGTGAGGGAAAAATAAGCTGTGGCTATCAACTGGTATCTGGATTCAGATGACAGATAGTCATCAGTTTCAATAAGTATAGAAACTCTGAATAATAATACTCAAATGAAAAGTCGAATTTTTCAGCAATAAAATCGAAATAAATACACTCCTAACATGGGTGCTATGAGGTTTGCTGTAGCTACAACATATCAGATTTTTAGATTGTGTACATATGCTTAAGGCTAAAGTATACCTGCATATGTTTGAATTGTTTTATCACCCTGAGATTACAAAAAAAAGCTGAATATGTGGGGGAATATAATTTGTTTTCTCCATTTCCTGACGTGTCTAATCGTTGACACAGCAAACCCTCGCCACTTATCTCCATTTCCTTCCACTTCCTCTTTGATTCGTCTTAGGCGAACCGTTGCCCTTCGACGTACCTCTCCGCAATCATCACATTTCTTTGGAGCTGTCTCGCTTTTCATGGAAAGAGAGGATATTTTCTGCCACGCGTCACGCTGTTTCGGCGAATTGTCAAAATATGCCTGATGGGATTCATACCATATGTCCGGAAAAATCCTTCTGGTTTGTCCCCTAAACCCGCAGAGCTGAGTGTTAATTAGTTAATTTTACTGGAGAGTTTGTCTGTGGTGTCTCTACTTAGAGACAGAGGAATGTTGAAGTTGACCAAGAAATATTTTAAAACTGCTCCTTTTGTTTGAGTGAAAATACCAAGAGTTTAAGAAAATATTGTGAGGATATCTGGTGACTCATCATTTCCTCCTTTGGCTTAATAGTCTTCTATGATCCTTCATGCACTTTTTTATTAGCATTAATCAAATTTAAATTGCTCCTTAAATGTCATGAGCCGAATTTCCTGTATGTTTATACTCATTTAATTAAACCAAAAAACGTCCCCTTGGATGTATGTGTGTGAGTGTGCGTGCTCCACATTGGTTGCCCTGTTTTAAATCACTTGAATCATCGGTTCTGATGCTGTATCATAGAGCTATTATTCACAAAGCCACATCACCAGATGGCTGCACACCAGCACCGATATAGGAAGCAAGCAATAAAATGACAGATCAGATGTTCCCCTGAAATGGAGCATTCTGTTAAGAGAGGATTTGTTTTATTGTCTGCACATGGTTCCCGTGTCCTCTTCTTTGCTTTGGTTTGAAACTGTGGTACCTTCCAGGGTTTGATCCAATCATCTGTCACAGACCATGAAAGTATCAGGAGTATTCGAGATGAGTAGTTCTCTAGAGGTTTCAGTGAGTTTATTTTTTGGACTTGGTCCCCTCCTGCACACATTTGGTGCTGAAATATTATACCTCCATTTGAGTGACCTGATGTGGTCAACGGGCAGGTTAACCAGCTGACGATTCTAGCAGTTCAATTTTGCGTATTAATAGATTCACAACAAATATTTAAAGCCAGTTTAGTTATATAAATAGATTTAATTTTGACTGTCAGTTTATTGCGGTTCAAATTCAGTTGACGATGCAAAGTGGTAATAAAAATTATTTTAATAAGAAAGACCATACGAATGCTTTAAGCTCCTGACTATGCTTAGCCTGTGTGGCGTCTGTGGAAAGGACAGGATCCGTTTTAACAGAAGCATCGGTCCAGGAGGGTTTTTCTTTGTAAGGAAAAAAATTAGAATTATCTCTTTAAATTGCTTTATGTGGAAAAGAAACACAGCTAAATGGATGAGTGCCGAGCCAGAGGATAACCAGTAGAAATGCAAACCACCAGAAGTGCAAAGAAACAAATTATTCGTGCAGCTTTCACTGTTATGTATGCACAGCAGCCATACTGACACTGAACTTGGGCTGATTCTGGACCTCCGACATTCCAAGTCAGAATTACATTTGCACCGCACTTACAACTTTATCAATTAGATAAATATCTGCAGGTCTCTATGCATCATCAAAATATAATCACGTTTGATTATGTTTTGGGTCAAAATGTTTGGTTGGCAAATGCTCTGTTGGGGGCTGAAGAAAACCCGAGTGGAGTTTTTTGTATAATTTTCTTACACAAGGCCAGAGCAACTAATTGTATTTTCTTGACTGGATATCAGCAGCCTTTGTTGTTCTTTTCATCTAAAGTAAAACCTTCTTTTCTTTGGCCTTCAATATAATTTTGTAGCTCCTTTATAAAATACCTGGAGGTCTTGTTCAGAATAATCCCAGTCTGTTCCAAATATGTTTTTTTCTGAAGTTACAGCAATGGTAGTTGTTACAGACATCTGCTCCTGATGATTTTAACCTTGTATTTAATACACAGACTCAAGAGGCATGGGGTCGTTCTTGCAGCCGTTGTGGTTTGCAGACTAGTAATGAGTCATAATGATTCCAATCTCATTGGGCTTGCATGATGTCTAAAAAGTCTATCATTAGCATCGGGCTGTCCTCAAATTCCCTTTGGACTTGTCTTAGCTCTTCATTTTCCAGCTTGTTATCACGGCAAGTTATCCGTGGATAATTTCGTCTTAGTTCTGCTTGCTTGTTTATGACCAGGAGTCTCTGCAAGAGCCCGAATGCGCTGTTCAGACCGAGACCTTGACTGCATTTTTTTTTTCTCTGCCCTTAAGCTGTCCAATGCCAATTATGCACAAGCTGCCGCGGAAGCTCAAAGTCAAAACACTCTTATTGGGACATTTCCTCCCCTGTCATCTCAGAGCTGAGGTGTATATAAAGACGGATGCATTGTTTCTGGTCTGTTTTTGATTAAATGACTTGTGGTAAACATGTTGTGTAAGTGGAGCGGCAAGCTGGCTTGTATCAGGTTAGCTGCGATGGCCACAAAGTTCAGCGAGATTATTTTTTTTGGAGCGTCACAACACAAAGAGGCCTGGTGTCACGAGCCAGTAAAACGGGGTTGTGGCTGGAATATAATTTGGAGGGATAATAATGGAGAGGAAATGTTTACTTTTGGGGTTTAAATAGAGACAGAAAAAGTGAAGGATAGAGGGTGATGATCCTGAAGAGAGTATTTTGGACTGCGCAACGGTTACTATTACCACAAACTCATTTTCCTTAGAACTGGCAGAGCTGGTCATTTGAGACGAACTGGAGCTGGATCTCTGTGTACAAGTGTTCCCCTCATGCTCTTTCCTCCAATAAAACAGAATTATAATAATGAGTTTAATTAGGCCTCTAAACAAGCTGCAATCAGTGAACTTTACAACTGGGCATGATTGCAACCAGGTTGCTGCTTCAGTGCTGTAAATGCTATGATAGCTATGTATACTCTGCTACTTCAGCACCTACAAAGCCCTAAACTGTTTCCATGTCTAACTCTTGCGCAAAGCGCCTTGCAAAATTATCCGTTCACCTCGCGTGTATTTATGGTTTTCACATTTTCTCAAGTCACAACCACAACTTGTAAGTACTTGTGATTTTTATGGAATACACTAACACAGTAGTGGAGCATAATTGTGAAATGGTTGAAAGCTGTTACATGCTCCTTTGCAATTTTTTTTCCAAATAAAAATCTGAAAAGGTTGATGGGTGTTAGTGAAGATAAAGATCTTTTAAGGTGTGTCTCAACCAGCTATGCACCGCGGGAGCTTTTACAGATTCTTTGCAAAACACTCAAGATTAGTCAAACTGGGTGAACGTCTGTGAACAACTGTCTCCATCTGTCTTCCGATCTGCCTTGAACAGCTTCCTTGTCTCTGCTGAAAAACAGCATCACAGGTACGTTTTCATGCGGGTTAAAATGAGGCATTCTGACACGTTTGCTGTGTCCATGCATTGTTTATTTTTCACTAAACTGCAAACTGGACTCTCAGTGGATTTCTTTCTTGGCACTTTTCCATAAAGCCCAGATTTGTTGAGTGCACAACAAACAGCTGTCCTGTCAACAGATTTTCTCACTTGAAATGTTTACCTGTTGAAAACCAGCCCCTTATTCCACACTTCACTTCTTACAGAGGGGTCTGGACCCTTGGCTATTGTGAAACAAGTGCTTGCTGGACGCGAGGACTACGCTGAAAAGCCTTTAGTTTTACCCAATCACTAACATTTGTCTGCGATGAAAGCAATGTCCCAGTTTCACGCTATGAAGCTTATCGGAAATTGCCTACTGTAAACAACCATCCTCCACCGCAAAGAGAGTGCCGTCCTGAACAAGACGACTGTTAATGTTAATATTTGTTGTGGCAAACGTGGACCGAAAGGCTTTGTTGACTTTTTCTGCCGTTGTCGCTAAAACTGCAGGCAGACCAGCAGTGTCACAACTTCTCGTTCTGTTCTGCTGTTATTCTCTGAACAAATAGGAGGCCTGAGTTGTTCTCTCAGGCCTTCACAGAACAGGTGGTTTTATATTGATATTATATTAGAGCCCAAAGGACTCCTATTTTTTTTAAATGGGTAACTTCTAAAGTGACTTGTTTTGGGATTTCCAAGTAAAGGGATCTGAATACCAAAACATGCCACACTTTGTAGAGTACACATTTATGCTCAGCGTCGTGTTGGTCCATCACATCGAATGCTTGCAAATTGTCTTTATGTTTGTAGTTGCAAAATGCGAAAAGGGTGTGGACACTTTTGTGAAACTCAGGACAGATTGTGAGAATCAAGCGTGTCAGAATTGTAACCTTTCTGGCTTTGACCCGTTTATTGTCCTCTGTAACTACCATACATGTAAACGCAGCTACACGCGTGTCTCCTCTTACTCCCCATCACGAGGAACCTTCACTCCATGTCTTTTTCTTGGCCAGCGGCTGATTAAAACAGATCGCGGTGACCCAGAGAATCCAGCCTGTTGATTGGAGAAGACGGAAGCCTGTCCCCGGAGAGCCGGCCTCAACGTTTCCCCAACCCAATCACAGGTTACACAAAGAAGTTGCCCTTTAAGGGAAACATCGCTGACAGACCGAGCTGCTGGTCGATGGAGAGAGTCTCTTGTGGTGAAGAGATGGATGGAAATACCTCAGGTGTGATGTTTAAACTCACACTCCCCTCTGGTTCTCCTCAGCTTTTTTTTTTTTTTTGTGTGTGTGTGTGTGTGTGTGCGCGTGCGCATGTTTTTGTACGTGGGTCGGGTCGGGCCGGGTTTTAAGGCCCAGTAAGTGGGTGTAATTGAGCCAAGCTCCCTTTAATCAGATGGATTGAGTAAAAAGGGACCCAGATTTTTGCAGAACAGTCCGCTCCTTTCTCCCACCCTGGCCCAGTTTCTTTAAAATCAGTCCCAGATGAAGGCTTTCCTGTGGGGATTAGGTGCAGCTGCAGCACCGCTAACCATACCAGCCCTAAATAAAAATCTTATTCAACTGATAGTTGACCTTGATTCTCTTGAATTTATTTTCTAAGAAAAAACACAAAGCTTTGTTGTTTGGATGCAGCCCAAGACATTCCTCCCAGTGGTGCAACTTCAGTCCTCAGGTAATCCTCAAGGGCCAAGTCAATAGTTCAGCTGCAGCAGCCCCCCCTCTCTCTATCAGCGACAACCACTGGGGGGATGGTATGGAGCAAAGATGTGACCGCACACGCTCCGTCAAAGAACCTGAACTCAATGGCTTGACAGCTGAAACACGGTGTCTGGAATCTGTTAGTCATTTGGGGTTTCATCGGAGAGAGGGAGTTTGACCAGGAAAAAGAGGATGAAAAGGAGTGGGAGGCAGCTCTAAAATCCCCTCATATATTTCTTTGATAGCGATATTATCTCTCTGAGCTTTTATTCACTCTTTAAGGACAAAGACGTGTTAATCTTGGTCTGTTTTGAGTTGTACGGTGAATTCCTGATCATCCCTCATGCTCCCTGTTTCCAGTAAAAGTATTATCAATCTGTTATTCCTGATCTTACTAATATGTCAGAAATTGATCTTCAGCAAATCCTTCCTTTATCCTTACCTTACAACCCATCATGCCTTCTGCCTTTCACTATTAGTCTCCTCATATTGTCCTCTTCTATGCTCCCGAGCCAACATACACTTCCTTGCTGACATATTCAGACCTCTGTGGTTTTCACATCCCATTACGTACAACCTGCAACATAGTCCTAGTGTCTCATGTCTGGTGCGTGAAGTGTAAGGAAGGCTGCATCCTCTGTACGTTTTCCCTGTTCCCGTTTAAGACATGATGATGTCCACGCTTCACCAAAAAGATGGTGTTTTGAATGTTGACCAACTAGAAGTAGAACTCGCTAGAACGTGTCGAGTTCAGTCCAATTTTTTTATGACTGTGCTGTTTTTTTTTTTTTTTTTTTCTTTCTTCTGCTGATAAACAGTAATGCTGACGTTTGAATGGTGGCGCCAAACACACAGAAGATAACACTGGTCAGGTCATGAGCAGAAGAAAAACAACAGTAATGTTTTCTTTTGTTGGAAACGCATGGTTTGGAGATCTGCTATTTCCCCATTTGGGTCATTAATCTGTCAGAAACCACAACTGCAAGAATGTAAGAATGGTATGTACGTGAATGAAATATTGTGGGTCAGCTGTGCTGGAAACTCTATGAATGCGGCTCTGATGACGTTGATGCCATTGAAGTTATGAATGTAAATTCAAGTATTGTTTTCCTTCGAGCGCAGTGAGGCACTACCCCTTTTTGATCTATCGCGGCAAAATCCAAGTAAAATCTATTCAAGTCTGTGGCTGCAATGTGCAAAACGGGATAAAGTTCAAAGGGTAATGGTGCTTTTGCAAGGCAGTGTAGGTAAAATCAAAGCTGGGAGCTGGGCTTTGTGGAGGTGCTCGGGTCTGGATTTCTAATTTAAGTGTTTTTTTAGAGGCGAACTTAATGGGACTCTGCAGATCTGGTAAAAAGCACATGGAAGCTTGCGGAGCGTTTGGCAGGGGATCTTTAATATAATTCACAGAGGGTTTTGATTTCATCCCGCAGGTATGCGCTCAGCACTCCAGGGATCAGAAGGACCCTTTTGTGTGAACTCGCCACAGACGGAAAAATATAAAGTCACTCACCCCCACCTTTAGCTGCACCCTCTCCTCCTCCCTCTGTTTCTCTCTCCTTCCATCCACCATTGCTTTCCTTTATTTTCTTTCATTGCTCGGGTTATGCACAGAACGCAGAGGTTTCATGGTGAAAAATGTTTTTTTTTTTCGCATTACGCTGCAATAAAGAATGCCAAAAATTGATAGCTTATTTTGGAGAACTCACTCAATCCTGTCTTGGTTTCAGAGTTTGAGACAGTGTCAGACTTCACCTTCCATCATTAACACAAACAGCAACGCAGTTACACTTGCAGCTGTGGATATAGTTTTTCCTCCAACATCTGGAAGAAATGTCCCCCTTTTTTTTTCCTGCCTCCATTATCATAAATGTGCTTGCAGTACCATTTAGGATCTTTGCCCAAGCAAAAGCCTTCACTTTACTTTGGCACATCTCGAATCATTTTCATCACTTCTCTTACTGTGCAGCAGAGTAAGATATCCAGAAGCTGAGTGCGTGATGGCAGAGTTGATGGAAGATCCAGGGCTAAAGTGGAAACAGCACACGCTGTTGACTTACAACATAAATTCAATGCTCAGAGATGAAGAAGCGCATTATTTTTTGCTTTGCTAATGAAGAAAATGTGCATGGAAAGCAGCATGTTTTCATAACTTTCAAACCAATGCTTTTTTTTAATATATATATATGCAAATGTTTCATATTTTTGCTTCAGCTTCACTGAACTGCGTTTGTCTCCAATATCAGCTTATATTTCCATGCTACATCTTTTTTTTTTTTTAATCCCTGCCTATAAAACTCTATCATGGAAGTTTAATAACATCTAAGATTGTCTCTTAGATGTTATTAAACATCTAAGAGAGTCCTGCTTTGTTTCTGGGCTCCGCTCATCTACGGGATGCCTGCCACCTCTTTTTATTTATTTATTTTTTTTCCAACTGTGGTTTTAAAAGGATTTGAGTGATGGAGAGAAGTGTGTTTCTCATTAACAGACGGTTTCCTCTGCCCTGCACCCTGCCTGCACGCCCATTCTGCAGCCTGGCCTCAGCCGCTGCCTTTGGGACCGCTGCAGATTGGCGGCCTGTCACTGCACACCTCTTAACCCAACAAAGAATAAAGGAGGCATAGTAAAGGAGAGACAGAGGGACTGGAAACATGGATGGACAAAGAGCTGCTTGTGCAATTCAGATGAATGAAAATCATGAAAATCTCATCCAAGAATAATACTTAATGACTCAGTTCATCAAAATTGTTTTACTGGTGATCAAGGCAGGTTTTTAAAAACTTTATTTATTTTACCTTCTCGACATTTTTAGTTGGCAGTCGTTACCGTGACAGTAAAGTCTTTAAAAACTGCAACGCTCCAACTTGACTTTTGAAAAATTGACGCAAAAAATTTCATGTTACGTAAAACTTTTAAGCTGTTCTTTTTCATGGTATTGTCATCTAATGGGCTCGCAGCTCTAATAGTGCAAATGATTTAATAAGATCCAGTTTACCACTCTTCTGTGATTCTGGTCTAATTTAATGTTTAAATTGAAGGCAACACATTTGGAATCAAATTATCCTTTGTAATTGACTGAGAATAAACACTATTTCTCAGGAAGAGTTTATTTTTTACTATGATGGTAATTATAAGTCCTGTACCACGAGCCGAAGCGCATAATTAATCCAGCAGTTGTGCATATTAACCTTTTAGTGACTTAGCAGGAAGTAAATAAATGTGTTTTGTAGATTTTGAGGAATGAATTGTTTAAAATTTTGGTTTTTATACATCTACACTGTTGATACGCTGCCATACGTCTCTTTGTATCCATGGAAGTCTAGATCATTGTCTCTAAAAAAAAAATATATATAGATAAAATATTTGAGCTATTTTTTTATTGCATTTTCCCAACCCTCATCTCAAACAGCAGCTTTTTCCTCCAGATTTAAAATCTGGAGGTATTGTGGATGATACCTTGAAAGCCCTCATCCACATCTGGAACTACATTTAATCGAGCAAAATATACTTTTTTTTTTAGTTCTGGTAGGAGTGAGCAGACTTTTCCTATATTTTTAATAGAACTGGCAGGCCGGGTGGATTGTCTTCTTCATATGATCATGTTTCCACGATAAAAACCAGAGATCTGTAGCCTCTCTCTGGCAAATCTGCCAACAGAGGAAAATTTGAGAAAACGGAGGGACATTTTTTTTAATAAAGACCTCATCTGATCAGTCCAAAGCAGGTGGGCCTCATGTGCTTCTGGCTGATGTCACTTCCCATGTGGGCCCCATTTGTCTGCCCACACTGTGGAAACGTGTCACCGTCGGTGAGGCAGGGAGCAATACTCCATGCTTCGTTTAACTGGAAAAGTGTCGAGGCGCACTGCAGCTCCCCGTCTGTTTATGTTTGTGCCTATGCCTACTTGTTAACATTCCTATGTTAACACAAGCGTGTTTGCCTTTATGTGAACTGTAAGTGGACAACAGAGACAGAAATGTTTGGGAAAGAGTTGTTCAGCCTGACTGCCTGTCAGATATCAACCGTCTGTATGGAAATGTTATGACAAGAAAAGCTGCTCTGCACCTGCATCGCCGCGGCCTCTGTTCTTCCGCTCCGAGTTGTGTGCCCGAGTCTGCGCAAGTGCTCTTGGCTTAGACAGATTAAGAAAAATTCATCAAAATGTAATTAGTGGGAGAGCCATTGATGTGTTGTTGGCCAGGAAATAATTCAACAATTGCGCAAAGGAAGTTGGAGTAGAACTGAGAAGAAAAGGTAGAGGGACCCTTAGGGGGGGAGAACCAGCTGAGTCTGTCTGAAGGAGAGAAACGTCTGTAGACTTTCCTGCTCCAATTTGGACTAATAGCCGTTTGTTTGAGGCTAGCAACAGTATTTCAGAAAGGTCAATTATTCAGCCATGTTTTGAATGGACACTTATTCGGCCTGTAAAGGCGGGTTCCCGTTGTGCCTTTGCTGATTTGTGCGCAAATATATATTTTCTGGCAACGTAAGTTCCTGAAACGAGCTTGTCTTGTTCTGCTTCGGAAAATCAGCTTTAAGAACAAATTTAACACACCAATTTTCTTGAGATTTTCTCCCTGTAAGTGTCCTACCATTTAGAACAGCCATTGAAACTTAACATACTGTTCCTTTTAAAAAATGGATCATACCCCTTTACCTTCTTCACATTTTTTGTGCTTTTTCACATGAAGTAGCAGCAAAAAGATGCTTGTTTTCCAAATGTTTTCCACATTAAAAAAAATCTGCATTCATGTAACCTGAGACAGTCGAGTTTTGCTGCAGGTAAAGCTGCCAACTCATTTTAGGATGATTCTCTTCCAGCTTTGAACATGTAGACACTGAAATATGTCTCCATTGTTCTTTGAAGATTATCTGTGATTCTCTATTGGATTTAGGTCTGGACTTTAACTAGATCATTACGACACAATGTAAGTCATGATATTTAAAAGTAATTAAATTCTGTCTGATCAATGCATGTTTCCATGTATCTGCTTTATCTTTAATAAACGTTCACAGGTATGTATTATAGGAGTTCCCTCCAGAAAATCTGTGCTGCTCAGTCACATAGACATCTGCATTCATTGAACCTTCTGCCGCACCGCTGTAATGACACGCCTCAATAGATCTGCCATTTCCTTGTCCTATTCAGAACTTGCAGACCAATGCCAAACAGCATTCATCATCACTCAGCAGGACGTGACAGGTGGAGTGATGTAGACCTGATCGTCCATGTCTCTTTTTAGCCATGCGTTAAGGGCGCTGCACACATGCAGACGATGCTTTCAGAGATGGCACTTCCGTCCTTCATCGTCGTCGTTTGCTGGTTTCTGTTCAGCTCAGTGAAATCACTAAAGTTGTCTGGATCTTTTCTCTGTCATCTACAAAACTCTCACTTGTGCTTTTGTTTCACATTTTTTGTGTTATGTTCGCCTGGTAATTCGAGCATCGGTGCCTTCCTGTGCCTACTGCTTTTCCTTCCCAACAATTTTTTATTTATTTATTTATTTATTTTTATCTTTCAACTACGTAGATGAGCGAGCAATGCCAAGTGTTTTTCACCAGAAAAAACAAAAACAGCATGGAGAAAAGAGAGCCACTTGGGGTTAGGGGGAATATTTCAGACACTTGTTTCCTGACCGTCCAAGTGGACAAAGCTGTGGGGCTGCAGGCTCTTTATCTCAGTCCCACCTGGGGGGTGGGAACAAACCTTTCACTAGCACTGGACTGAGAAAAACACAAACCTAGTGGGGGAAAACTGTCACAACTTAACTTCCAGTCACAGTGATGAAGTGCACCCTATTCTTCTTCACTGTTACCTACACATGCTGGCCATCATGGTCAGTCCATGGCCCAGTTGAGCTGTAAAGCTGTGAGAACTCACAGCTGTGGACTGACGGATTGTTTTCTGTCTTTTCACAAGGATCACCTGAAAACTACTATGAAACTTAACGCAAAAAACCCGCATACAACATCAAACACAGCCGATTTCCTTCAGAAGTCACTTAAATTGTAAATATAGTCCTTCTGTGCTGCATCCCCTAAAAACCTTGGGGGAAGTTGTTCTGACCTATGTGTAAAACACTACAGGCTGAAAATAGTTACTTCACATCACTGTAAAAGTGCCTTGTATCCCTTATCGTGTTGCATCATGCAAAATTATGCACTTTGAATTGATTTGTCACATAAAACCTCCCGACCACATATCTTAAAGTTTGTGGTTGTGAATGTGACGAAATGCGAAGAGGCTCAAAATGTACAAAAAGTTTTGCTTGGCGGTTTATTTTCCATCTTTCTTTACTTTCAAGAAATTATTTTTATAAACCAATTAAAGCTGAGGCTGGTTCTTGTTAAAATTAATTCTGCCTAAGCTGCTTCCAGGGTTTCATTTCATGAAACATAAGCAGGACATTCGGTGGCAAGGGTTTTCCACGTTATGATATGTGCAAAGTTGATGTGTTTTACTCTGCATCTAAATAGTTTAGGAGGGAAAAACAACACATCTGGAATTTTTATAAAGTCATTCTCTTTGCCTCTACACCAGCTTGCATACTGAAGGGAATAAATAATTTAAATAACTTTGTTTCACTCCTTCATTTACATTTATTGGTATTCCAAACTGGGGTCACTCTGCCTGCTTTTTTAAATGCAAGTGAAATACTGACCATGTTTCAATACACTGCATATCCATCCACACTTTAAAACTTAACCTCTTTATCTCAGTCATTACTTTTAACATCACAGATGTGAAAAGCAGCTTACAGTCCATATTGCTTAGAAATGCATTGTTCTAAATAATCTACCAGAAATAATTATGACCATCTCGAGCTGAAATTACCATAATTATCTAAGAAGGTCCTTGGAAAACTGTAAAGTTTAAGATGAGACCAGGAAAGAAGAGCGACAGCAGAGAGAAAAGGGATTGAAAGGAAAATTAAGAAGAAAAACATCATAGATTCTGGGATGGAGTTGGCACAACACGCCTTCTTCCTGACCTTTAGTGGGTTTGTGTAAATTATAACCCTTATGAAGGAAAATACATAGTGGTTTAGTAAGACGGGGAGAGAGACCACCTCCCCTCCCTTAAATTTCTGGGACTTCAGCCATTCTTCAGACCCCCAGATATCTTGTTTTTACTCTTCAGGCGTCATCCTTTATTTTATTTTGCAGATGTTTGTTTCCAGATTCAACCCTAATTTATCCACTGATGCTTTAATGTCTTTATATCGTACTTATTATTCTGCCTTCCTTCCCCACAGTGGAGCCATTTTCCTCTTCTCATGGAGGATACATTTATCCTGCGGTTGCCTGAGAAGTGGAGGGTGGAGGGGGGCTGGTATCCTGGTGGATCGCTACCTTCCCTGTAGCCCCAGTGGGATGTCTGTGGGCTGATGCAGACTTTCCACTGAGGTGCACTCATTGACTTGAGGTGTCTGTGGGCGCTCAGCTGCAGCACCCACGCCCCCTAGGCCACAACCCAGGCTGGCAGGCACCCACACAGGCACGCGGCTTCCGCCTGCCTCGCGGGTGACCTTGTTTATGTTTGTCTTTTGCGGTGATGCTTACTGTGCTGCAGCGAGCGCAGAGCCACCCAGCCTGGCACACACCAGGATGTACCCCTGCACACGCGCTGGGTCCATTTAGGCTGTAGAGAAGATGGATGGATGACTATAGGGTTCTTTCGTTGTCTGGAAATGTTTGGAATTTGATGCCAACATTTCTAGGTTTACAAACTATAGCGAAAAATAAAGCATTTATTGAAATTTCTTGACTCTGATTATCATTGTTAAACATTGTTTCCGTCCTTCCAGTGTGTTTGTTCTGGTTTCTCTTTTAAAGCCTCACCTCTGTGGAAACATCTTCCATAAATGTGGTCGCAGATTTATCGATGAATCTGAAAACATGAGCCTGAAAGAGCTGGAAGTTTTGAAATAAAAGGAAAATGTGTGAGAGCCTTGTAACTACTTACACCATATCGATGGTCCAGATGGATGCATTCCAGTTTTTAGCATCTACAATCAACATGTACTCATCATAAGAATACAGATCTAAATCTTTATAACGTTTCACAGCTTAGACAGAAGATGACCATTTACTGTACCAGAATCTACTTGTTTTCATTCATTCTTTTTCTTTACACTTTCATAACTTATATGTTTATTAAAACCAGGGGTCCCCAAACTACGGCCCGCGGGCCGAATCCGGCCCGCCTCCTCATTTGGTCCGGCCCCCTGAACAATACCGGATCCGGCCCGCCTCCTCATTTGGTCCGGCCCCCTGAACAATACCAGAGAGCATTCAGTGTTTTTTTTCATATATATGTGGATTTTTCTTCAACCACCAGGGGGGCTCTTGAGCAGATATGAAACTTAGTTTCCCTCAATGGAATATATACTAGTCAGTACCAGTCACCGTTTCGCTCACGGTTTTTTTTCCATTTGCATTCTGGGTAAAAATCTATCTACAAACGCGAATATGTCGTCGGCAGTAATCCATAACCAACCACCCCCCCCCCCACCCCCCCGTCAACAAAAGTTTTCTAAGGTTTCTTTCTCGAAAAACTAAGACCGGCCCCCGACCAGAGAAGGGAACAGTTATGTGGCCCTCGCAGGAAAAAGTTTGGGGACCCCTGATGATTAAAACACTTTGGCTTTGGTTGTTTTTGATGGATGCACATAATAAAACTGGCTTGCCTTAATTTTTTGTTGCCTTGCAATAATTTGGTTCTCTGCCCTCAACTAATACCACATAAGACAGCTTTTAAACATAATTTAATTTATTAATTTACTAATCTGATCATTTTCATGAATGCTTAAACATAAATTGCCATGAATTAAAAGGTTGATTTTTATACCACCAATTCAAGACGACTGTCATCCCAAAAAGGGGGGGGAAAAAATCCTATTCAGTTATAAAAATACATAGAATTGACTACACCCTTAGATCCTTACACTTCAGGCATCGGGTTGCTTTAGAAACCACTTCATTGTGACTCATCAGATTGAACATGGTAGTCGACAAGGGATGGAAAAATATCTGAGCTCAAATAATCTCTACTAATATATAACAAGTTTAGTGTTCAGAACAAATCTGAGAATCTGTTTGAACGCCATCAGTTCTGACTGGTCAGGAGACATAAGCCAGCGCTCTAATTACCAGACAACAACCTTTAAAGCAATCATCCTCATCCGGCTCTGCTACTCATCCACCGCGTCACCACTAATCAGGACTCAAACACCTGCGAGTGTCCAGGCCCTCCCTGCAGACGGGATTTAAAGATCAGCGTTTAGTGTTTGAGTGTAGCAATAATCTCTCTCTCCAACACAGCTTCTCCTCCAGGGGGGTCCGAGCAAGCAAGAAAACAAACAGGTGTTTGTTGGCCAGAAGTGGACGCCTGAGGCAGGGGTCAGAGTTCAGCTGGCCTCGGCCCTCTGGCAGCGTTAAGATGGGAGTTGGTCATTATGTTCTGCCAATGAATGTTTCTGCTTGGGCTTGATGTTGAAAGGAAACCGAATCGCCTCAGTCGGACTCGGCGCTTGCGCCGTTTGCTCTCTCAAAATAATAAATTTGAATCGGGCTGTTTTTCTTATCTTCATCGTAACAAATATCTGCATTGGAGAAACGATAATCGACACAGTAAAAAGGCAGCTTGCTTAATTATCATATTCAGCTGAAGAATCTACTTGCAAAAGTATTCATACCCCATGACATTTTGCTGCTTGTTATTGATTTGTAAAAGCAGTAAAAAAAAAAAAAAGAGTGAAGGAGTGAAAACCTTTTTTAGGCGCTGTAACGAAGTCTGGTAAGGTTCCAGGACTACGATGGTTTTTCAAGGAACCATACGCAGAGGATGGAGATCACAGCGTTTATCTCACAGACACTCTGAGTGCGTACTGTGATGAAAAGGATTACAAGCACATAATCTGTGCCTGTCACCACCCTTCACTCCCTACAGAGACAGTCGGAAAGAAATATGTTAAACTAATTTCACTAAACAGGAGCCAGATTTACAGTCCCGGGAATTGATTGTGTGTTTTTGGTGCTGCTACCTGTTTGTAAAAGGCTTTTTTTTTTTTCCTTTGATAAAAATATGCCCACCCACGTTAAAGCAAAAGCTCAAGCTCATTTTGAGATTACACAGGAGCTCCAGCCACAAACACAGTGGGATCCGCAGATGTGTATACATTGCATGGTCGTGATGCAAGTCTAGTTTGAATGTTATGCAGGATGTGTACACAGCAGTGTTTGATGAATGTCTGCTGGAGTATTGAGGGATGTGTAGAGGGTCCTGAATTGTTGAACCAAAAGGCTTTGGAGAGAGTTTCCAGAGTGCTACTCCCATGATATAGGCACTACGCCTCTGCGTCTGCACGTTGCACTGCAGTGTTTTTGGGGAGTTTTTAAGCTCTTAAACGTTTCTATGTTATTAGGAAAAAGTCAAATGGAAAAACAATAAGAAGAAACACCCAATTAAACTCGCCCACTGTTATTGCTTTCCCCTCCCGCTGAAAGGAAAGATTAGCGATGCCATGGGGTTGTGTGTCATCCTAATTCAGCTGTTGATCAGGGGAATTTGGGTTGTAATTTTGGTTTTGTTTCCATCAGATAACTCCCAAGCTTTGATCAGGAACAGATTCATACATGGAACGAAAGCCTCATGTGGTTTTTATTACGTATTTAGATCGAATCTTCAAACCTTTGATCGCAACTGTAGCTTTTATGTTTTAGGCCTTTTTTTTTTTTTTAGTGTTTAGCAATAGTTGTACTTTGAACAGTTGTTATTAAAGGTGTTTAATAGCACCCTAAACTGTTCACCTGACCTTAATCCTGCATTACTACTTGGCAACCTATCACAAGCAACCATAGATCACTCCTTCAGCTTTCCTTGGTGTGCACATATTTGCGGATAGTGCAAGTGTGTTTTCTGCTGCGTTAGCAGAGACTTTGCTGATCTGGTGAGATGCAGTAGAGCTGAGTGGTATTGTTTTAATTATCTGGGATGTTTCTGCAGAACAGACCCCACGCAGTGGCTAATTTAATTGGGAGTGACTTTATCAGATCAGATCCCCTATTGTTGTTGTGATTCCAGTGTGTTCATTCAGGGGATGCTGTGAGTTGTGCATCCTTTTACAGAAGTTCAGTTTTGTTTTCAGGCTTTTTTTCTGATGAGTCTCCTTTGCAAGACGATCCTCCTCGCCCGTGTTGTACTTACAAGCAGTGATTATGCAGCTCAGTTGCTGCATTGTGTCATTGCAACTGAGATCTCTCCCATTATGCCTTCTGACTGAATGCTGATTTCAGTAAATAATATATGGGTTTCCTTTTCAGGCTTTCTCTGCCTTGAGGCTTTTTTATTTTTTTCAGCTTTTCTAGCCTGTAAAAGTGCTTACACAGTTATATGTAATAAAATACGCTATGAAAATGCAGCAGAACTGTAAACAAGCAAACGAATTTTAGACAACTCGGAAACAAAGCCAGCACCCCAATTATTTTCACTTGGATTTTTTTATGTTTTTTTTTATTTTTTATCTTGGACTTGAATGACTGGCTGAAAATTGTGAGGTTTAGGGATCCTGGCAAACAACAAAGCACTATATGAATAACCAAAGGCTTTTGAAACGGGCCCATTTACAATAGTTTTATGGTTTAGTTGTCATAAAAGTAAATGTGATAAATCAGTTGTTTTAGTTTTTATGTTTGCAGTACTGTAAAATGTTGCAATGCAGCAACACACAAAGATTGCTAAGAATGGCATCCTACTAAGATGATGCTTGTGAGGTAATAATGAAAAGTATGGAAGTACTGATTGCAATTTTTTGTTCTGTTTCCGTTTCTGTTTTATTGCTTTGATGATGCCAATTTGTTCTGATTCAGATTTTTCTTTCAGAGCTGCGAAAAAACATAAAATTAAGTTTTATGGTTATTTTACAACAGTTTAAAAACAAAGAAAAATCACTGCACTGTTTTTGCAGTAGTGCTACAGCTAGTTATCAGCTTGTTTGAGATGATTAGCGTTATTAGCATCCTGGGGTGTGTTAAAATACTAAGATTTCCAAAAGGTTGCAAACATTTCCAAATCCAGCATGTTCGATGACATCAGTTGAAAGTCAAATTGGATAAAATAGAAGAGCTTTTCTCTAATATGTCTAGCCTTACTGTTATCTGCTTACGGTCTTTCTCCCTCTGGGTCTCACTGCCTGACAAAACTACAGGCATCCAGTAAAAATTAAGGTTTCCTCTTATATTCTATCAGCTTTCTGTAACTTTATTTTGAAAACTTTTCTTTTAGTCTTCCTCACTTAGTAAGAACTTCCACACCAAATACTGTTGTAGTGTGTGGTACAACAAATTTAAGAATTTCACATTATTTTGGAGTTTCTGATCAGGTCTAGTAAATTCTGGTCACCAGCCGCTTTAACACCTCATTTATTATTTAAAAAAAAAAAAAAAAACTCTGAAAATGGTAAAATTTTTTCCCCCAAATTCATCTACCTAAAATTACTTAAGTAAAAGAGTCACAAGCTGCAATTGTTATAGGGAAGAAAGGTTATTATTTAACAGAAGACTGATAATTCACCAAAAAAATCAAAGTTCACCCTACACTTACCTCTGCTGTTTCTGACAATACAAATCAATCCAACATCTGCTTCATCTTCCATAATCATATCTACTGTCATGAAATGCATCCTCAGACTTCTAATCAGACTGCATCCCATTTGTTACTGTCGATTTATTGCATCAGTCCTGGTAACAAAATGAATGTGTTTTAGGTTTTAGCCTCGGTTAACTGCTGCTTCTGCCAGCCTTATGGAGCTTATTAGGATCTTTGCGCATGCTTGGTGCAGACTAGAGCTCCGTGCACTATCTCCACTCCTCTCACCCGTTATAACCTCTCTCTGGCAGGCCCCAACCCTTTTCATTAATACCATATTACTCATTTGCTTATGCTTTCCTGAATAAATAAAATCCACCCACTCACCATCCCTCCATTCCTTCGAAATGACACACGTTTGGTGCTTTCCAAGACATGGCAGGTGTTTCTATTTAGTTGTGTTTTTTTTTTTTAGCAATTTATTTCTGCACTAACACACGCACACACCTACTTGACACCTCGACAGCTGCCCCCTCAGAGCCTGTCGTTAGGATGTTTTCAATGAGAGATAAAGTTATCAGCGCACGTGGCCCTGCTTCAACTCAGCCTGCAGCAGCACCCTTCCCCCCGGATCGGTCCTCCCATTTCATCATCACTCCACCTCTTTAATTCTCAGATAATTCTTTCCATCCGCTGCTTTTTTATTGTACATGATTTCGTAGATGGTTACCTTCCAACTTGGCTTCCTTATTTATGGCAAAACAAACTTTCCCAAACCATCATGATTTAGAATATGGAACTTTAAACTTGAAGTTCCTACTGGGGTTTGATGGTTTTTGTGGTGTGGTTTTCTGGTTCAGTTGTAGAATCAAAATATTACAACAGATAAGCAAACGACCTTCATTTTGCTGAAGCAAAAGTAAAATAAATGCTTCGTATACTATAAATAAACAGGCGCTATAAAGTCTCTCTGTACTTGGTTTTAATTTATTTTATACCACAGCTTGCGTGGCAGCTGACCCCACCTTTTTAGAGGTCCTGACTTATTAAATGAATGCATTCTACTGAGAGTAGCTGCAGGAAAAATAGGCTTACCCTTATTAAACTGATCACGTTTTTAATGAAACTATATCATAGGCTAGCCACAGGTGTCAAGATATACCAGTGAAATAAAAAATTAAAAGTCATGGTTTCAAAAGTGCTAAAATCTTCCATTATACAGTTTCTGTGGGTCAAACTGTTTTTAATGAGATGCCAGAAGTGCAAAACTGCAGTTTTGTGTGAATATATGTCACTGCAGAGACGAAACTTATCTTTAGTTTGCAGTCACCAATTATTCCTAATGTGTGCTCACGTTTCTGTAAATTTGTTGTGCAACGATAAAGCAATTATTTTATCAAGATAATTAAAATTGAGTACATTTCAGCTTTCAATGAAAGCTGGTCATTGTTTAATATAAGCCACTGTGTCCGCAATGATAGTGGTGAGGTAAAAGTCCATGAAAACAAAACATAACGCTGCTCTACCTGAATAGTTACTTAAAGAGGTGAAACTGAATCAGATGCCACATAAACTCGCCAACAAATCAAATACGCCGCTATGTTAGCCCCATAAAGCTTACTGGTACAAGTTGAGGGCTCCATTAATCTTTTCGATGCATTAACACAGAACTAATTCATAATGTGCTGCAGCATTTTAAACTTAAACGTCAGTCTGCGTTGTACTTGCATCAGAAATGACTGAAAAAGACCATTAAAAGTACATTCTGGTAGAAAAAAATCTCTGTGATGCATTTGTTTTTATATTTAATAATCTTGAGCATGTGAAATGAATTGCATGTGTGCCTGTCAATGAATGCTGCCAGAAACTAACCAAAGTCAAATTCTTCCTCTGCTTTCTTTTCCTGTTTTTCTTTCTTTCTGACTTCTCATCTTTCCCCGCTCAGTGCCGTTTTCCTTTGCTGCAGCAGCATTCAGGCCATCTGCTGGCACACACTGGCAGCTATATAGCTTGAGAGGAACCGGTGGCACACCACCCTTCATCCATTATTATTAGTTCCTCAGAAAGATTTAGATGGAGGGAAGGTGGAATGTGCCAAGAGCTGGGGGGAAACGAGCCGAGGGCCAAAAACTGGAGCCAGAGAATCTGATCCAAAAACAAAGTGGTGCTATATTTTTCTTTTCTTTGCTCAGCTTCCCCCCCCCCTCCATTTACTCTTCTTTGCCTTTCCTTGTTAGAACAGAACATAAATGCAGAGTCATAAAAGTATAAATCTTCCTCTTCATTTAGTAAAATAAATACTTAATGTATTGAAACATTTGAAAACACAGTTTTATTCATTTTTACTTCCCTGAATAGTTATATATTTTTTTTAAATTTTGAAGATGTGGTTTGGATTGTATTCTTTCATACTTCATAATTAGCTGGATGCTTCACTTTGTTGTTGTTTTTTTTTTCTGTAATTTTTTTTTCACAAAGTATGAAGTATAAATAGTTTCTCTAGCTGAAGAGGTGGTTTGAGGTTACGGAAAGGTCATCTGTGCTGTGGTCGACTGAAAAATGGGCAAGTGAGAGGGAGGGATGATGGACTGAGGGGTTTAGAGAAAATACAAAAGCTCCTTATTACCTGGGCCAGTGCGCATAGATTTTTGGCCGACAGTTACAGGTGAAGAAAGAATATTGTAAAAGAAATGTGTAATTAATTTCACGATGACTTTCAGTCAGCAGGAAACTCGTCCCTTGAACCTGTTATGGTGACCTCTTAGCGGTGTGGTATGAATTTAATGTGAGATTTGATGATTAGTTGAAAGGTAAGCCCCAGAGGCATAAATTATCTAAAAGCTCAACACAACAAAGAATAATATAACTAAAGAAGGAACAGAAACAGACTAAAGAGTACAAACAAACCCTTTATATTGGACAAAAGCATTCTTGATTTGTTTCAACTGCGTTAAGATGCACAATCTCCATATTTGTTTTTTTTCTTACTTTGCCTGAACTATTAGACACAGTAGGCTTAAGGGTCTTGAAAAAGTATTTTCTCCCTGTCTGTGTTGAGATTTAGCTCACATTTGAATATTTTAGATCATTAAACAAATTTTTATATCAGATAAATACTACGAGTGTATATACAAAAAAGCATTTTTCAAATTTATTTAATTTATAAAGGAGAAAATGTCATTAGTTTATTAGCAGTTTGTTGCCGTCAATCATTTGCAATAAGTTAAAGTCAATCTTTCTGCACTGATGGATCTCAACCACTTTGAATCCTGTCCTTGAATGTGTTTAGAGACTGACATGTGTTGCTTTTCTAGATCTTTTAGCCTGTTTCTACTGTTGAAAAGGTCCTATGTATGTAATTTCTTGATTCTGTAAGTTAGGAAGTAATCAGGCCTGACACAGGCTAGGGAAACCTGCACCAAAAAGGCCACAGTTAATTGACAATTTAATTTAATAGTCTCTAATTGCTTCTACTGAAGCAAACCTAATCCACAATGTCCCTCCTTACAACCCAGAGGACAAAAACATCCATTGCTAAAAGTCCAGTTTGAAGTATCCCAGGTCACACCCAGAAGCTTTTATTCTTCCCTCATGGCTAATGATGACCAATTAGTATCAGTATATTAGAGGGGGTCATAATAGTTTGGCCGAAGGGTAAATTTTACAAGCATCTTCGTAGGCAGGGAGAGTTTAATTTAGTGATATCATTGAGTGGGTTTGTTGCATCTCGTAATTCACCAAAATAAGTCTTTTCTCTGATAAAACTGAACAAATTTTGCCAGCATGAGGGGAGTGGTGCTGTTTTATGGGTTTGTGTTGTTGGCGTGGAACATCACACAACAGCTCCAAGCTATGGGAAAATCTATATTCATGTTTTCCTTTGTTTGTGTGTAGGTCCTACGTCCATCACCTACCAACTCCCTTTACCTATAAAACACCTGGGTGGTCATCCTGTTCAGTGCAGGAGTCTGCAAAACAATGCTCACTCAGTTGGTAGCTCAGCAGTCACAATGGCTACCTGAATCTGAATGTTTTTAATTATATTCTTTTACTTCCATTTTGCCTCCAGCTTAGGCATAAGTCCAAGACTTTGTGTTTATAGTTCTCATCATAAAGCAGTGTGGGTTGTATTTGCTTAGGAAAACCACTCAATGCTGGAGAGAAAGAGGTAAAAAAAAAAAAAGTACAACATTTGTGCTGTAAGATGTTTGCATTTAATGATTTGTACTCTTGGAAAAAAGAAACCCATAGTTGCAAAATTTGGTTGTTTTTAGCACGAGAGGGGGTGCCAGGAAATGATGTTGTTGTTTCAGTGTAAATTTAGCACCTTGCAAACGTTTGCATATCCCTTGGACTTTTTCAGTTTCTCACATTATGAATAATGTATTTTGTTGGATATTTCTTATGTTTATACTTTCCTTTTTACATATAGTAGTGCATGATTTTTGAAGTGGGAAAAAAATATTCCTAATTGTGTTTATCCTTAAATAACTTCTAGCTACAAATTGCATTAAGAGACTTTCCACAAGCCATGCAGTTGATAGAGTCCCTGATGTAATTCCAGTGAATTTGGTATAAAGCATTTTACTCATGGGAGGCTGACCTGAAGAAAACTCTGTAATGATGCACTATTTTGTGTGAGTATATGATATAAAATCTCATTGAAATACATTTGTGGTTTTAATGAGACAAAAGGTGAAAAAAGTCCCCAGTGGTGTAAGTAGTTTTTATTTTTTTTGCAATGTCTTTCCTGCTTCCTTGTCTTTTGACACGAGCTTTGCTTTTTTGTGTCATAGTTGTAATGTAAGCTGGTAAAATAAAAGGATTTTGTAGCTCCTGTTTTGTATTGTATTTTCTGAAACAGGCCAAAATAGCTTCTGTTTCTATAATTGCTCAAATGATTTCTTGTCCTGTTTCAGTTACCTCAGTGGAAAATTCTGGTAGAAGTAGGAAGTAGTGTGCCAGCTAAGAAATGGCGAGCGCACTAAGTGATGGGTTATTTGCTTTCAGAGTGACTTTGAGTGATTGTCGAGGCACGTTAAGACACCTCCAGAGTGCTCGGAGTAGGCTGATTCAAGAATAGGCTAACTAAACTTTGTTCACAAGGTTGTTGGAATTTCATGTTTAGAAGTTGATTTATTTGTTTAAGTTACAAGCTTTAGACATCAGTTTATGGATTTTGGCACTTGAAACTGTTTGCATGGGTTTACTTTAAAATTCACATTTTCACAGCCAAAACATGTGCTGATGAGTGATATATTGCTATTTTATACCTGCATTTGGAGTTTTCTTCCCTTCTTTCACTGCACACCCCCTCCTGTTATGACTTCCTCTCGCTCTAAGTGATGGCGTAACAGAGAAGTTAATGACAAACACATTCCCTACATTCCCACCTCCCCTCCCTCCTAATATGAACCATCCTTTCAATTGCTGAACTCTAAATACAAGGGGAAAAAAACCACCAAAAACTTACTTTTAGGTATTCATTTAATGTAAATATCACTTTTTTTCCATTTATACAAATAAGTTCACACAATAAAAATAAAGCAATACGCAATAAAAAATTTCCCTAAATAACAAGGAAAAAAAAAAACACATTGAAAATACTTTTGGCTATTCTCAATGTTATCTATTTTACAGACAAATATTCCAGTTTGCTACTCTTGTTTTAAAGGCTTTTGGGTTTGTGTAGGATCAGTAAGGGAAATACTACGGGTAAGTAAAAAGGCAGTCACGGATGTGTCTTTGGTGCGTTTGCCTACAAATAGTCACTGCGGCTCGGGGTACGCCAACGCATGCGGGCATATCAAGGAAGTAAATGATAGCAACTCTATCTGTTGGTTTTTGTTTTCACAAGACGGAACATGTAGCTGGATTATCACAGTTGCTTAAACAAACAGTATTTACTATCATTCTTTGCGTAAGATTCACAGATACGGATCTTGGCTCTCTCTGGGTCTTTTTGATGATCTTCCAGTGGATCTCTGCAAATCTCATTTTCTTTTCAAACAGTGTGGACACCAAATGACGTTTGCATAGTGTGGCTAGATGCAAGCATGCAAAGCTAGTGTCTCCCCTGTCAAAAGGTAACAGCTCCTATCACGCCATCGAGCATGCTATTTTTACTCATACGAAACATGGTACATGTGAACTGTTTGCTTTGCTCATTTTACCACCAGACCATGAACTGCGTTGCACTGAAGTTGTCTTAAACAAATAGCTGAGTTACCTTAAAATGAGACATAAACAATAAATAGTCGCCGGAGACTTATGTGATGAATTTTCAGCAAAATAAATGGTATAGCTGTTTAAAAACAGTGCATTGAACATAGAATTACAAGAACTTCAGTCCTTTCCTCTCCTCTGTACCTTGTTGTAATCCTGCTTCTCTCTTTCTCTTTATAATGGGGGGGATTTAGTCTTGATCTGTTCCAGACTCCCATCTACTCAGACTGTCTGATATTCTGGGGGTAAAACCCTATGACTGACTTTACTGGCACCAAATGAGTTTTAATCTTCAAAGATTTTAATCTGATGTTTTTTGTCTGTTAGTCACAAGAAGTGAGTTGAGGGTGCAAGGGGGAGGGTTATGAGGGGTTTTAACGTCACAATATTTAACAACAATAAAAAAATACAAGTATTTAAAAAGAAAACATGTTTATAAAACAATTTTATCCAAATAAAGCAATACAAGCATCAGTTATTTTCTCTGTACAACTTCATTTGGTGGGTTAAAAGATCATTCACAGCATACACTGATCCCTTCTGGTAAGTACTGAAGAGTTTGCACTACGCCTCAAAACCAACTACTGAGACTGTTCACGCTGCTTTCTGTGATGGGGAACGGCAGTACAAGCTCATTTCAGTGCACATGCAGCGCACATAGAGGAGTGCATGAGCTTTTTAAGTGTCCCAACCCCTAAATTGCAGCCAAAACCAATAGTCTCAGCATCACAGCATGTTGGTTGATGGACATTGTAGCATTCATCATAGAAACACCATAAGTGCGTTCTAAAGTCCAAGCATAAAGTGTTCCCATGTTTCAGTCTCTTCTTGGACAACCATAGAGCAGTGAGTTGATAGTAAGTCCAGCTTCTTTTTTGCTGATTAGTTGCCTGGTTCTGTGTCCTCTGCTTTCAACCAGAAGACCTTGCTCTATGTGTTCTGATTATTCCACTTGGCAGGACACAGCAGAGGAAATACAACTCTCTTTTAGAAATAAGTCATCAAGGCCTGCTGTCAAAAGTAAGAAGGCTTGTGCATGGGCATATTGTTATTTGATGAACAATGATCTTGTATTAATAACACCTCATACTCCATACTACTTGTTTGGACAGAAGGTTCAGGCATCATAAGTTGTGGCTGCTTGTGAAACAGAGCTCCATTATCCAAACCGGCTTTAACTCCATCCATCCCCAACTGGGAGGGTTCACAATCTAGATCCAGGTGGGTCTTGGCTCTCCTTCTCCGAAGAAAGAAAACCATTGCCACTGCTATCGCTATGAGGAACAACAGTATCATGATGGCATATGCAGGCACAAGCACAGTGCCTGCATATGCACTGGTGTCAATTTGTGCACCGGTGCCAGAAGATCCAGGTTTAGTATGAGCCTGAGTGCAAACACTCTCAGCATCGCTCGCAGCACCTATAGGACTGACACACACGTTGTAGGTGGAATTGGGTTTCAAACCTCGAAGTGTATACTCTTGGAATGTTATTGGAAGGTTGAGTGGAATTGGTCTGCGGTCCGGCCCAGAGAGGTTTCTGTAGGTCAGACGGATTCCACGGATGTGAGGACGCATTTTAACATAGCGGTGAAGATCTATCAGAATTGATGTGGCCGTTGCTTGATGCGAAGTGATGTCTGGTGTCTTTGTGACGATGGTGGACTTGGATGGAACAGCTTCAGTTGGATAAGTTGAAGAGCGGCTCTGGATTTCACAGAATTGTCCAGATGTGCCATCTGGACAGGCACAAACAAATGAACCACGGAGAGTCCACTGACAAGTGCCTTCATTGAGACAAGGATATTTGGGACAGAATTGCTTTTCTTCAACTAGGTCAATACTGCTGCTGCTTGGAGATGCAGGGACAGAAGGCAGAGGAACATCACCACCTTTGCTAGGTGTCTTTTCACTGGCTCTGGGGACTTGGATAGGTCTGGTAGTAGTTGGTAATGTGGTAACAGGAGCAGGCAGGGTGGTAGTTGTAGTTTTGACAGTAGTAGTTGTCATTGCAGTTGTGGTTGGGCAGCCAAAATCCCTTGTTTCCAGTCTTTTTAATACTTTTCCAGCACTGATGGGTGGAAAATGACAGCGTGTCTCCTCTGTTCTCTCCAGGGTGATGCTCTGCGCTCTAAGCCATCTTGGGAACCATGCTAGGTTGCAAAGACAGTTGAAGGGATTTTCGGCAATTGCTAGTTTTTCTAAATGGGGGAAGAGCTGGGAAAACTCCTCAGGAAGACCTTGTATACTGAGACTGCTTATGTCCAACTCTGTTAACTCACCAAGGTTTTGCAGGTCCTCAATCTTTGGAGGGCCCATTGGGTTGCCAGCAAGATTAAGATGAAACAGCCCAGGTGTCTCTTTTAGTGCTGAGGGGAAAGACTCGAGTTTGTTTTCTGAAATGTCCAATTCATGAAGATTCTTTAAATTTCTTATAAGCTCATTATTTAGGCTGGTAAGTCCAACACCACCAAGTCTGAGTGACTCCAGGTTGGGGGTCTGAAGCTTGGAAGTATTTAACGAGGGCAAGACATTAAAACGCAGATCCAGCAGTAGTAGTTTGGGTAATGAGAGGAGGGGCAGAGTTGTCAGCGCATTACCTTGCAATTTGAGTTCCAGAAGGTTCTCCAAGCCATTAAATGCAGCTGGATGGATCTTTTCTATATGATTGCTGTACAAATAAAGGCGCTCCAGCTGCGGCATTCCATGGAAGCATTTTTCTGAAATGTAGGTGATCTGGTTGGATGACAAGTCCAGATTTTTTAAAGAGCTCAATGGCTCAAACACTCTTTCAGGAAGATCAGTAAGTTTGTTTTGACTCAGATCCAGCATTTCCAAGTTAAGTAGTCCATTGAAGTCCTCAGCTGCAATGCCTTCAATCCCATTTGCAAACAGGAAGAGGTTTTTGGTTGATGAGTCCAATTTGCCAGGAATGGTAGAGGAGCGTCTTCGGGAGCATAAAATGTTCCCTGGATTGGAGCACAAGCAATCCTGTGGACAGTTGCTGGAAAGGAGGCCATCAGGAAGGATGAGGAGGAGCAGAAGGGACATCAATGGACTGAGAAAGACCTTCATGGTGCAGAATCTCTCTTGGGCCATGCTTTACCTAAGACAAGAAAAACAAACACAGTTAACAGTTGGGTTCTTAGAAATATTCTGCATAAAAGAAAGATAAAGAAAGCCTCACCATAACTTTGTAATTAGGCAAAGGCAAGTTTAATTTAGTCCACACTGAGAACTAAAAACCTTGCATTTTAGGACCATAATCAAAGACTTCTGACTCCAAGAATAGAGCCTTGTGATTTCTGCTTTTGGATTCAGAAGCACAACACTGATTCTTGTCCATGCTGACACTGGTCTAAGTCAAAAATTACATGTATACTTTTCTTAACTTAGTTTATTTCTCTAAACCTCAAGAATCTGTGAAACTGGTAAAAGTAACAATTAACATTCTGTTCACTCCAGTTTTGCCTCGTCATACAAAGTCACTTTTGAGCGGCTGCATGAATGCCGTCCTGCATGTAGCAAAGCATCCGCCGATGACTCATTTGTATCCTACTACACGTGAAGAAGAGCTGATAATCTGGAACTGCCTTCCCACATATAGGTGCAAGATAAACATTTTCTGTGTCATCCAGACTGACGGCCTGTGATAGTTGCCAAACAAGTGCCTCTACAACATTAAGAGTTGAAATATAGTGATAAAGATGAATAGATTTTAAAACAGATATATTCCCATGCTTTAAGCCATTTCACCTGAGTCCAAACTTATTTAAACAACTGCTGAAGTGGAGTGTCAGCACGCTACTTCAAAGGATGATGGAAAGGAGAGGGGAATAGGAATGAGGGGGGGGATAAAGAAGAAACCAGTTTCAGACAAGTCTGTGTAGCCATTTATCTTCCAGTGCTATCAAGTGAGACAAGCATGCGGGAAGAAGCAACATGTATCTGCTGAATATTGCCCAGAAGTAAAAGGAAAAGATAATTAAATGCACTTTTGCTTTATTGCCCCAAAGTGAGTCTAAACCTTCCTATCCCAACTCAAATTTTTTTTAAGAATAAGGACTTCATTTCCAAACCTATGTAGTTACATTTATGATATGTTGTATATTTTACAGTTTGAACGCTATAGGGAATTTGTCAGGCTTTTATAAAGGCGCAGTTGTTGCCTGCACAAAGTGTCTTTGTGCAGACTTTGCCTGCACAAATACTTTGCCAAACACCTCAATAGTACCCAACTTTTGGAACCAAGAATCTTATACAGAGTACATTCAGAACATTGTGTTCTCACGACTGATGCAACCTATTTCACCAGAAATTTTAAAGGAAATGTTTATCCATCCCTCTTTTTATGTGGCAACTGTTTCATTTCCATTTCCATATGTAAATAATTACTTCAGAATCATGTTGATACTTCATGGAAATTCCTCATGAGGTGCAAGTCAGCTAATTTATAGACAAGATTATTCTCAATTTTGTTTCTTTATTCTGTTAAGTATTGAAAAAAAAAACTAATGTAAGGTTTGGTGTATCTTTTTCATGTATCTTATTTGTATAGAGAACAATTTAACATTGAAATAAAAATAAAAAAATCTATAAAATGATGGCATGTTGCTGTAGTTGGATTCTGATTTGCTGGGTCTTTTTTATATTTTGTCCTGTTGCACCAAAACAAAATCTGTTCCAGTTGTACTTTTTAGTCTTAGACCAATACCAAGTAGCAAACAGTTGTAGAGTGGAAGGAAAAATATGTAATTATAATTTAAATGTTTTTTTTGTTGTTGTTGTTTTTGCCCAAAGAAAGTCTGAAAAGTGTGGTGTGTATCAATATCGGTTTAGAGTCACCAGCTACAAACAGCAGGAAAGCCCTTTCCAGTTCTGCACAGCAACTGTATAAAAACTCCACTCAGACTTAGATTTGTTTATGGAAAACCTTGTTGAAAAAGTAATGACAGCATCTGATGGCAACAGCTCGCTGCTGGCTACAAATGAATGAGCAGCAGAGGTGAAGGGTTGCAGTTAACCTATAATTTCCACTCGGGGGGCCTGCAGGGGTTTGTGTTAAACAGAGTTCTATAATAGTCGTGTTTCAGAGTGAGTAGCTCAGAAACAGTCTAAAGTAGCAGCATTTTATTTGTTTGTTTTGAGAATTAAAGTTGTTTTTGCTATAAAAACTTAATTCAAACCTCACTTGTCACCAGACTGAATCTAAAGGTTTCCAGTACAATGAGGGATTATGAAATAATTTATTGATTTTATGGAAATTAAGAGATCTCAAAAGATAACCAGAAGGCAGGTGGGCAGGGAGAATCAAACAGCAGCTAGAGGGGATGTTTGTTTTCTAAGAACTAAAAGCAAAAACTTTACCAATATTCTGAGCAAAAGGAAAGTGTCCAGAGCCAGAATACACAGCAACATCAAGCAGCTTTAGAAAAGCAAAAGCACCACAAGGATAAAACCGAGAATATTTCCCTTAAAAATAATCACTGTGGTATTTCTACCACTGCTTCCTCGGGGATAAAATGTTTATTTGAGTGTGCCTCACTCCAAACTGGGCCAGGCACATCTGATCAAACCCAGCGGAGGAGGAACTGTGGCAGAGGTGGACGGGGAGGGATTCGGCCCGATCGCAGATAAACTGGAACTTGAAAGGTTAGATTCTGCTGTTGTCTTTTCTCTTTGGCTGCAGCAGGCCCGTGCTGATCGGCAGCTCAGATACGGCGCAGCTGGGACGTTGCTGCTGCGGTGAGTGATTGCTGTGAGAGGAGGTGCAGAGAGAGATAGTAGAAAGGCAAGTTGTAATCCTGCACATAGTGGAGGAATGCCCCCCCCCTGACTTGTCGTCCTCCTTTCTCGACTTGTAATTTCCTTTTCTCTCCCCTGTGCACTTGAAACATTCCTGAGGCAGGCAGTTTGGGGGGAAAAAAGTGATCTTGGTTCTGTGGTTGGCTTTTTAAGATTTGCAGGAAGCTTTTTGGGGGTTTATAAACAAAGGATTGGATTCATTGCAGATCCATTAAAATCTGCTCGTGAATCTGACATTGTTTGGTTTTATCAGAAGAAAAACTTGTTGGCAGGCGAACATGTGAAGCAACAAGGGCCTGAAAATGTGGCAAAACTCCGAATTACAGAGCATGTGAACTTCTTTGTGTTGCTCAAAGTGACAAACATAATTCAGCACTTTGGAAAACTGAAGAGGCATAAGGGATAATCACATTTCCCCTCTCCTATAGCTCTCTTATTATCCAGCAGAGATAAGAGCAGGTTTCTGTCAGCGGGGCCTCAAATTCAATAAGGTCTGACTTTAGAATGGTGAAGTGGGCTTCAGCAATTAAATCCCAGCAGCCCATAGGGTCAAGAGTCCCTGTCTTTGGGGCTGAAGGCTAACGACAATGTGTGGACAAGTTGGGCCAGAGACGAAACGAGCGAATGATGCTGGCTGACAGTTCTGGATAAGGCTGCGCACAGCAGACTAGATACTCCCATCAAAGAGACTTTTTATTTCGGTGACCTTATCTTTTCACAGGAAAACAGCTTGTGGTATGTGCATTATGTGGAGGATCTACGTGGTCTCTGTCCCCTTTCACCTCCAGCAACGTCTTTGCAACCAGATGGATTCTGTTATCCACAATCAAGCAGAGTTATCTGTCAACATGACAAAAGGGCCGAGGGAGAATTGGAAAGGTGAAGCAACGGTATCCGAGTTGAAAAAAAGATCACTTGAGAAGCAACATGAGGGAGAATAGAACCGACACTTTTAGCACATATATACATGTAAAAATGTCGGACTGCTGATGCACAGAGACTGACGTGTCTCTTATGTAGTGCTTTATTTCTGGTTGTACATGTCAAACTGTGTTAGATAATGTTACCCCATGGAAAGATGAGATGCTCAGAATAACTGAAGTTGGGGAAAAAAAACTGACTTTCAATTCTATGCTTGTAAAGACGACCAGACAGCAACCATGTAATTAAACGGAAAAAAGATCTCTAAATATGTGTTCACCAGCATAACTTTGCATCAAGCTCTATCAAGTAACAGGAACAAAAATGACACTTTACTATCGGCATAGTAATAGTCACACTTATAAATGTCACTGAGCATGCTCATCCCGAAGCCCCTCTGATCGCTGCGATCTGTAGAGGTTGGACTGGGATTAAGGCCTCCAGTTTTTCCACAATGTGCACAAACAGCAGATTTCAGTCTGATCCCAAAATAAGATTTAGCTTCAAAAACAACTTAAGCATGTCTTTATTGGGTATGTATACCCCTTGAATACTTTTGCAAGGTATAGCACTTAAATCTTATTTTACTGGGGTTCCCTGTGCTGGTCCAACATAAAGCAGTTCACGATTGCACTTTTTTTTTTAAGAATGAAAATGTAGCCTGGCTTTTCGTTGCTGACCTGCTTCCCATTATCTGCTGAATAAAAGCATCCCCACACCATGATGCAACCACCCCCATGCTTCGCCATGTTTCAACATGTGCAGTGTTGATTTTTTCCCCACATATATGATTTTGCATGCAGATCAAAGAGTTTAGTTATCCAAGTCATCTTAGTAGAGCATCTTTAAAGTAGACACTTATAGTTTCAACTTTTCCATAAGAGCAGTTTCCTGTCTTTGCTGAAGAAAAGCCCCACACAGCAAAACGCTGGACCCACCGTGATTCTTCTTGAAGCAAAATATGTGAAAGTTAGAGGTATGGATACTTTTCAAGGCCTTTTTTCTTTTTTTTTCTTTTTTTTTTTTACAATTTTACTCATTTTCCACTTTTCGACATAGTTTGTAAGTCCTTTTCATCTTAAGATTTACGATTTGGAACTGTTTTAAGAACAGTGTGAAGCAATACCATTCGAGCATACAGCTGGAGGACTTGAAAGAGAGCATAATATACAAGCGCAGGGTTAATGTGAGGGTAGACTCACGGTAAAAATCCCAAGATCGGGATGCATTTGCTGCACCAAATGAGAACTCAGGGCACCTCCGTGTTTGATGTAGAGTTTGATGTGAGTGGTTTACATTTTAGCTTGCTCTCAACTGCTATAAAATTACAAACGAGACCCAAAAGCCAAACAGTCGTTCAACAGCCAGATAGCATCAGTCCAAAGGACGACAAAGCCCATAAGCTTGTGAGACATGGAGCAACTCCTCAGGGTCAGAGGTTAGGCTCAGATTAGTGTTTCCACTTCTGCGCTCTATCCAACAACCTTTGTTGCAACGCTGACCCACACAACACAGTTAACATCCTCTGTTGGACAGAGTCGCACGCCCAGCTCCAGTTACGATCATATACCTGCGCCTCGTCTCGACAGGTGCCTTTTTTTTCTCTGCTCCTCCAGTGGAGATGTGAAACCCCAAACCCTCTGGAGTGTGTCTGACTACATGATACGGCCAGGTCCGAAAAGCCTGAGGAGGAAACCAGAGGAGGTTGGTGGCAGAGTCTCGTCTGCAAGAGAGCACTTGTGGAGTCTGCGTCTGCCTCCTCTGAGACTTTGGAGCGCAGAGGTCATGTTGTGTGCGCTCCAAACGGAAACGTGGATCATTTCCTTTTTGTTTTATTGCTAAAGGACATATGGTTTAGTAGACGCTAGATCAGATTTTTTTGCTTTTTAAATAAACACAGACTCCGGCTGAGGCCAGACACACTGTCCACTTGTTTCCCCTCGGTCACGACACGAGTCTTTCGTCATCGTCTCCTGCCCTGTGACCCTCTGAAGACAGCAACTCGCGGTTGCTTTTGTCTCGCGGCTCTGCACATCTGCTGAAGACCTTCGCCACAAGGCGCTCACGTTACACAGAGGACACAGGATTCCAGCGTACCACTGACAACCTGTCCTTTGATCCGCTTTCTCAAAGTGGTGTTTTACACCCACAGCTTTTGTTAGTCCTGTGCCTCGCGTCTCTTATTCATCCTTTTGTGTCAGACACAATAACAAACCGCAGCATTGCAGAGGTCACAGCCTGCTCAGGCCAAAAGCTTCACATCACCAGGAAACCGTGTAAGCAGGGGCTGGTTGTGACGAATGTGGACCCTTTCCAGACTTTGGCCTTTTGCTTTCGTTTTCCGTTCGTCCGGTCACCATCAAAACCTTATTGTTCGTGTTGGCAGCATGTTCCAGAGTGCTCTGCCACGCTGGTGCAGACATGTAACACAAGCTTGGCCACAGTTGAATTGGGTTGATTAAAGCTTCTAAGAAGAACCAAGTTTGAAGAAGGAAATTCTTTGTGTTTTGTGCTTGTTTTTTTGTTTGAGGAAGCTGGAAGGACCAGTTAGTTCAGTCAGCCACAAGACTACAGTTACATTCACATGCTGACAGTCATCCTTCCTGAGTGACATTCATTCCATCTGCATAACGCTAGTTTGTCTCCTGGCTATTATGATGCCTTTCTACCTGTGCACACCATGCATACTTCTCATGCTATGTAGTTTCCTATTACTGGGTTTCTGTACAACCACTACAAACAGGACAGGACTTCCACATTAATCATAATAACAATGAAAAGATGCAGCATGGAGTTATGTCTATTTGTGCAACTTTATTTTGACCCCCCCCACCCCCTTTGTTTAAAATCAACATGTAAAGGATCAATAAAGAGTTGGACGCTGTGTGACTCAGTCAGGCTTACTACAGTGAATGACTGGCAGCCCGGCCATTATTGTTAAACAAACAATGCCACACGTACTCACTGAGGAAAATTATCCCTTTGCCTCTTTACCTGTCTGTCAGCATGTCTGAGTCATATTCTCGCTGTATTCAAACACGCTGTCTGCCTTATCCGAGTGTGTACTCCGGATACCAACATGTCACATTTGTTTAAGCTGGTTGTCTAGAAGCACTAAAACATCCTGTTTTGTCCCATTCTTGCTTAACGCCTCTGCTCAAAGCTTTTTTTTAAAAAAACATTTTCGGTATTGGTTTGTTCATGACGAGTATGACTGGAATCCGATGAAGGCAGGCAGGCCTTCTCCACCTGCCATATCTACCCTGTGAGGGTTTAAAATTTCAGGGGAGTTCAAAAGTAGTGTGATGGTAATCAGTAATGTTGGGCACATGGCTGCTTGTTCACTTTGTGAGACTTTGCAGTCTTGGGGAGAAACTACAAGTTTGCACTTGTTTAGAGAAAAACAGTCAAATTTCACCACCAAAGTAGTATATAATTATTAATTTCTTATAAATGAAAATCTCAAAAGTGTGATGCTGATACTCTTAAATAAAACCCACCTATGTTTAACTTAACCTCAGTATAAATCAAGCTGTTCTGTGAAGACCTAGGAGGTTTCTTAAAGAGTATTGGTAAACAAATAGACCAGGGAACACGTCAGAAATTAGAACTTTAAGGTAGTGTAAGATTATAAAACTACATCCCAAGCATTGAACATCTTTGAGCTGATTTCAGATGTGTTGACTATTCAGTATTGACCTGTAAGTTGCCACTGACACGTACATATTGAGTATATGACAGACAAAGCTACAGAGAGGCATTAAATCCACCTCACAATACTTCTCCTGCTCTAAGAACCCACTGTTTGAGATTTTTGTCAATCTGCCCCGGAGTTTTTTTCTTCTTCTCTTTAACAAATAATGAAAAAAAAAAAACCCAGACATGTGCCATACACACAAGATAAATGTGAACTGGAGATCACTGGTGCAGATTACAGTGTCACAAAGGAATTTATTGTGAAACTGTTGCCTGCATTGGTGCTGCTCCAGCACTGGGGGAGGTTGGAGGTTGGAAAAGGCAGCAGTCAGGCGGTACAGTTTCCCTCCCGACTCCTAACATGGACAGGCTTCTCCTTCATGGCCTCAGGTACACTCTGTCACCCTATGAACCAAAACTCTCATTTCTTTGTTGTTTTAATCAAATATGCTGGTTCGTTGGTCAACCATACAGCGTAAGGGAAATGCGCAATCAAAGCTTAGAGGTCACATCCAAATAACGAACACAAATCAGAGCAAACAATTTAAGATTTGATTTAGAGAAGGTGTGAGCGCAACAATCACCCAAACAGGTGAGATCCGCAGATGTTTAAACTCCTTAGTGCTGACCTTTTACACCTCCTCGAATCTGGCATAAAGAAAATAAGCCACCAACAGTCATTTTATATGTTAACAATGTTCTCCAATTGTATTTTAGGCAGACCAAATAGATCCAATACGGTTTGAATACCAAATGTTAAAAGTATAAAGGAAACTAAGAGACATAATGGCCCTTTGTGTGGTTCATGACCCAGATCTGTTCTTTACACATGACATGTTTATCGTACTTTCAGACAGAAGATACAAATGAGTGCTTTGTTGGAACTGAATAGTAACTTTTGTCAGCAAAAGGAGCAGTTTGTTTGCTCCAAATCAACAGGTCCCTTCATACATCTCTTCAGGTGATCGGAGCAGATTCCTGGGTCAAAAACACACAACAACGTGTACTCTCTAATATTTGCTCACACACGTGTGATTGGGCTCAGAGCTTTGATGTGATCAAGTTTGCTTAAGCATGCGGTAGAGTTACCTTATGGAACACCCTTGTTTGCTCTTGAGTGTTTGTCTGCGGGTTGAAATAGTAACTTTATTAACCCACAATGATATCCTAATGCGCTTGTAGTGGTGAGCATTGATAAGAAGCTGCAGCTCGGTCACATTCACTCGTATTTCAACATGTTGTGAAACCGTTGCAGACGCATGCAGGAATACAGGCGTGCATCTGGAAAACGATGAGTAAAAGATGCGCAGGGTTTGTCAACACGCGTTGTAATTCAAGGCAAGCTTTTGATGGTAAAACTCCGAAGGCAGAAATAGGCTCGGTGTTGATACTGAGGCATGTGCGAGTTGCAAATAATTTACAGCAAGATTAAAAAAAAAAAAAAACAGGATGTGGAATGTGGCAGTTACGGCCAGAAATCAATACTTCACTGCTGCGTCTTTCTCTGCCTATAAGATGGGGATCAGACGGGAAGAGAAGGAGGTGGGCGAGGATGAGCAAGGGAGGCAATTAGCAGGAGTGGCGATGTGCGTCCAGAGTTCCAGGGAGACTGTGTTCATGTGGGTTTGGCTTTACAAGCCCACACAGTCCCCGTCACAGCTCTTTGAAAACTGGAACAGCACAGAGGCAGGACGGAGGGTGAAGGGTCAGGAAAAGGTTCGCAAGGTGAACAGAGGACAAGTTGTGTACTGACATCCAATTACTGGGACAGTATAGTGCAAGTGAATTTAAAAAAAAAAAAATTCCCCAAAACCAATTTAAAATTTAAACCTCATGAACATTAGTGTTTCAGCTGTTCTCTGTGCAGCTTGCTTTAGACCGAGGTAGCTGCGGCAGCCTTTATGATTTCTCATCTACTGTGAATGTCATTTTAAAAGTTGAAAGTCACTTAGACTGTTTTGGAAAACTGTGGAGCCTATTGATAAGATAATTTGTCCTTAGAACTTCAGTGCCTGATATTTTTGGGTATTAAATTTAGTTATCTGGCATGGAGTGTTTCAGACTGGTCATTGTTTCCAGTAAGGAATTGTCACTTTGACTTCTATAACATCAACGGGATCCTCATGAAGGTCCTTATCCGTCACGTTGCGTAAGAGTCATTCTCAGAAAATACTCAGATAACTCAATCATTTGTTAAATTTGAGCATTTGCGTGCCTACAAAGAGAAACAGATGCAATACATGAGCATGAAATTGTTTTAAATATGTATGAAAGGGAAGTAGGAATGGATAAACTGCCTACATTTAGGAATGAAATGATGGTGGCAAAGGGAAAAGGAACTGCAACATTTCCTTAAGTTCAGAAAAGAAACAAACTAATGTACGTTTCCTACACAGCCTCCTTGTGTCACTGAAATGCTGTGAGCTTGGTAAGAGAGCTGCTCTTGTTCTCCTGCCAGTCTTTGTTAACAAGCCCAGAGTGAAAAGGCCTCTTGAGGAAGCGGGGTGTTAGAGTTAACGCGCTAAAGACCGCCAACAGTGGCTTGTTTGGGATTCTGGATTCAAATATTCCAAGTGCCTATTAATATAACCACATCAGAAATCCTACATTATTTATGAAGTCGAGCTTTTTTTTCCCCCTCTGTAATAATATACAGCGTTCCTGATCTTAACCATGTGTTTGTATTATAGCAGCTGGCCACTTCTTATTTATATGGACACTTTTGTAGTAAAAGCTGCCAGATTCACTTACCCAGTCACGATGCTTCCTCTTCTACCCCTACTCCCCGCTTCTTCTTCTTCTTCTACTTCTTCTACTTCTACTTCAGTTGCTTTTTTTTTTTTTCCACCTGGAAATAAAACAGTTGGATCTGTTAATCAAATCACCTTTACCATGTACAACCGGCTCTACTTAGCTGGAAACCAGCCCCTCTGTCATGCACTGTTAATAGCCCACAAGCGAAACAGGAAGTTTTGCTGCTGCTAATTGGTTAAATTCCAGCTGTGTGCAGGAGCATGCTGAGCGGGCCGACCATGTGGCAACACAACAGTGTGACGGAGCACAGGAAGGGAGGCAAGAATGCGGGTCGACTGCTCGCCTGTTGCATCTGTCAACTCCTTGTCTTAGCTTCATCAGCCCATCGTCTCCCATGTGTTAATTTAAACTGCATGCCCTCATACAGTGTGTTCTTTTGGTTTTTTACCAGGGTAGTTGAACAAGTTTGAGCGGAGACATTTATCTGCAGTTTGCATATGTATATTTTTTTATTGCTTCATACATGTTTATTTGCCTCTGCTGCTGAAACTCAGCACTGCCACAATGTATTTATCTTTTACAAATTCTCTCCCTATCTGTGATGTTATAACATGAAATATAGTATGTGTTAATGCAGCTTTTTATACGTAAAGATGAACAATATGAACAGTAAATCTGATTTGGTTCTTAAAAATAAAATTTCCTATGGATGTATGACTCAGTCAGTCAGCTCTGACTGGAGATCAGCCGGTCAAGTACAGAAGAAACTAAACACACCGCTCCATCAAATATAATGGTGGCAGCAGGGAAGCTGGTCTAAGATAATACTAACATGAATGGATGAGTTTCTACTTCTGTTCCGTAAAAACAGTAAACCTAAAAAATCCCATTATTTTTTTTATCTAAATCCACCTCTAGCAGCTGTTTGTACTATGATGAACTTTTTTTTTTAGTTAAATCAGATAAAGACAAGGGACCTCTATCTCTATCAATGACCTTGCATCCTATTGTTTTCTCTTTTTATCTAAAGTCTATACCATAAAATCAGCAGATCACACCTCAAACAAAGCTGGAAATAGAAACTGCCCAAAAAAAAAAAAAATCCTGATCATTTTCGATATATTCATCTCCTCTTGTAATTTTCAATTAGTGGATGAAGATCGGACAAAAAAAAAAACAATTTTTGGAAAATATTTTAAGCTGTTTAAAGCCAACTATCAGTATATATTATGCATGTGTTATTTGATCTTTCCTCCACTTTTACCAACTATGACAGGTGACCTTTATTCATATTTTACAGTATTTACTTTACTATTGTGTTTCTAGTAAGCAGTGGCTGGTAAACCGTAATGCATAGACATTTGATCTGAGTCAGGTTTTAAAAATATGCAACAAACTTTACTAAAACTGTTTGTGGAACAGATACTTACACATTAGTTTGCATGGCATGCGTCAGTGTATTTACTTGTGAAACTAGTTGTTGTTCGATTCATGGTGTGTTTTACAACACCACACAGAAGCCCTGTTCTTTCACTAATACTTCTTTGCATAGAAACCCACACAGGTAGACGTACCGATGCACGCTTGTGCAGACAAGTTGTGTGAGTAGCTTCTGAATCGGGGAAAAGCGTGTGTCCTGACGCTTCTGTGGTTAGATTTTTGAGGTCGCTGCCTCTCAGATGATTCCTCGACTGAAGAGTAAATATTTAGTTTTCGAAGTGGAACTCAAAACCCAAAACGTTGCATTGTTCTTTCAGATGAAGCTCCTGAAACCGCTGTAGCACTGACAACAGCAGGCCGGTTATGCAGCCCAGCACCAAGATCAGCTAATCACAGATACAGTTTTTTTGTTTTGCTTAAGATGCAAGAAGCTGTGAGGCTCCTTCTCGCTCGACTTCCTACCAGTTGCATGTCGCGACTTGCGCCGCTCTTGTGCTGTTTGCAGCGTTGAGCGACTGGGATTCTGGCTGATCTTTGCTGCCGCTCAGATTCAAGCAGACGGGCACAGATTCCCGCTCTTGGCCTGCGTAACTCACAGAGCGGCAACAGATAGCAGCGCTATCTGTTGCCGCCCTGGCTGCGACTGAAATAGACATTAAGAAAAGAGTGAGCCAGAGAACAAAAGGGTCGAGCCAACTCAGTGAAAGAAGGGCCTTTTTATGTGTTAGAGGTGTCTCTTCTCCAACATCTTTAATTCAAATTATTGAACTACCTCCTCAACATGCCATCAGATGCTGCAGAAGCCTGTGGCAGCAGACCAACACCTGAAACATGCAGGACAGTAGGTGCTTATTTTGTTAAAAACCTCCTCTGTATGCATGCACTAAAATTCAAGGTCACACTTTTCTATTATGTTGCACAATAAAAGACATGTAACACATCTTTCCCAGGGATGCCAATAGCTGCACTGGCACTGTCGGTGTGTGTTTGTGCCTTGGATCTTTGCTTTCCTTTTGCCTAGTTAGATCTAGTTCATGGCTCATCTCCTAATTATAGTGCAGGCCAGAAGTAATTACAACCTTAGATTAAGAGTTATTTCTTCCGTTTTTTTTCCCTTTTTTTTTTTTTTTACAAACCAGCGCTGAAATGCAGCAATTTGTGGTGTATTTTTTATAGATGAACATCCTTGTTCTCCTTACTCTTTCCCTCACGTCCCTCTGGAATTTTTCTTTCTCCTCGGGGGGTGGGGGGGTATCTTCACAGATTTTCCATCTTGATTCAGAACTTTTCAGATGTACTTAGCAGACTTGATTCTGCAGACCTTTTAGAGTTTGCGTTGACATGCTTGTGTGGGAGTGTGTGTGTGAAAGCGGACGTGGAGGGCAGCGGGTATTTTTTTTTGAGGGGGGGGGGGGGGGTTCTGGGGCTCAAACCGGGCCACTCCAAAGCCCTCAGATCCCTTCGCATGTGTGTGTATATTTATGCGAGGGTTTTGAAGTGGTTCTTCTGAACGCATCATTTGGCTGCATCGGCGAGCTCTTCTTCAATTTAGCTTGGCAGGCGTATGGGCTGGGGTTTGCCTCCACATACCGCTAGTTCAGCACTGATGTTTGAGGCAGAGAGGCCTTTGAAGCTCAGGGGTTTTACTCAAAACTCCTCTTATAAGTAAAAGCTCCTGGGATGGCAACGGCCCTCCTGCTGTGCCACCTCTGAGGGGAGAGGAACAATAACACGTCAAGTTTTGACATAAGAAGGATTTGTTCTTCTTGAGTTTCCTCCTTGCTAATTGTAACATGTTTTTTTTCCAGGTTTCCGCCCTTTTGACTTCCCCCCTCCCTGCTTTCTGAGAGCGTGCCCCGCTCTTCTACCTTCCCCAGGCCTCCTCGCCTCAGCACCTGACTTTTAACCCTCTAATCCCTCTAATATTGAGGGTCGAATGCTTCAGGCACTCGCCCTAATTGGTGCAAAACTGAGCCCTGAAAAGTCTGGAAGTTTGGGGAAAGACATGGATGTAAACAACATTGTGATAAGGCTTTTAACAAATTGGGTTTTCTACCTGTTTTTCTTCCACAATTTCCAAAAAGTTCTCATTACACTCCATTTTCCAACCACAAATAAGTAAGACGGATAAATGCATGGAGGATACAACTTTTAGATAATGGGATATACATCGGGATATGAAACGTTTCCGTACTCTTCCAAACTTGGAAAACGCCTCAAAAGCCTGACTTTTTCCAAACTGCACAGGAACCCTGCTTTTAGTTCGGCTTTTAAAAACAACAAATGAAATGTTATGATTGTGGTTCGCAGCAGATTTAGACATCAGCGCTCTTTCCCTCCCAAGCTCTTTGGCACAGATAACGAAATGCCAGCCTTGATTTTGTAAAAAAAAAGAATACCAGATAACTCTCTCACTGACCCAGTGTTGCCAACCAGTCCAGGACCGGGCGGCGGTAATGTGGTTTCAACATCTCTGTAACAAACTTCATGAAAGCCGGGTCTGTGCTTAATTGTTCGAATCAGATTCTATGACAGAGTCCCTGTTCTCCTCAGTCTGCTTCCCGACCACACACACAGACGCAGCTAAAATAGCCCGTTCATTGTGCACACAGCACGCCCTCTCTCCTTCATGTTCACACCAACACACACGAGTGGTACGAATGTTTTGACAAGCTTTGATCTAAACTTTGAAATACTCGCAAGAAAGGTGCAAAAGTAACTATTATCTTTTTTTCTTTTCTTTCTTTCTTTACTCCCTCAGAGAACTTTTGGTTCGTCTCTCAGCTCCGAGAGGTCAAAAATATCAGCATACACAACGGTCTGAGAACACAACAGTGACTGTTCAGGCACACTTCTGTGTTATTTACAACATCAGAAAGTGCCCAGCAGCCCTCTGTTTTGCTGCTGTCACCATGTGCAGCCTCAAATTTCTTCACATTAGTGCAGGAGTAATTGGCCTCCTGTGGCTGCTCCGCTACGACTGGTAGCCTAATATATTAACAGATTGCAACCATTACATACTGTCAATGACAGAGGAGCTTTTTTTACAACATAATGACTACCTGCAATGGAGCACTTGGCAATGAAACAAGCTGAGCTCCAGTGATGGGTTAATAGAGGGGCTATTGGAGTAGATAGGTCTGGGGTTTTTTGCCCCTAGGAAAATGGAGGCGGTTTTCTTTGCCTCATTATGGGGCCATACAAGACAAAAAAAAAAAAAAAAGGTTGTTCTTAGCTATTAAGACATTAACCTTGCCTGTTGTTCTGTCTGATGTCATGATTCTAACAAAGGCAAGTTTGATCTGTGCATGTTTATACTGGCACCATTATTTGGAAAGTGAGCAGGAAAAAAGATGGAACTGTTACTTGTATCTTTACTCTCCTGAGCGGAGATCGGTTTGAGCATGTCGAGTCACGTCGCTTTAGTAGATGTTGGTTTAAACCTGGAGAAGGTCACCCAGAGATTTAATCTTTCAGGAATTTGACCCCGTCGCTCGCAGCTCTGCCGCACGCCTGGCTAAGGAAGCTGATATTTGTCTGATTTCTGCGTTTACCATTACTTGCATCCGAGCAACTTGTTCCGGAACGCCTTCAGCTAAATGTCCAAACATTTATACGTTTTGGCAGCTCTGTAACTTGCGCATATTTGGAGTTATAAAGTTATGATGTAATTGAATCATTGCAGCACTGGCAGTCGTAGTTGTTGCATATTTTTAATGTTGCAAAATGGCATAATTCATCGCTTTATGACTGAAGCTTGGCCCAAAAGTTAATCTTATTGTAAGACATGCTTAAAATAGTGTTTATTATTCTTCAGCAGTGCTGTAATATCCTGAAAAGGACAATATTTACCCTGGGGGAAGTTTAATCCATGCCAGTCTTACAGTTTCTTTGCCTAATATATGACAAGTAAATGCAAACTTTGTGGCTGCCTAGGGTACTAATAGAACTTTAAAGCTATTTTAATAATTTCTACACATTTTATGCACCGTTTCACAGCTCATTAATAGATGAACATGATATAACACTAATGTTTAGTAACTTTTTGTCAGATTTTGTCAGTATGGAGAAATGTGTGTAACCTTAATCTCTGAATCACTTAGGTTTTTTGTTTGTTTGCTTTAAATTCCTGGGTAAAAATCTGCTACCATTTTTGTGTTTTTTTTTCTCTTTTTTTGCTATAATCTAACATGGAGCATTTATTTGAGAGTTTGATAGCTTGTAAGTATATTTTCTTTAATAAATAATAATATATGCTTCAGAAGTATGGACAGACCCCTAAATTTGTTGAATTAACTCTTTACCTACAGAGCAAAATATGGGAGTGCTCTGATCATCTTCGCTTAGGAAAGTTAATAGAATTATAACAGAATTAGAAAATCGACCAAAAAATGAAAGCATGTTCATTTAAATTGTGTTTATTTGATATATAGTGTAAAGGGTCGGTTTCAGTCCATGGCAGAGTTGCTAGTTAACTGTACATAGAGAATTAAGAGTGAGCTGGAATATAAAAAGGGAGCCCTAAAAAGAATTTATTCTTCTGGCCTGTATAACCTTTGACCGACTCTGCCTTTTAAAACTCCCCAGATTCAAACACATTTCTATGTAAATCATGCGTATTGTGTCCCGTTGAGCTTCTCATGTAGTGGGACGCTCCCTGCTGCATGTTCCAAAAACAGCTGTCCTCTGCGGTGAGCACGGCTCGGTGCGGTCTAGACGCTCGGCTCGGTCCCTGCGTGCTGCACGGCGTCCTGCGGTCCAACGCCAGCCCGCCTCGTTACCGCCCCGACGGCTACTTTTGTGCACCGCGCACACGCTATGCTTGGTCCAGTTACAAAACACGGTTCTTTTTTTTTTTTTTTTTTTGTCACCGATTGTTGACCTGAGGCATTAGAGGCAACCGCATCCTCTAACTTATCATCCCAGTACAGCAGCAGCGCGTCCATGCAGCCTCACGTAAACCTAGTTTTCCTTGAGTTGAAACATTTGATGCATTTCAATAGAATTCTGATAAGAGATCTTGTGACGTTAAAATGAGCGCCTTAGAAAAACAAAACAAAACAAACACAAAAAAATAATGTTGGTGAGTTATGCTGCCTTTTTTAAGCTGAAGGTGTTGCAATTAAAGACGAAAATATAACAACTCTAGTCACGTGTCAAAAATGCGTAATCGGACATGTTAAAATTTATTTTATCCCTGTTCGTTCGTTGATTATATTTTACACAGTCCTGCTTTACGCGTCACTTAATTTACGCGTCTTGGTCCACAACATGCAGCCTTAAAGACCCGAGAGTAGTTTATTGTTCATATTTTATTGGTAGACACAGCAGAGTCTTACCCGTAACTTTGTAGAGGTGAAGCTGTAAGAGCGCTGTCGCGCTTGTGTCCGTATCCAAACAGAGCACTTCACCGATGTTAACTCCAAAGCTGGTAGTTTTCCGTGTGCGCACGATCTCGCAAGAATAAACAAAAGTATTTTTCTTTTCTTTCCTTTCCGTGGACGTGTATTGACCTGGGCTATCAAGAACGGTCTTCATCAAGTAGTCAGAGAGAGGTAGACCAGCCTCCACGTCAAGGAATGCGCTCAAGTGCCGACTCCCCTGGACAAAAAGCGCTTTATTGGAGAGCACAGGGAGAGCTGGAGCGGAGCGGAGCAGGGAGGTGGGAGGGGCGAGTCCAGGCGCACTCCTGCGCTGACTAAAAGGCAACAAACAATTCACCTTGCAGCCTGACTCAGGAAAGAAATTCCAGCCTCGTCTTAAACCTACCCTGCAGGACCTGTTCTGAGAAACGTTACAGCTTTCAGCATTATCTGATCCAGAAGTAGATTTTCATTAAAAATACAGGACATTTATTGTTTTCTGCAGTGTGAGTATTTTTTCACGTTCAATTAAAGTGTCTGAGAAAAGTCCTCATACCCTATGAGTCATTTACAACACAAACTTCAATATATTTTAATAGACTTTTATGCCATAGATCAACATAATCTAGACTAACGTGATAAGTATGTATGAGTTACTTTTTTTTTTTTTTACAAACAAGTCTGAAAAGTGTGATGCACATTGGTACATCCCCCTCTTTACTGTAATGACCTTAAATAAATTTTAAAGTAACAAGTTGTCTCCTGAAATTGGTCATTAAAAAAATATTTTCCAACTGTGTGAGCATTTAAGAAAACCATTGGGAGCTGTTGTTTGAAGTTTACCAGTTTTTGGATTTGATTGAAAGATGGATGGAGCTGCTGTTAAAACATGGCAAACCTGAAATATTTCTCTATGCTTTGCTCCATCTATCTTTCTATTATTCATGACCAACTTCCCTATTCTTGCAGAAGAAAAATATCCCCACAGCATGATCCTGCCACCCCAATGTTTCACTAGATGGTTGATTTTAGTTCTTTGCATGCAGGCCAAAAAATTCAGCTGTGGTCCCATATGTGGCTTTTGGTCAACTTTAAACTGGACTTCTTTAAAAAAAAAAAAAACTCAAGTGTGTGGCAAAATGACTTAAAAAAAACATCCAAACAGTTTGAATAAATTGAGAGGAGGTCCTGATCCGAGTTCGCATGTAGTGCACATATGGTTGCTCCATCATCAAACTGAGAGAGCTATCAAATACTTCATGACACCAGTGACAAACTACCCATTGGCAGCTGAGAGACTATTTTGATGTCAGCTTGTCCCAGCCAGGTACAGAAAGATGATAGCCACTAGAACTGTGACACTTCCAGTGTGTACTTTTAGCCACACGCCACTAAATTACACAGCGTCCTGCAACCGCTTTCTGCCTAATATTTGTCTTGGTTTGCCACGTGCATTCCTGCAGAGCATCATTTTTTCCCCCTCATGTTGGCACGGAGCTTTAAAAACTAACTTAAACCATTGCAAATTTCTCACTCCGGTATTGCCTTACACTCCCGTGGCCGAAGGTGTAGAAACTCTCAACAAGAAAATGATTCAACATGCAGCCCTGTGTCTGACCCTGAGGCGGGTCGCATGTGTCTCCTGAAACCAACCCCCACCCCCGGGATCCTCCGGACAAGGGGTGCTTTAGTTCCACTTGTGGAACCGTGCTCACTGTGCAATTTCTACCATTTGTTTTTTTCATACTGGCCTCCGCACAGTCTGTGGTTCATGACTTTTCTCTTGGTCGCTCTCCTTCTGCTCCTGCTAGGAGTTATTATCAGTGCAGCACACACACGCAATACCATCTGCAAGGTATTACAGTCAATTGCAGGAATAGAGAAATGATTTCACACACATCCCGCAAGGTCCAGATAGAACTGCTCAGTTATTCCAGAGGAAAGGTTTTCCATATTTAGAGATATTTAAAAAAGGAAAGATACATCCTTACATTTTTCTCTACCTCATTGTTTACATTTAGCTTAAAAAAAGTTTGTTTTTTGTTGATCTTGTGCTTAATTGAGTCCGTATTTTTTTCCTATCTGCAGCAGCAGACCTGAAGTTAACCAGCTGCACTGTTGGTGAATTATTTAGATCAGTGGTCCAGGTTGTTTATGGTGGCCCCCACCAGATCTGGGGTGCCTGGAGTACTTTAGGAAGGATTCTTGCAAACTGGGGTCTTAAAATTAAATTCTTACATCAGTGACCAGTAATAAGGCACAATAATAGCACTTAACATGCTTTAAATATAATAATTCGAATTCAAATGTAATTTTTGTACGGATTGTTTGATTTAACCTTTATGAAGCAATAAATAAAAGCTTAGATAGGGATTTTGTGGATTAATTGAGAATAAAGTTACTCTTACAGGCATTTTTATAAGTCAGGGGTTAGCCACAAGATACATGCGTACTTACCTAAGATCCCAGTAGCTGCCGCCTGAGTATTAATTGGAAGGTTGAACTGTAAAAACAAGACTGAGTAAATACCAGAGAAAATTTATCTTGACACTGCGCACACTGAGAGGGGATGGTAAGGGGGATTTTGAAAAACTGGGTTGTTTTCCTTGGTCTTCAAGATGCCCAAGAATTACTTTATTTTACTTAACTTTTATTTACACAGAAAAGTCTCATTGAGACATGAGGCCCCATTTTCAGACTCTCAACTTTAATACCTTCTGTAGTCTTTTTCTCGGTTCAGGCAATGCAATTCTATTGAAGGGTTTACCACATTCAGATCCAATGACAAATGAGATATTGCATTATTTATTCATTTTGATTCTAAATTATTAGAAACGAATTATTTTATTACATTTTTTTTTACCTGAATTAGCCTTTAAAACCTAGCCTGACCACTGAATTTATACGCATTTCCGCTCAATTCTGATCTTTCTTCACTTCTGGGCTTTTTCCCATTGAATTGGATTGTCACTGGTAGATTTTCTACCAGGCCAATCAGCGAACAGAAGGAGAATTTGTTAATGATGACGTACATTTTCTGCAATGTTTTTGAATTGTAGTCTCGCCTGTAGTTTTAGTAGTGGCAGCAGAGGAAGTGAACAAAGCCGTTAAGTTTTGTTTGCCACACTTCCAAACATTGAACTGACATTAAAATCTGCTTCGTTCAGCTTTACACTTCTCTCTTAGCAGTGGAGGATGGTTGTTTACAAAGCAGGCCATTTCTGGTAAGCTTCATAGCATCGATCTGATGATGCTATGAACGTTTGCGGTTGCGTAGAATTTAAGACATCAACACAATCCACACCTCCGACAAGTATAATTTTCTCAATAGCCAAGAGTCCAGAAGCAAAGCATGGAACAAGGGGCTGCTTTTTAAAACCCATTTTCTCACATTTTTCTGTAGTTTGCAGCTTATAAAAATTCTTTCCTGGGTTTTTCATATTGGCTTCGCGTCTGTTGACATGTTGTTCCATTTCATCCGTTTTGTAAATTAGTTAATACATGAGATTGACGTTTGTACTTTTTATGTTTCCATTTGCACATTTCCTTGCCCTTACTTCAGCAATAAATAGATATTTACTTAACAAATACACAGAAAGAAAGGGGAACAAATTCTTGTAGTGAACACAAACAGTGGAAAAAAAAACAAAACATGCATTTGGTCTGAGCTGTAAATCACAGTCCAGTGGCTGCAGGGCCGTCACCACATCGGGCTCCTAATCACCGTGGTTCAGTAAAAGATGGCGAGGCAGCTTATGGCTCTGCCCAGGGGAACCCATAAAACTCTCGTGAAGCTTGGAGCCAACTCCTGCCTGCTAACAGTTTTAAATGCAGGCACTTTGCCACATAGAGCCAAGCTGGGCTGACGGGAATTTCTTCAGGCTGTTTTTTAATCACTCCTCAAATTATGTCTGCACTTAAATGTGCTGTTCGCCTCTCTGCATTGATGAGCAAACTTGCGCTTAAATCATCCAACTGTCTCACTTCATTCTGGTTGTTGTGCGACCCCTTTTTCTGTTTTATGTGCTCCGTCATTTTTGACCTCATTCACCTTCTACGTTCATAATTTACTGTTACTTTTATAGTTTGTTCCATCTTTACTATAAGTTCAGGTTTAGCCGACGTTTATGGATCCTCCATGCATCTCGTAGAGCGTATAAACTGACTTGAGATTTATTGTTTGGAATCATATTATCATGAGGAATCCATAAAAAAAACAGGGAAAAAGGAGAAAACAAAAGCATTGTTATTGAAAAGTGAAATTCTACGTGAGAACCTCGAAGGTCTCGAGACAGGACTGTACATCGATACAACACAACAGATATAAAACAAAACTGAGTGTTTTGTTTTTATATCTATTTATTTTATTTTATTTTTTACATTTTTTATGAACTTTCTTATTCACAGCCAAATTAAAAGTAAAATCTGACATTTATTGCTGCGATTTGCATGTTTTGTTAAGAATATTCCTGTGGAGTTTTACTTTTTGTGAGGCCAAAGAAGACCATACTTCCTGCTGCAAAGCAGCAGCTCTTCAGACATTGACACATTTTGCAAGTTCCATCCAATCATCCATCCATTATCCTCACGGGGAGTCACAGACCCGACCCGACCCGACCTGACCACCAAGCAAATCATTTTTGTTGGGCCACAAATCTAAACTCTAGATGATTTTCTGAAAAGTGGGACATTTCTGTGTGGATCTGGTCATATGCTTATAGTTGTTTTATTTAAAGGTCCAATATCATCCCATTTTCAGGTTTTAGACAAAGTTAATCAGATTGTTCATTAAAATCTTCTTGTAAGAGTACATGATGGCAGGCGGCAAAAATCCCAGAATCCTGTGGAAAAGAAACCGGCTCTTAGCATCACACCTCCTCTACCGTACCTAACAGTGCACATGAGGTTCTTTTCACATATCCATACATTTAAAATTCTCTGTGTCTCTTTGTGCTTTCAAAGTGTTTTTTTTTTTTTGTCTTTGCAGCAGGAAGAACAAAGTTGAGTAATGTTTGGGGGCATATGTTTATAAAATATCTGTAGCATTGTATAATTAGGGTATGAAAACAGATGATTAGTCCAATTCAAAAGTTCCCATTAGGACAGTCTTTGAATAATTATCATTTATCTCTTTGTTGTTTCGATGCTGAGGAGGGCATTCTCTTTGTTTGTCTTCAATATTGTCAGCTGTGTTCAGTTGAGTTTGGTGGACGTGCATTTCATCGTCAGTCACACATAAATGCGCTCTGACAGCTGCATGTGTGGGCTGCCTCAAGATGCGACTGCCATCTTCCATTTGCCCTTTTTTCCCACCGAACCCTTTAACCCTGCAGCTTGGGAAAAAAAAATGTCCAAGAAAAATGCAGTGTCATGCAAAAAGAGGAGGAAGAACCTGGCTAACAAACTGGGAGCATGCAGGGTTAATTAGATGCAGTTCTGGGAAAGCTGGATATGAGGGAATAAAATATAGCCAGTGGAAAGAGGAGTAATGAGTGTACTGAAAGCAGAAGTTGTTACTGTTTGTGTGAGAGCAAACAATTAATCCTGCCGTCCAATGCAATATATCATTTAAGGCTGAAATATTGACTCTTCCCATCCAAGCTTCGCAGCCAACCTTACCCCGTTGTAAGTCATCGTGCCCCTCATAAAGCTGTCCTCTCTAGAGGAAGTTTGAATAAAATAATTCACCATCATCTGGTAGTCGGACCCAGCGTGGCTCAGGGATCAGGGAACAGTGGATCTCCTCGACTCAGTTTAGATTTAGGATTAAAGGGGTTTCTTTTTTTTCTTCAACCTTTTTCTCACCATCAGTTAGGAAAGGGGCGATTTGGGGAGTTGGATCTAGCTTTGGGGCAAGTTTTTAAAAGAAATCTGGTTCCTGTTTCTCCCTGTTATTGTTTTGACTTTTTTATTTTCATTTTTTCCACATTAACTATACATAGAGATATTTGTCATTTTGTTGTTTCTCTTGGCTTAATTTGGACAAATTGGCCTCATCAGAGCTCTTTTTACCATTACAAAAAGGTACCATAAGCACAGATATTGTATTTTAAACATTTAAGGTCACATGAGCTGCTTGTTTCACACAGAGGGCATTAGTGTAGTAAATATACACAAAAAGCAATCCTTGCTTCACTAACCTACAGTATTAAACCAACTAAAGATATTACCTTATGATGTTTATCTCTTTACTGGATCCTCTGTGAGCTGCAGCAACTTGGATTTGTAAACAGAGAGCTAACAGAAACTACAGTGATATGTACTACTTCTTCATATGTTGTCTTTACAATGGACAGACTTCCAAGAGTTTTACTGAGATTTTATTTGATAAATCAACATAAACTAGTGGATAATTGAAAAAGTAATGGCATATGGGGTGTCCAAACTGTTCAGGAATGAACATCTGAAAATTGTGGCCTGCATTTTTCTTTAGCCCCATTTTTTACTGACATCCCTAAATAACATCCAGTTCCTTCAGAAGCTACCTAATTAGAAAATATAACAGTGCCAAGAAGAAAGCATGAACTTGTAGTTTACCACAAGTCACGCAGAGGACACTGCAAACGCATAAGCACAGAGGAGACCACATTTAAATTTAGTATTAGTTTATAGAACTTAAAAGCTAACACGGTAATCGTCATGTCTGCAGTATGCCCACCAGAAAACACAGTGGTGACCATGTTTTGTTGTGGGAATTGTTTGCTTCAGATGGGAGAGGAGAATTAATTGGTATATGGATGGAGCTAAATGCAGGACAATCCCACAGTTGCACCTGTCTGATGCCAAACAACACCTTCTGCTAGCATGGCCTAGTCAAAGTCCAGACCTAAATCCAATTGAGAATCTAAGGCAAGACTTGAAGATTATTCTCCACAAAAATTCTGTGCAATCTGGCTGAGAGTTTTTTTTTTTTTTTTTTTTTTTTGCAAAGTAGAAAACAATTAGCAGAAAATTACTCTAAATTGGTTTATCATGATGAAATGTTAAAAGATTTAAGGATTTAAGAAGTATGAATATATTTGTAAGCACCAGCTGCAGCTCTGATTTGAGAAACTCAGGGTGATGAAGTGCAGAGTGATCTTACAGTGACGGGGCGAGGTACAGGGGGCGTAGGTTGGGTTAGCAGACCCTGCTGACCTCCACTCCCTTGGTTACTTTTAGCTAGGGTCATACAGAAATGACATTTTCCCATGATCATCATTAACAGAGCTCAAATAAATTCAGACTAATGTTCCTTATTTCAGATTCTGTTTTTTTCTTTCTTTTTTTTCCTCATCTTTAGTTTCACTTTAAAATCTGATCATATCTTAATTTGTTTTGGTGATTTCTTTTCTCGTCCATTAAATACAATAAGAACCGGTTTGGTTTATTCCAAGATGCTTGCAAGCTGTTTACTCAGCTCATTCTCTTTGTTTTTGCTCACCTCTTCATTCTAGTCATATTCTCACTCTGGTATTCTAGGCATTGAGTAGGAGAAACATGCCTGTGGTTGAGTTTGTTAGACGCAGCAGCTCAGCTGAGGTATGTTTAGCATGACTGCACAGACACTCTTTGAAGGAGATGAGAGCAGCTATGCAGCACAGATCACTTCAGGTCACGATGCGTATTTCAACGACTGAATAACTTACAATAAACGATGAGGGTCGGAGAGGTTAACTCACCGTCATACAACCGTCTGTCGAATCCATGCGTCCTGCAAGATTACCAGTCCAGGATAATATTCTTGTAATCAAAAAGCTCAAGGTTTTAATTTTTCTCTTTCCTCTCTCTTTAAATAATTTGTCTCCCTCTAACAGGTTTTTTTTTTTTTTTCAAAACTTGCTGGTCTTTTTTTGCACAGAACATCTACTGCAATGTCTTTGCTATGTCGCCTGAATGGCTTGTAGTTGACTTGAAACAGGAGTTCTTTGAATTTACATACAGGTGGAGCCGGGCTGCTTATTACTTTACATTTTATTTAAGGGTATTTATGTAAAATAGGTAAATGATAAATGCATGTTACATGTTGTTTATGCTTCAGAGACTAATTGCACTAATTCTTCTTCGACCCCTCAGTGTTTTATGATCAGACCAGATCTTTGTCTAAAGCTCCCTTTAAAGTGTTTGATTTTAACATGACACTCATTAAGTAATTTGCCTCTAAATTGACCTGTTTGCTCAAACAAAAGAAGACAAATACAAGTACAGGCACACAGATAGTGAGTGTGTCACTTGCAGCAGTGTCTCGGAAAAGGTCTTGACATTAAAACGAGGTCAAGTAGCTGATTAAATAAAAAAAGATACAAGTAGTCACTGGTTTGTTTCTGTCTTCAGATTACTACGTTGGATCCTTTTTGTTGACTTTGCCATTTTCCAGTCGGCTTTTAACCTTGATGTAACTCTTTGCAACTTTAGCAGCTCTTAGTTTTATTCCTCAGAGGAATACGAGTCAGTATTGCGAACAAATTGCTCAAATCGGCTTCATCGTGTGCTGTTGGAGCAGAGTGGACAGAGCCTGGATGTAGGCTTGTAAATGCCTGCTCAGGGTTGTTTATTGTGAGAAGGTGGAGGATTTCAGACGGCGCAGACAGTTTAGGTTTCTGTCTGCAAAGTAGAAAGAAAACTAGAGAAACTGCAGCATCTCATAAACACTGAGAAAGACAAACAGCTAAACACATCTTATGATAAAAAGTATTTTAATGAACACGATAAAACAAAAAACAAAAAGACCTACAAAAAAATGTTTGTCAAGAATATAAAATATTTAAGCCCCAAAACTATTCATACCCCGTGTTGATTAAGGTTTAATGTAAGTCAATCTTTACCAATATATTTATATATATATTTTTCTGATTGAAAGTTATATAAACATTTTTATATGGTTCAGCTGGACCCCCAAGTTAAATCTGATGGAGAATCAGTGGAGTGAACTAAAGATTAGTTTGACTTCAAAGACCAACCTCAAAGACTTTCCTCAGCAAAAAATTAAAAGCTTGGTTTGACTGAAAATGCTATAATAAGCAAATAATATTTTTATATTCTAGTTTTATAAAAATGTAAATAAAAACAGATTTCTGCCAGTAGTCTGAATAATTTTGGGCTAAACTAACTATATTGTGACTTTTTTTGTCTTCATGTAAAATATTTCATTATGCATCTTCCTCTGTGAGGTTTCTCTAATCTCAATGATTAAGTTACATAATTCCCTGGCTCGGTTACAACACATTACTCTTTGAATAAGCAACGTTAGAGACTGTAAATCGAACCTTTTCATCACCAGTTCTCTCTCTCGCGCTAACATGGCTTCTCCTCTGATCAGATATACTCAGAAATGTAGAGGAAAAGAACAGTTAAAAAATGTCTGTTTTTATTCGCGGCTGCATCACGACACCAGATCTGGTTGCAAAAGTCACAGTTCATCCAGCTGATCACCATGTTGCAGCTGTGTTTTCTTCGTTAACCGTCTCTTGCTTCGTCCTATCTCTAACTCTCCCAGATGTTGCGTGATAGATCTCAAAGCCTCCTTCTTAAGACCTTTACACACACATGCAATCTCATATATACATAGACATGCATAACCATCATGATTAACAGCCTTCATGTGATGCAATCTTATCTCCTCTACTGGGTATTCTTTTTTTTTCTTCTCTCTTTCTTTGACCATCTTGCTACAGTAAATCAGACTTTTATTGTTTTTTTGCTTTACTTTTTCATGCCTTGGCCATTAAAGCAAATGATTTATGATAGGTGTGTAGGGCTCTCAGAGAAAGTACTGCAGTTATGGAGAAGGCAGAGGCTTATGATTTGGGGTACAATAGCAGAACAATCTTAGGGATGTAAAAGGAAACGGGGTCAAATTGATGTCTGATTTACAATGGAGAAATTAGTAAACCATTTTTATTTACGCATTTGTTTTTTCTTAGCTTCGAAAGGAAGAATGTTCAAAATAAATAAATGCCAAATTTGATTTCAAATTTTATTACATCCCCCCCCCCCCCTCAACACCTCTTTTTTCCTTTAAAAGAATTTATAAATGACAGAAAATATTTTCAAAAACTGGCTTTTTTTCCCCCCAATAATCTCTTTTTTTTTGAGTTGACCTAAATTCAAATTCCATATAAACAGAACTTGTAAAACTTGTCTCTTAAACAAGATGGTAGTTCTTGGGTGATCTGATGTCACTTTGAACTATGGAAATCCAAGGAGTACATTGGTCGAAAAAAAATCTAGATTTTCCAAAAATCTTTTCAAAAACAAAAGGATTTGATTAACACTTCCTTCAAAATCAGAATTACAAAAACCAAGACTACTTCGCTGCTAAGCCCAGATGATGATGTCATGGCTTTGTAAGCTTCTGATAGGGTAATAATGAACAAAATCAGCTAAGATATCAGAAAGGTAATTGAAGACCTCCACAAGCCTGGTTAATCCTGAGGTGCAACTTCCAGATGCCTGGAAATGTAAGGCTCACGAAGAAACATTATGAAACTGTCCAGCCATTGTACCCTTCAGGAAAGAGATGAACATGCTCTGGTGTGTAAAATGGGTGCATCTACCTTGAAACAAAAGCAAAGCACCTTGTGAAGATGCTGACTGGAGAGTAAGAGTGTCATTATCTCTAGTGAATGAAGTCCTGTACTGACATGAGCTGAGAAGCCACAAAGATGAAGCCATCTGATAAAGCGAAATCATAAGGCAAAACTTAGTCAAAACATTTGTGAACTAAAAACATAGGGATGCTTCATTGAAATCCTCAGTAGTGATTTAAGGTAATATTTTTGCTTCTGATTCCTACTCCTTGAGCGAACCTTCTCTCTCGTCCACACATGTGTGTTGGGGCTTTAAAAATACCCATAAAGCGGTCGTGTTTGTGTCCATAAATTACTGAATTTTAGAGCTTTAGTGTTTTCAATAACTCTTTCTTGGCTGTGCCAGGGGGAAAGTGTCATGCACAGTTCTTTAAAGCAGTGTGAACACGTTCTTAAAGGTTCTTAAAGGTTCTTAAACGCGTTCTTTCTTGAATCACCTTTGTTTCAAGAAAGGCTCCAACTATTGGCTGGACTGTTGCTGTTGAGCACATTGATGACCATGTGATCATGTTGTTCACTGTTCAATATTTTCTTAAGGCAGTAAATCAGTCATCGAGTTTGTTAAACACACACTGCACTGGAGCTTAGCCGAGTTTCGAACAGCAACTACTCAGTCCTTGCTTGAGGTTAACTAAGATAATAAAACTGAGTAAACGACCAAGACTGACTTCATCAGCAACTGTCTGGTGCGCTGAAACATTCTTCTCATTTAGAGCATGAAAGTTTTGTTCTGTGGTTTGTTTTTGAAGATAATCAATTTATGAAGAGTATTTTCGGGGCTGGCTCTTGCTCCTAATACAATAACCAATTCACATTTTGTCTAATAACAGCTAGCTTTGCTTAAGGAAAAGTAATTTGGTAAGAGTTAGTCATTTGCAGGAGATTCAAATTTAAATCAGATGTCATTTTAGGACATTGTGTCCAAAAAAACAGCTCAAACATTATTTGAAACAAGTTTCTGTGGTCCCAGACAGCAAGAGTTGTACAAATTTGGTTCCCAAGCACAAATGATTGAGGCAGGTGGACATTTCTTTTAAAAAAATGTTAAAGGGAAGATTTTACTCTAGAGGATTCTTTGGTGCAACTTTAAAATGTATTTTCATTCTTTCCAGGCCATCTTCCCGAGCTTAAGCTGTTTTAAATTAAACGGATGGTGATTTCAGTCAGTAGATGCGCAAAGCCAGTAGAGATGAACACAAAAGGACTTGCTGCTGAGTTTGCATTTGAAAATTGACTCTACAAAATATTCACTCAGGGGGACCTGCATGCCATACTTTTCAGATTTTTGTTTGTAAATAAAATTGAGGTTAGAACTCTGTCACTTTCCTTCCAATTCACAGCGAAGTGATGCTTTGTGTTGGTTTACCTCATACCTTCAAAATAATGAGGACTCTAACATGTCTAAATCTGACTGAGTTTGAAGGGCATGAATACTTTTGAATACATTCATCTTTAATTTCTTAAAGATAAATGCGATTTTGTTAGAAGCTTTTTTCTTAGTTTCACCCTCAAGCTGTGAGCATGTCTGCTCCATATTTCTAATGTCATTAGAACCCGTTTTGATTCTCACCTTGCTGCTGACTGTGACTTCCACCCATCCTTGTCTCTGTTCTGACTTTGTCTTGAGAGCCGGCAGCTCCCAGGCTCCTGGTGACAGGTCATTACATGGTCATACAGCCGGGGCCGCCAGGGTTAATGCGGAACGCATCTTTTCCAGGACTTCTCAGCCAACGGCACCTTACAGATACGGCCCCCGTGTTCGCAAGCCAACACTGAAAGTAAATGTGCTGTTTATTTCTGCCATCCGCCCCCAAAGCATTCTGACTTTTCTGAGTTGGCTTAATGTGCACGTTAGGGGTTTATGTTTCCCATTAGTGCTGTAACACCCAACTTCTCTTACGGTTCTTACATACTCCAACTTCCTCATGCCCACCCACATTCTGCAAAAAACCCCAACCTCGCCCAAGCTCTGAATGCGAAGGGAAGGAGCCCTCCTGCTAATTTACAACCAGTGACCTGCCTGTTTTATAACCAAGCCAGTCTGGACCAGTTTACCGGGCATTTAAAAGTTCTGCATGTGTGTTTCTGTGTGCAAGCTAACATGAAAATGTGCAACTGGAGTCATTAGACCTGATTAATCTAATGTTTTGATGTGTGATCGTGTCCATATCGCATAGCTTTTTGTAAATAACAATCAGACCTGTCGAAGCTTTGATCGTCTCCTAGTGCATAAACAAATAAAAACAAGATTTTGCAGATTTTTTTTTTCAAGCTGCTTTTTCTTTAAACTTCTTTTTTTTACATTTGTCTTGTTTATCTAAAGATTTAAAGAAAAACTACAATAAAATGAATGTTTATTTTAAAATCTGATAATTATTTTTCTTGTTTTATTAATGTAAACCATTAATGCTAACAGATGATAATGCTAGTGAGGGTTTCAGATCAGTTCACTTCTTTCCCCGTTTGAGCGCATGTTTCTTCAACATGTCCTACTTCCATTTGTCCCAGTTTGCACACATTCTTCACCAGTGCATACTCACCTCTATGCATGTTTGCAGTAATATTTGTCACTCGTGCATTGGAGATTAATTGATTTCCCCTCAGTAATTTGGTGATTTTGATTCATTCTGAAGATAAAGTCCTAAAAATAGTTTTAATTTTAATCTTTTGACTACTGTCTAATTTTGCTTTAGTTCCATTTTACTCACCTGTACCAGTTGTAGTCTTGTTTTAAGTGACTTTAATTGGCAAATATATTAAAATCATAAAAGAATGATTGCTTAGATCATCCTACAACTCAAGTAGAAAATAATTTCATTCCACTAAGAGGAAATATTTTACCTCTTGGCTGTGAATAACTAGTCACGCCTTTTCACAACACTCTCCTGAGACCGGATTGGATTTATATCCCTATAATGCTTTAGGGTTGTTTTTAATTTGTTGAGGAAAATGTCAATGGTTTCCATTGTAGTTATCGTTACTTCAAGACTCTTTGGAGTTTTACGTTAAAATTAAAAACTGTTGTTATAGTTTTAATCTATGAATCTACTTGTACTCATTTGTGGTGGAGAAATGATCCACATCTCTAAAAAGAAGCTGAAGGGACGACATGTATCTTGAGGCTCGGATGGAATCAGTTGTAAATTTTATGTGTGATATTTTTGATTGCGGGTATTACATGTTGAAGGTAACAGAACTCGTCTCACCAATGTTTTCACTAAAACCCTGAACGTGCATTCATACCTGCACCTCTGTTGCACTCGATGTGTGGTACAATGGCACTCATACCAACCCGGGGAGCAGAAGCTTGGCAGCCCATCTGAGACTGGAGCCACAGCTGGCCCCTCTGCTGACAATTCCTGCTTTTCTTTTCCTCTCAGGAACGCAGAGCGTCAGCTCTAATTCCCTTCTAATGAACTAGCTTCTGAAGGTAGCCAGGCAGGCAGGCAGACCCGGAGCGCTCATTAAACGCACATAGTGGAAACAGAGAAACTGGTCAGTGGAAAAAGTGTGCGGCTCATTACGGTACGTTTCAGCTGCCAGTGTGTTCATCGTAAGGCTTCACTCAGTCTGCAGTTTAGAGAATAGTGAAAACATACGCAGCTGTAATTGTTTTTAGTTCACTTAAAGCCACAGTTTTTTTTTTTTTTTTTTTTTTTTTTTTAGCTTATTGGGGTTTTTTTTCCTGACATTTTTTTTTCTATAAAAATGCTGTGCTCAGGTTTCACAAGGATTAGAGTATTGATTTTGACTTGGAGTTCAAATGCAGGCTTTAATTCTGATTTTCCAACTAACTGGCATGAAAACGGCTGATAGATGTAAGCATACAGAATTACCGAGATGGTGTTGAGGAAGAACTCTTATCTTATTGCTAACTTCACGTTGTCAGTCTCATGATGTCTCCATTTTCTATGTTAACAGGAACATATGGTCCAAAAGCAAAAGAGACATGAGCCATGTATGTTGAAAAAGATGTGACAACTCATATGAAACTTATTATAAATGTCAAAATAAGCTCACATATCATCTCTGTGATCAGTTTCTCATTTTCATCCTGTTTCTTTAGGAATTCAGTTTAGCGTTAGCGGATTACTTTGCTTCATTCCTTCCATTGTTGAGGAGATATTATCAATCTTTGGCCTGCAGCATGAGTGTGCTTAACTCTTTACAACGAGACAATAAGTGTATCGCCTGTCTGGGGACACAAAAAAAGGAAAATTAAAAAGGGAAATATTGTAACAATAGAGGATATGCAGCTTATATGAATTATTTTTATCAGATACTTATTACTGGAATCACTTAAGAGCCCTGCTATAAAATGCAACGCTAATTTCTTTGTTTACAGCCCAGCTTTCGACGAAACGTCAGCCACATTATTAACTGGTGCTGCTTTAAGCTTCATAATCAGATACTGATCATGGAAATATCTCAAGCCTACATAGCTACATGGTTACACTTTGAAGTTAGTGATGAATGTCTTAGATTGCAATAAAAAGGAGGCATCATTCACAGTGATTTAAGATTGTTTTTAACATCAAGGTCTAGTTACTCCTTTCGTATGTCTCCAGAGATGTTCTTTGACGTGAATGTTCCTATATTTAGTCTCGTTTTATCTCTTAGAAATCCAGAAGACGCATCCTACTATTGACTATACTCTAAGGCCACTAAATGTGCAAAACAGTATTTTTTTTTTTTATATTGCTAGGATACAAATTTTAAAATATAGGGGTTGCATTCCTTAATGGCCTCCACCTCCCCTCGCTAGCTCTTTCCATTTTCAGGCTCACTACCTGTCATCTGGAGCTTATTGCCATATCTAGTGCATGTTTTTATTATTAAGGCAGGCCTTGCTGAAGGTCATGATCTGATACGACAGAGAAAGGTCCCTTTGACTGATACTCATCTGGTCAAACCTCATAACCTTATACCTCTGCAGTCTGCTTCAATTAGCTCCACCTACGCCGGAGCACATTACACCCACTGGGTGACTCTGATGGTATCAGGGGGAAAGGCTGGTGCCTGTATGGAGTCATTCAGGTGTGCAGCATATTGGTTTTTGTGTGTTTTTGTAAAAGAGCATGAGGTATTTTACTATAAATATCAGGTATAAAACATGCTTTCTTAGGTTTTGAATACAATTTTCATATTTTTGAATGTTTTTTTGTTTTTTTTTCCGGTACCATGTAAAACTGTTGATTTAGTTTAAATGTGTCCACATCTTGTCACATTGGTTTGATGTTTTTGTTACCATAGTGAGTCATAGCCCACTAAAAATCTCTTCACTCTTTACCTAATGCAATTTGATCTTTTCCAAAGTATTTTGCCTATTTTCTTAATAAATTGGTTAGAAAAGCGAGGTTATACATGATTCCCTGATTGCTGAGCAGTAATCAGCTTCGCTACATGTGTTCATGTTGAACTGAATCACCTTTAAGTGTCTCTTTCAGGCACAAATACCCAATAAATGAGCACATCAGTTTGTTTTTTTGTCTGCTCTGCATGTCTCTACTTGTCTGGCCTCTTAATACGACTCACAGTGTTTACTACATTATCCCGCGTTATTAAACGACAACACGTTCTAATGATCTGAATTCTAAACACAGATAGCAGGAGTAATATACCCATCATATCTGCTGGTGCTGAAGGCTGCTGTCAGAGAGAGAAGGTCATTTTATGATTTTCATTTGGCTTCTGTGCGAGATGAGCGGTGTGAGGTGATGGCAGCTCAGAAAGGAGGCAGGTGGGTGTTTTTTTGTTTTTTTTGATACTCTGATGGCTCTTTGCAGATAGTTAGAGGAGTTTGGGTTGAGTTGAGACATTATTAGGTGCAGATAGGCCTGAGAGCTGTTGGAATGTTGTTTTTGGGATGTTATGTAATCATGATTATGGTGCTAAATATATTTTAATTGCACACCAAAAACAGGGAAATGCATCTGACTTTTCTGAATGAGCATAAAAGCTTCTTTTTTTCATTCACAATGAGTCTGTGTGGAGATTTGCATAGCGGACTCTTAATTAATTAACTCTGCGATACCGCGTCATGACGTCATTTAAATCCGCATCATTAGCACTTATTATGCGTGTGTGCTCCCCCATTATCTGTGCGTAAATATGCACCAGCATGCGTCTGCATTTGGCTGTGTGGGAAAACGGGGCCTGAGAGGAGGTGGACCATGAAAACGACGGCAAACGGTGACCACAGTCAGAGATGAAGCTCCGCTACTATTATGCGGCTGTTTGACTTGTACTTTTTACTGTGAGAAAAGCGGAGATAAGACCTCGGAGAGAGCGAGGGCATTTCGGAGAGCTAATTGGGACTAACGGTGCAGGGGGAGCTTGAGGGACAAAGCAAGGTAGTTTTGTTGTGGGGAGGACAGAGCAAAGGAGAGCAGAGTGGGAATGGAGGTGGACTCCCTGTGGACAGACTCGGACATGGGAACAGAGACTCGAGCTAACCAAGCGTGGCCGCCCCTTGCTGACTTCACCGACTTGCAACAGAGAAGAGAGAGGTTAAAAAGAGGCACAGGTGTTATTTGTGTCCTGCTTTTAATTGTTCTTAAACCAATCACAAGACTTTTAAAAAAAACTCAAGAGGAGGAGAATTTCTACCTTTCTTTTGTCTCTTACTGTATATCCCTTTTTGATTAGGTGGATTCTAATCAACACTGCTCATGCACTTGTTTTTATCTTTTCACTGTGACATTCAAGTTAAAGCCAGACTAAAAATAAGTTGGTAAGCAATCACTAAAGAAATAAAAATGTCTGTATTGTAGTGTGCAAAAAGAGAAACCACATCCTTCACAGGCACACCCCCCCCCACCAAAATAAACAAGTGAGATAGCAGGTAGCCAATCCAATGTGTTAGCAATATGAAATATTACTGCTAATAAATCTGACAACATATGAGAGTGAACACATATAAATTAAAGCGAAACAGTTGAATTCATGGCTAATGACCTTTCCGAATGTTATTTTTTATATTTCCTGTGGATTTCGTTGAACAGTAAGGTCATAGTGATCCTGCTGAGCAATCCATCCCCACACAGCCTCCCTGCCTCTTTGATCTCCCTTATTAAAAACGAACATGAACAGTTCAAAATATTTGTCAGCTATAAATTAATCTAGATAGAAAGACTGACTGGCTTTAAAGCTGTTGACCCAAAAGATAATGGTTGAATAGATCACACTCCCCACAGCAAACCTATAGATCTGCAGCATCTTGCTGAAAACACTGTAGAACTTAAGGATCTCCAGGATGTAAAGTCTCCTCTGTTCCTTCTTGTAGACTGCTATTTATACTCTTTAACCACCTCCACTTCTTTTCAGATGACAGAAATACTGTTTGACCAATTCCTTTTCTTCCTTAATCTACAATTGTGTTCTTTGTTTCATTGACTTTTAGGATAAGACGGTTGTTTCCACACCAGGCCACAAACCAAACCAGCTTTCTGTTCTCAGCCTTTTCTCTAATACACCCAGAGAGTTTCCTTAGCATTTCTCTAGATTACTGGACTCTGAGTTTTACTGGAAACCTGAGGTGTACAAAGTGAAAAGTAATGGTGAGAGTACAGACCCCTGTGGTGCTCCTGTGCTGCTGATCTACTGGTCAGACAAAAAAACCTTTTATCCTCACAAACTGCGGTCTGTTGTAGTCATTGATTTTTGATGATTGTTGATGGAGCTACCTTTCTCTTCTACAGTTTCTGACATTAAACTGGAGTGATTTATTAAAGACTAAGGATAAAAGAAAAATCGTGAATACATCCAACTATTAGCTGTTCATAGACTCTAATCTGATACTGCTTGTTTCATGATTTTCATACAATCATCCATGACATGCTGTCACATGCTCTTATATTTTGCTACTCGCATGAAAACAACAATAAAAAAAGTCCCTTGCGTGTCACCATTTGTTGTCGCCTTACATACTCCAACTAACCCTGTCATTACACTGTCATAGTTGGAGCATTACATCACCAGTCTGTCAGCATCAAGTGGCCCTGGAATAGAAGCGTTGCACAAGGTCGTCATCATAAACCCATCTCTGGAAGTGAGTCTCTCCACTTCAGTCAGCCTGGACTCTGTCCTTATCCCGACTGTGACCTGCAGAGGAAATCATAACGCGGCCTGGCTGCGGCTCTTAGAATAGAATAGCAGTGAAGAATGGGGGAGATTTGCCTAGATTACCCCGGTTGTTTGTAGAAGTATTTCCTGTTTGGTTTAGGTACCCAGTTGTACTTTCCTTATTAAGTTCTGCAGCCCTCAATCCTCTTAGTGTGTATCACGAGAGGTGGCAGGTGACTGTGGACTTGTTTAGACCTGCATGAGTAAAGTTTGCAGTACACCAACAGGAAATGGTTTCAAGTGGTTCAGAAGAAATATCTCTGTAGTTTGACTTGATTGTTTTGTGCTTCACACCAGTTTGCTCTGTTGAGCCTTCGTTTTGTTTAACAAATAATCCAAAATGGGTGATTTACCGTCAACATTGATGATGTCAATACTATGAAATAAATTTACAGTGAAGACATTTCTTGGTAGTATTGAAATCATACTACCAAGCATTGAAATCCATAAAGATCCAATCAAATTCATAATTATTGGAAAGCCTAGTAAAGTTGTGTAAAAGAAACTTTTAAATAAATTCCTCTATTACTGTGACATCATATGTTATTTAATTAGGAAGAAATATTAAGATATTTTTTTTACAAAATCACTTGTGGCGCAGTTATGAGTAACATATAGTAAGTGCTGGGAATACAGTTTATACAGAATGGTGAAGAGAATGACCCCAGTGTAGGAGGTTAAAAAATAAAAATGTTTGCTTCATAAAATAAGAAGAGAAAAGAAAAAAAAAAAGTCAAAGTCCAGGGAAACCACAAGAACCAGGAAACATGCTGGAGGTAGCAGTAGGATATATCAAACTGCTGGAGAGTTGATTACTGAACAAGGAACAGGTGGTTGATTAGGAACAAGGTACAGCTGTGAAGGAAAACAAGTTGGACTCAGGAAGTGGGGAAAAATGGCTGATCAAACACACAGGGAACAAGGAAGCAGGATACCAAGATGAAGCGAAACAAAAAAATTCCCAAAGATCATCACGGTGTTCTCTTGTGGTTTTCTGTTGATACCCAACAGAAACGGAAATTTACCAAGATAAAAAAAATATGAATTGGGGAAAAAAAGCCACATGTACTACTTATTTTACAGGGATTTTGAGTCTCAAGGGATTTTGTTGAAACTAATAATTTCATAATAGATTTTGTTTCTAACTGAATAAAGTTTGGATTTCTAAAATTTTAAGTGAGAGATTGCACTAAAACATAATTTTATTTTTTAAAGATTTTTTGGTACATTTTTACCAGAGATGCAACGACACATGGCCAATTCTGTGCTGTAGTGTGGAAACAACTTTATTTTTTTTACATAGAAAGATGTTGCTTTGTTTTTTTATTATTATTATTATTATTATTTTTATTTTTATTATTCCTTTATTTAACCAGGTAAACCCCATTGAGATCTAGATCTCATTTTCAAGGGGGACCTGGGCAGAAGTCTGCAGTACACAGCAACCTGGTTACAAAACAAAATTGAATTATTACATATACACAAATATAAAACAGAATAAAACAATTTAAAAACAGTGACACTGTTTAAAAGATTCTCGTTGCCTGTTTTTAAGAATCAAAATTATTATTGTATTGAATTATTCCAAATAGAAACCTCAATCAACAGATTCTCCAGTTTTTTGAAGGTCTTTCTAAATTTTACTTTGGCTAGTTCTCTAATTTTCTGTCCAGGACCTGATGATTGTTTTTGGGGGGAAATGCTGTGACTGATTTATATGGAGCTGCTTAATCTTGACTTTAAACAGAAATACACAGTATTTGTTGTGTGCATAGCCTCCACAGTATTGTTACAGGTGGGAAAAATATATATATTTTGTGCAGCTGAGTTTGTAAAAGGGGTTGAAGTCACCTTTTACTGAGTCAACTGCACCATCTAGTGGCAACACCTTTCAACTTGAACCTGCTGTAACTTAAAACGCTAAGTGATGCAAAAGCAAAGAAAAAAATTCTCAATGTTTTCTCTCTTTCTTCATCCTTGTCTCCTTCTACAGGTTGCTGGTCCCTCTGTTTGATGATGACACTGGTCTCCTCATGCTCGCTGGCATTGTAAGCTGTATATTTGTGTTCTTCTTGTAAAGATTATGTTGAACTCACTCAGATTTATTAATGCTTCCCTTTCTCCGCTTAGGGAGACACTGCAGTTGTTTGTTTTGAAGTCTCCGCCGCTGAGCCTTTCCTGACTCAAGGTAAAATGTGGTTGTTTTTGTCCATGCTTAGAAATGTTTTATTTTTTTTAAATTCTGTCCTGTATTGTTCCCTCTTTTTCTTAACTTTCTCACAGTGAGTCACTGTCTGACTGACGCTTCAACTCGAGGCGCTGCCATGGTGCCAAAGTTGGCACTGGATGTCATTTCCTGTGAAGTGGTGCGTGTTCTTCAGCTGACAGACAGCTGCATCGTTCCGATCAGCTACCAAGTCCCTCGCAAGGTATTGCCGGCAAACAACAGATTTCTGGCCTCCGCGTTCATCTTGATTTCCTTTCCACAGATGTTTTATTGCTTGAGCTTTTGTATCTCGTTCTTCGTTTTGCAGAGTTCAGGCCAGGAGTTTCATGATGACCTTTATCCGGACACGGTGGGCACGACTCCAGCCATGTCTGCCGAGGAGTGGTGGAAGGGAGGGAACAAACAGGTAACAGAACCTCGCTCACAGCAGCTTAGAAAAGTTTGAAGGTTGCTCAAACAAGCAGCTCTGTTTGTCCCAAGGTGGATAAAGTCAGCCTCCACCCAGACAAGAGACCCAAACCAGCAGCAAAACAGACGCCTGTTAAGAAGGAGCTGCCCCGCGGAGGAAGCAAAGAGGTAAGAAAATGTGTTTTTTGTTTTTCTAAAGCAGGACGAGCTTTATGTTTGATTAGCAGAATTTAAAACACCATTCTGCTCTTTCCAGGATCAGCCTCACGGCTGCTCCACCTCCAGTAGTCCTCTGAGCACCCCCAGCAGCACCGCTGCCCCGTCCCGCTCTCCCTCCTCCACCTCTGGTCTCTCCTCAGGCTTCCTCCCCAGTCCCAGCCAGAGCGTAAAGGCAATCCAAAACATGCTGGGTAGAAACTAACGCATGCACACATCCGTATTTTTAGAATAATTATTTGTTTTAGATGTTTGTTTTTTGGGTGTTTTTTAAACTAAGGTTTTCTTTTTTAATCAGGACCAACATCCAAATTCCGACACATCCAGGGTGCGGTGATGCACCGGGACAAACACATCACCAACATCCGGAACCTCAACCTGACGACGCCAGGCGAGTGTGACGGCTTCTGCGTGAACCGCCAACATGTGGCCGTCCCGCTCGCCATAGCAGGAGGCCAGATTGCTGTGTTTGAGGTATGAATAAAAACATTTTGTTATTTGTTATACTTAAGGAAGCTTACCAAAAAGTATACACACATCCCCTACCAATCCTGGTGCAGTAACTAGCCTTATTCAAAACTAATGTGCTTTCTGAGAGTGTGCACAAATTGAATCGGAGACTTCCAGTTGAGCTAATGGTCCCTTCGACCCCCTGAGAATTTAGTTTAGTTAGTGCTTGTTAGATGTAAAACCACAGCTGTACTCCAGCTGTTTGACTTTTTCCCTCTCCTCAGCGCTCTGGACCCGGGAGGCAGCCGGACACAGCTCTGCCCACCATCCAGAACTCTGTAAACGTGGCCGACTTTTCCTGGGACCCCTTTGACACACACAGACTGGCAGTGGGTGAGTGAATACATCCTTACTAACAAACTCCACCTTTACAGATAAAAACTTCTTCCTCACAAACTTATCTGAGCGTGTCTCTGAGTTTATATTTGAATGTCTCTTTCTAGCTGGAGATGATGCTAAAATCAGGATGTGGCAGGTACCTGAGGGTGGGCTGAAAGAGACGCTGACTGAGCCTAAGCTCGTCTTGCAAGGTAGGTCATATTGCATAGAGAAACAAAATCAACCTAAATCTATGTATTAATGATTCTGGCTTTGGCGGGAGTTTGAAGAAATCGCAATAAATCTCCGGGGAGGAAGTAACATTTTCCAGCTTTCTCAGTATTTATTTCAAATGCATCTGGAAAACTTGCCAAACAAAATAAACTTGCACATTTTCTGGTGTGACTCTTGAAGTCTCAGTTGTATTGATGGCTACCCCCGACTCCCTGTAGGCCACACCGAGAAGATCTACTCCATCAAGTTTCACCCTCTGGCCAGTGGAGTCCTGGTGTCCTCATCCTACGATCTCACAGTCAGACTGTGGAACCTGGAGAGCGGAGAGCAGGTCAAGATTCTCACCGGCCACCAGGACCAGGTAGGTTGTTACTATAGCAAAGAAGACGCAATTTGAACGAGCAGAGATGTTTCTATAAAGCGAAGGGAAACTTATGGAAGGTTTTCCTCCTGGCTTGGTTTTCCCGATGTTCCCGTTCAGGTGTTTGGAATGGCGTGGAGTCCAGACGGGAAGCTGCTGGCCACAGTCTGCAAGGATGGGAAAGTTCGCATCTATGACCCTCGCAAATCTACAGCACCTGTGCAAGTATGGCAACAAACTATAGAACAGCAGCTTACAAAGTAACAACAATCTGGCATTTTCAGTTGTTCTACGATAATATTAAAAACTTCAAGAGGTCTGGATACTTTTATATTTGGATTCAGTCGTTTTTTTGTAATATTTGTCTCTCAGTTCTTAGATAATAGTTGTCGTATTGTAACGTCTCTTCAGTATTCGCCTAGACTTGCTGTTTTTGTTTTCCCAGGAGGGGCCGGGGCCAGAGGGCCACAGAGGAGCTCGTGTGGTCTGGGTGTGTGATGGGAAGTACCTGCTGGTGTCAGGATTTGACAGGTACTGGAAACTAAACCCTTTTTATTAGTCTGTTCATCATGGCTGTTAAATTATTTTAATTTACTTTTCTCCTGTCTGAGCAGCACTGACCAAAGTAACCCTTCTTCTCGTCCTCTTGTCTATTGCTGTTTTAGTCGTAGCGAAAGAGTACTTTACCTGTTCTCCGCTGACTCCCTGTCATCCGGGCCAATAGCCAACGCTTCTTTAAACGTATCTCCCTCCACTCTTATCCCATTTTACGACCCCGACACCAGCGTTGTAATTCTTACTGGGAAAGTGAGTAAGATGAGAGATGAACTGGCGCAAGTCTCTGCAGAGTGTGTCACGGCTAAAGCATAATTTGCATGAAATTATGTTTTCTGCTTTTCTTCAGGGCGACACCAGAGTCTACATTTATGAGTTGGTCCCAGAAGATCCCTACTTTATCGAATGCAGCAGTTTTAACTCCCCTGAGCCTCATAAGGTACTAAGGCTACTTACTTTATCCTAATTATCATCGGCACATCCATTGAAGTTGAAGTTAAAGTGTTGGATTCTGTGCTCCCCTGTGTCCAGGGCCTTGCCTTTTTGCCTAAAACGGAGTGCAACGTGCGAGATGTGGAGATAGCTGTGGGACTGATGCTCACCAAGACCACCATAGAGCCGGTGGCCTTCAGAGTCCCCCGGGTTAAAGTGAGGCAACCGAACCCCCTTGCGAACACTTCCAGGAACACCGCCTGCTTTTTTTTTTTTTTTTTTACTCATGTTTACTTCTAATGAACACAACGTTTTTCCTTTTTGGCTCTCCAGAAAGAGTTCTTCCAGGACGACGTGTACCCAGACACAGCAGTGTGGTGGGAGCCTGCGCTCACCGCCTCCGCCTGGCTCTCTGGCTCCAACGGCCAGCATAAAAAGCTCAGCCTGAAGCCCAAAGACATGACGCCAGGTGCGTCTACAGACACAACACAGCTCCTAAATATTCATCAAGATGCCGTCTTTAGACCCGCATGTCGACACTCTGGACATGTCCTGGTACGTTTGGTTGCTTCATGCGAAGCTCTGTTTGTGTTTTTTTTTTTTCCTCAGTGAGTGAGGCCCCCAAAGAGGCTCCGGTGAGGAAATACCTGCCCTCGTCTGTTTACCTGGAGGAAAAAACGGATGAACAGAAAAAAGACGAGGTGAAACTTTGCATTAGTTTGTCGTAGATCAGATGTATGGACCTTTTGTAGTACCTGAAAAAAAGCATGTCTGTGTCCTCCTGAGATCTTAACACTCGGTGTGTGTGTCTGTGTGTGTGTGTGTGTGTGTGTGCGTGTGTGTGTGTGTGTGTGCGTGACACAGCTCCTGAGTGCCATGGTGGCTAAGCTGGGAAACATGGACGACCCCCTGCCACAGGAGTCCTTTGAGGGTGTGGATGACGAGGAGTGGGTGAGCACATGTGACAACTTGAAAATAAAACACAAAACGTATATTTTATGTGAAGAACCAACACAAAGTAGTGCACAGTGATGAAATGGAAGGAAAGACGTAAGCAATTTTTGCAAATAAAAATCTGAAAAGTGTGATTATTCACACTTTTCAACCAAATCCCAAGAAAAAAAAAAACAATTATAGCGAAATCTACTTATTTCATGTGACTGAGGTCAAACTGTTGTGTTCACAGCCAAACAGACTTTAAAAAGAAACTGGAAGAAGAATTAAAAGGTATTCAGGCCCCTGTATTGATACTTAAAACAAAAAAAACTTATTTAACTCTGATTTAAGCATCTCCAACAGCTATGCTGTGCCTTGGTTTTAGTGATGCTGCTTGTTCTCTAAGAAGCTGCTGGATTTTTGTTGTGCTTTTCATATGTTTGTGTATTTAAAAAAAAAATACATGTCACAAAAATTTCACTACTTTCTGTTGGTTTACCACATAAAATCTCAATATAATATTTTGCACTTTTGGCTGACGTGCAGCAAAACATTGAAGTTCAAGTGATATAAATTCTTTTTTTCCAGTAACTGTATTTGTTTATTGTTTTTTCTTGTAATATTATCTCTGAATTTTGTGTTTGTGTTTTTGCATTAGTTGTGTTGTTAACTTGAAGTCACAGTTTAATATATTCAGGAAATCAAATGAATGTAAACTGAGCGGGTTGAAGTTTAAAGTTTGTTTTCATTCGAATCAAGAAATGATGCAGTTTTTTTTGTTTTTTTTTTGTTTGTTTTAGTGATCTCATTCTTGTCTCCCTTTTATTCAGGATGATTAAAGAGGATGTCATCATCCGGGCTTTGCTTCAAGTCATGGTGCCAACAGCAGAGAGGAAAGGACAGCTCAAGAGTTATTTTGCCATTCGTGTTTGAACGCGTCACCCAGACAATCTCCTGGGGAAAACAAACACCGCAGCCTACCGAACAAGAGAAACATTGCATTACATAAAAACTCATATGGTGTAAATTAAACTTCCATAATATTTAGTACTTCTTTGCAGGAACTCCCACATTCAGTTTGAGCTTAAAATAGTTGTATTCTCTGTACAGACGACAACATAAGTGTGGGCACCCTTGGTAAAAATGTAAAACCTGAATATAAATTAATCTTGAGAATAGCCATAATTTCAAAGCAAAATAAAAATACAGCCTTTCATTTTAATATACTTATTTCATGGGAGAAACATCTTATTTTACAAAATAATTACTTTAACAAATAATGGGACATATAGAAGAAACGAACTCCCCTTGGAAAGCACAATCTGTCAGCATTTGCTTTTTTTTTTTCCAAGATCAAATGTAAAATCTTTCTTTTCTGACTAATTGTACTAATATTGAAAGCTCGGATTCCCCCCTTCTCTCCCTTTTTTCATTGTGAGATTACGCTATGCTTTCTGCACATCTTTACCAGGGGTGCCAACAAATGTCTTCATTGGTATATCTTTAACGGATTCATCTATTTGATGAATTCATGAGATAATCATATAAAATCACACAACAGTAAAATAACAAATCAGAAAATGTGAATAAATCTGCAGCCTGATGTATAACCAGTTAACTCTCTTAACAGCTTGTTAAAATAAACAATGTAGAATCAAGGCTAGTTTCTCCTATCTTTTAATGGCACATTTTTATTTTGTAGATCTAAATAATAAAATCTTGAATGTTTGGTTCGACATGGGACCACTGCTTTGCTTTCTAATTGTCCACTATAACAGCACAAGCTCTTAAGACTGATTGTCTTCCAGTATGATCATGCAAATCACAGTTACTGTAACAGGTTTGAGCTTCTGCAGCAGATGCCACCTTAAACTTAAGGACACAACAGGGACAGGGGAGTCTCTGATGTTAGGAACTATAGATTCCTTTTCTTTTTAAGCATAAATTGATATACAGTTGATAGATGGTAGATATTGTGTATTTGTCCTAGTTAATGGGTTTGATTAACTCTTTAACCATTAAGGAATGCTTGTATGAGGAGGGGAAAAATTGGGATTTTTGTGCTTTTACTTAATCATTCCACTTTGTTTGCAGGGTAGCCTAATGTTTTTTAACTTTAACCTTTGTTAATATTCTAACAGTTTGGGGAATAATACCCTTTGAATGGTATTAATTAGGCAAACAGCACAGTGTTAGTAACTTAAAAGTGAAGCCATTGTTGTGTAATCATCACTCAGGGCCGCGTTGGAGTCGTTGAGAACCATTTATTGATCCAACAACGTTGTTTACATCCTCAGAATGACTGATGTGATCAGGCCAAATCAGCCGTGCATTTTCCTGCTCGTCATGTTGAACACATGTACGGTGGATGTCACTGGATGTATGTGCTTGTGATTTTTAAAGGTCTCTTGTATGTTTTGATTGGATTAACTGGTTTTGGGCTTTGTTTTTATATAGTAAGTAGAACATTGTGGTTTTGTTTTTATAGTAATGGTTTGTGGATTTTTTTTTTTTTTTCAAAAACTGTCTTGCAATAAACACCATATGAACTCTCTTATCTTCTGTAGTTAATGTGGTGAGCAATGCTGCTGCATTCATGGCAAACTAGGTAAATGCACATCAGACAAAAATATTTTTCTTAGTTATCTCATCAATCTTGCATTAAGGCCACAAACTTCACTGTATTTTATTTTTGAAAAAAATTGAGTCAAAAATTTATAAATGTGGCCTGCATTTGTATTCAGTTCCCTGAGTCAAGGTGAAACTCCACCAATGTCTCAAGTCATTTGCAGCCTCTTGAATGTTTGTGTTTGTTTTGTTTTTTTTTCTTTCAGGATTCTTCCAAATTTGCTTCATCCATATTCCTATTATGTTCAAACTGCTTCCTTGACCATTTTAAAAAATAAAACCCCTCTAAAAAGCTAAATGGGTTAAATACAAATGCATGGCACATTCTTCTTAATTGTAAAAGGTTTAAAATAATATTTATTTATTTGGAGTTTGTCATGGTCAGAATAAATGGACATGCAGGCATGCTGACAGACATAGAATCTCCAATTGGACTCTTTGCTTCCCTAAATGCATACTAAATGGTGAAAACTATAAAGTTAGCCTTAAAATACTTTGCTGTGAGGGTTAGTATGCTCTCATTAATATAGGCAACACCTACCTTAGTCATTTCTCAAGCCAGTGGCTCATATTCACATTATTTAGTTTTATCAATTTATAAATTTTTTGCCTTTAAATTATATACTATAGCCGTATATGTTACTGAATTTCAGTGCTGCTTCTCAACAGCGCCCTCTGGAGTCACAACAGTTGATGGTCACCGTATGTGGTGCATCCCTCCCCGCCAGCAGGGGGCGATGTTTTAAACGTACCACCAAGATCATTCGTCCTGAATGTTTAGTTGTCGATCTTCCTTGAACTATGACGCTTCTGTAACCTTCAATGTGCATGTGTGACAACAGGAGTCGGCACATCGGCTGTGTAAGCTGTATAGCGACATAAAAATGGTAAGAACGTGTTATTTTTGCCAGGTGTCATGCGATTATGTACAGCGTTAACTCTAAAATACGTCGTGGTGGTATTTTAGGTTTTTTTTTTAGTGCTACTGTGTCTTTAACTTGCTCTACATAACGAACCTAATGCATTTCAAAAGAGCTTCAGTAATAAGACGGTTAATGTGTTTCTGTGTTGAGTTCTGTCTCTGTGTTTTTGTCACAAACAGCCGGCTGACACTGTTCATAACTGTTTTAATCTGAACACTTTCAGGCTAAATACCTCGCTCAGATCGTTGTGATGGGTGTTCAGGTGGTGGGACGAGCTTTTGCCCGGGCTTTACAACAGGAGTATGCAGGTATTTATGCTTCTGTTGTCCTGAGCCTGACGTCTGCCGTTATGGATTTGATTAAAATGTTATTACACCTCTTTAAAAGAATCTTTAACCTTTAAGGAATATTTAAAGAGAGGTGCAAGTTTTAAGACTAAAAACTGATCCTGATCTTTATATATATATTTAGAAAAATGACAAGTTCTCCATGAGTTTGGGGTCTGGAGATTTTTTGTGCCATGGACAAAATGAGGACCACTAAGTTATCACTTTTTCCTTGACAAGAAAGTTGCTTAGCCATGTTGGGTAAAAGGTTGCATAACAACCCAGAAGCAATATGATGATAATGTACAAAAGCTGCCTCTGGATGATGTTTTCATACCATTGTTTATTCATGACAGTAGCAAAATTGAATGAGACATGGGTCTCTTCACAGCCTGGAAAAATTCTGGAGTTTTATTCAAGTGTTAGAAGCAGCTTTTATGTTTCTGCAAAACGACAATCTATCTACCTGCTAGTCTGATTCTCCGATGTAAGCCACGTTGGCATGGCGTCACTTCAGGATGGATCTCTGTTGTATCTCCCTCTCCCAGCGAGTCAGGCAGCAGCCCGGGCCAGGGGCCGATCCGGGCAGCAGTCTGCCGCAGCGTCCAGCATCACCGGGATGAGTCTACAGGAGGCTCAACAAATCCTCAACGTCTCCACGCTCAGTCCTGAAGAGATTCAGAAGGTACAACCAGAAACCGTTGTGTCCTCCTTACTGACATGTTTAAATCGCAGTATGGCAGCTTTTTAGAAATGTTCCACACTTCAGCCTCTCTCACCGAAGGACTTGGACCTGGAAACAACTGACTTTGGTTTGGAGTTTAGTGTAGTGAAGAAACTTGTGGTTTAAATATCAGGGTTGACTTCAGATGTCATGTGTTTTTCCTAGTGAATGCCAATACTCAAAGCTTTTTGAATTGTACAGCTTTGTAAATCTTTAACTTTATTTATAATCAAGTTGGTTAATTATGAGTTTGATTATATATAACAAATATTGTGAGGGTTTTTTTTTATTAATGTTGCTGTTTTTACATTTAAAAAGAAAGTGCTTTCACACCAACTCTGAACTGTTTATCTCCTGCAGAGCTATGAGCACCTTTTCAAAGTCAATGAAAAGTCAGTGGGAGGTTCATTTTACCTGCAATCAAAAGTGAGTAGTCTGTTTTTTCACATAAAATCACAATGTTAATATTAACCTTAATGTGTGATGTCACGTCCTTAGTTGTACTTTTGGATAACAGCAAAAAAACAAAACAAAAAAACACATTTTAGTCTTGTGAGATCCACAGCAACAAATCGATCATTATTTTTGTAAGATTTGCTTCAAAACATTATTTCCAGTGTGTTCTTAAAGTTATGGAAATTGCTTTTATAAATTTCCTGGTCATTTTCCACCTTTTATCCCTTTTGATTTGCTACATCACAACCTGCACACACATTCAAAAATCAAATGGGTTTTGGCCTGTAGACCTGTGTTTAAAATTGACATGTGTGGTTTTATTGTTTTTTTTGTTTGTTTTTTAAAACATGTCTTTACTTCTGTCTGTTATTTTTCCTTTCTTGCACCATTATTACTTTCTTTCTTATTATTCTTTTCTTCCTTTGATTCTTCTTTGTGCCCTCCTTCCTTTGTTGCATCCTTTCATCTCTACTTTTCCTTTTTCATCTTCCCTTCTATTCTTTCCTCATTGTGTCCTTTTGTATCCTACCTTTCTTTCCTTATTTGTCTTTTCTTCCTTCTGTCGTTAGTTCCCTCCTCACCTCAATGTGCCCTTCCCATTGTTGCTTCTTCGTCTTTCCTTTCTTGCCTCATGTCCTCCTTCCTGTTGTTTCCTTGTCATTTTTCATCCTTCCTTAGTCATCCTTGCTTTGTTGTGTATTTTCCTCTCTAGTGTCCTCCCTCCCTTCCTTCCCCGTCTCCTTCTTTCCCCCTTTACTGCGTGAAATCTTAAGATGGAACATGTTTTGTATTAAAGCAGATGTGTACACCATGTTCCTAATTATTTTTCCTCAGAAAAATGCTAGAGTTCTGCACTAAGAAAATATGACTCACACCTCACACCAGGTGGTTGAGTTATTCTGTTATTCACAGTTGCAGTGTTAGTGTTTTAGATGCTTTATCCTCCGCTGCAGGTCATTCATGTGTCGATTTCTTGCATTGCAGGTGGTGCGAGCTAAAGAGCGTCTGGATGAGGAGCTAAATATTCAGAAACAAGAACAAAACCAGCAGTCGCAGCAAAATCCAGAAACATAAACGATAATATTGGACCTTTAGTTTCTTCCCCCATCTCCCATGTAAATTATTACCCAATAAAGTCTTTTCTTTAGTCTTTTGTATGTGGCAGTGAATTCCCATTAGACAATATGCAATTATTGTCTTTTTTATAGACAATAGGTGTCTGTAAAAATAATGTGTTGGAAACTCAGGTAACAATGCTTTTTGTCAAATGTAAATGAGGATAAGATGATTGTTAGAGTGTGAATGAAACAGTACATGTAGAAATATTAAAAAAATAACACAAGCACACTTATCAAATGCAACTTTATTAATTAAACATTTTTGTTTTCATTGACATTATTATCAATATCGTAATAAAATTCCTCTAAAACAGGAGAACGCCGCTATGTTGTACCAACTGGAGACTTTTACAACGCTTAAAATTCTGCATGTTCAACCACAGAACATGGTGCCAGGAAAAATATATTTTCATATAACTTTTTCTCATATAGTGTATAACGTCTATATTTACCTGTAATAAAAAAAAGGCACTTGGAAAAATGAAAATACTGACATAATATCTCACAAATGTGCAAAAAAACGTAAGTTGAACAGGCCTCCTGTGGCCTTAGTCATATCATTAACCCTTTGTGCAACACTGTGGCACTTCCAGCAAAGCGAGCCTCTGATGTGGGTCATCTTTGTGTCCTGGCATCTGGGATTTTGTAACAACTCCAGGAGCCCGTACCACTTTTAAAAAATGCTTAATGATAAGAAAGCAGAGTCCCACTTGAGACCCTGTAGCAACTATTTCCCAGAAACAACACAAAGACAGCTTAGACATTGGAAAATAATGTGACAGCATCCCCAAACGTATACAGTTGAGAGAGGGGGGAGTGCAGATTATTACAGGCTGAGCTCAAAGGGTTAATGGATCATACAGCTTATTTAATATTGAAAATGTGTGGATCCCGTTTGGACCCGTGTCGTGCTGCGATTTCTGCTGCCGGCGCTGAGTCTCTGTCCCTGGCCTCTTTCAGCAGAGGAGGTCCGCTGCATCTGTTCTCGCTGCTGTTGCCATGGAAACCATGTCTGGCATACTTAACGCCTCTTTCTGATGACATTACATGCTAGGTTTTGTCCATTCACACGGCAGACACTACTCATTTCCAATGCCTGACCTGAAGCTTGAGCTGAACTGTGTGTGGAGGTGGCGTTATTGGGATGGAGCCTTGTCGCGTGACCTGTATGGCAAGCCACTTTATTGTGTAATAGACATGTTCAACGTCCATACTGAGAATTTCATCTCATCAAAATGAGTGTGTACTTTTTAAGCATTAGTAGTTGAGTGGTTTATGTGCATAACATGCAAAGCTTAGACATTAAACGGTAAAATGTTTACTTTTAAGGAATAGACATCTTGAACTTTCCTAAATAAGCAGTTTTAAAGGATTTTGATTGCTGAAATGTCAGTTTGTCATTAGCAAAAAAATATATAATGTAATAAATTAAGATGAATACAGAGAATAATAGAATGTACAACAGCAATTTGATATGGTATGGTTTGGTAAGCCATTTATGGTATAATGGCTTGCCATAGATTTATCTACGATTTAGTCTTAATTGACCTGCAGGAATTCTGATTTAAAAAAAAAAACAACAACCTCAATGGCTTATATTACCAACATATTTCTGCTCTAAAGTGAGACTAATTCTTCTTGGTGTACTTTGATGTTCTTTGGTAAATGTTTTGTAACCAGGAGGTGGTGGAATTGAGCCACGGGTTTAATCTAAAGAAGGTGGGTAACACAGAAGAGAGAGGGGGCAGGAAGAGTTCAGTGGCCTAGTTTTCTGCAGGCTGGTATTTCTGTGAGAGGCTGCCACAGTGGGCCCAGCACAGCCAGTGACTTCAGAGCTGAGAGGGCCGTTTGGTGGGTGGGTGGCCAGATGGAGAGCGGCAGCCCAGGACGGCTGCAAGTTGCTGCTTTTTTTTTTTTTTTTTTCCTCTGCTGGCACGCAGCCTCCAACCTAATCTCTCCCCTGTCCATTCTCTCATCCTAATAACCCTTTCTCTTTCCTCTCAAGCTGCCAATCAGTCGAAAGAGTTGACCCTCCGTTTGTAAAAAAAAAAAAAAAAAAAAAAGTGTCCTTGTGGCTCTTGCAATGACAAAACTGAGAACTAAACTTCCACAAGTTTAAAATTTAGGTTATTTTTTTTATTTTTTTTATGTTTCTGATCAATCTAACCATCCGTTTGAAGTGCCAGCCTCGGGTTGGAAACTACAGCTCTGGAAAGCCATCCCAAATTTTTTTTTTTTTTTCCCCCAACTTCAATCCCTTCGCAAACTCATCCCCGGCAGCAGAAACCTGATTGTAGAGCAGCCATGGCAGAACACAAGAGGCAACTTCAACATCACAAAGAAAATGTCTCGTCTGAACATCTGCAAATAAAAAAATAAAAAAAATCATAGTAATGGCAAAAATATAAAATAGAAACAAGTAAATAAAACAGATACAAGGGGATTTTTGCCAAAAAAAAAATGAGCATACTATTTTCAATTTAAGAGCAGAATTTCTTGAGTTCGGATAATGTGCTGCCCTGATTTAATGCCCTGCTCCTGCACTTGAAAATAACCATGTCTGCTTACAACATGATTAACCAAATAGTATGCCAAAAAAATTAGCATACTATTTTCATTTTAGGAGCAGAATTTGTTGATTTCGGATAATGTGCTGCCCTGATTAAATACTCTGTTCCCGCACTTGAAAATAATCACGTCTGCTTACAAATATATTCTGCTGCACAAAAAAGCTTTTGCATAATCTGCTTCCTCCCTTTTGCACAACTATCTTCTGCTCCTGTTTGAAGCCTACACCTCATGCTTTAAAAACCTTTTAGATTTTCTTTGCTTTCACTTGGAACAAAGTGTTGGTAGCATTTACAGTCAATAGAATCACAAGTGAGACTTTGACATCACTGGCCTTTAGTGAATAGAGCGTAAGATATTTGTGCGAGAGGCATCAAATCTGATTGCAAAAATAAGATTTGATGCAAGAGTAGAGTATTTAATAAGCAAACAAGTTTTTTTTTGTGAGAGCAGAGTTATGCAGGGGAGCGCAACAGAATAAAATGTCTTGCTCTCAAATTGAAAACTTTTGCTCCTAAGTTTTGAAAATGAAAAATTACACTCAAAAACAGCCAACGTCATCAAACATCGACGAAAGAGACGGAGGAGTGGCGAAGTGCGAGGAGAGATGTCAGTCTGTTGAGTTTTAAGGATCCTCTCCTGCTCCCCATCCTCTTTCAACGCTATAGCTGCGTGAGCAACACAAGTCTGACGAAACGCCCAACAAAAAGCTGGATTTTGTAAGGGGACTGAAATAAGAGCTATTTTCTTTAAATACAACATTTTAGAAAACAGGGTAGTTTTTAGTAAGTGCATGTTTACTGCTTAATCGAACCATGACGTGTTTCCCAGAAGTTGTTTTTTTTTTTACATGATGTTTGCCCCTTCGGACAGACTGAAATGAGGCAGTTTGGGATAGTGTGGCGTCCTAGTCAGTCCAGCTGTAGGCAGCACTGAGTGTATCCCATCTCCCGCTGTGGAACAACGTGAACATTCCCTCTTTGTTGGTATTTTATTTATTTATTTATTTTTTTTCTTCACAGCTGAAGCTTATTGGGGTCAAATCTCATGTAGCTAGGCCCACCACCTGTTTTTCACAGCTGGTTTGGGGTCTTTTTAGCTTAAAGAATACAGGACTGTAGTGTTTATCACCACTGAGGGCCTTTTATACACAACCCGGCCCCGTTGATTGAATTACAGTAAAGCAGCTGGACAATCCAGGAGCTGAACAGTGCTGGTTTTTGTGAGTCGGGAGGTTGTGACACGTCCCGCCAGTAGGGGGAGTCAGACACACCAGTGCCTTAAGTTTCACTTGTGAAAAAAGAGAGGAAGTAATGGTTGGTCATTGCAAGGTGGCTAACCCACCGTTTGTCTGTTCGTTCGGCCCCCGGTCTGGTCTGTGTTCATCACCCCTCCACATGACCGGGGACGGATTGTCAAAAGTGCTCTCGCCCAGTTTATGAAGCAGGAGGAGCAGGAAAATTTAGCAGCAGTTCTGAGGTTTCAATACTATAAGTCGACACTGTTAAGCGCTCTGTTTAAATGAAGTATAAGACGAAATAAGTTCACTTGCTTTGGTTCGGCAAGTTTGTCAAATTTATGTTTCAAATGTTCACAACATTTGAAACATCTTTCTATTACATGCGTGTGTGTGTGTGTGTATATGAGTGCTTCCTTTTGTAGTGTCTGCAGTGCCTTGCAAAATGCATTCAAACCCCTTAAGCTTCCTAACATTTTGCCTTTTTAAACAACAAAACTTTTTTTTTTCATGAAAACCAACGCAATTTATTGCATAGTAATACATTGTATCTACCTTGACACCTGTCACCAGTTCCCAGGTGTCATTACTCTTTGACTGGGCCATCCTAACACAATGTCCTCCTGGAAAGAAACCACTACAACTTTCTTGAGTCATTTTATCTCTGTCTTGTGCTAGTTGGACTTTGTAAAACTCTACTAATGTTCTCCAACAGGCCTAAAAGGCCTCCACAGAACAGCTGTGTTTATACTGCTGTACTTGGTTGCACTGGAAAATCTAAGTAAACGGGGCTGAATAGAAATATGTCACACTTTTAGTTTTTCATTTGCAACATGGTTACTTTTGTGTAAATCTGAAGTGCTTAATGCCTGGGAGTAGTTGTATTGTTGCAAAATGTGTGAAACCTCAAAGGGTGTGAATATTTTTTGCGAGCCACCGTACCTCAGCACTAAGCTGGAGGCACTCTGTCAAAGTACAGTCATATAAATACTCAATGATGAAGAAGGACATTTTTTAAAAACACATGGCACTAAGACTGTCATGTTTACGGTCCCTTTCCACAGAACCAGCCAGAATGAGTAAAGTATAATATAAGAAAGCAAAGAGGAGCCTTGTTTTAAGGCTTTGTGATACAAATCCAGGAATGTACATATTTCTGAACATAGATCTTGGGCCTCAAGTTTAGTTCTTCAACAATACAAGAGGCTTGCGTTGTATTCTTAAATCATGTGAGGTGATGTGTGTGTTTTTCCAAACTCCTACCTTTTAATGCATTGCCTGGAATTGATTGTTCAAGCCAATCCATGTCACCTTTGACATCCCACACTCTCACTATGTCATCAACCCCCTGAGCTCTTCTGGAATGTGTGTGTGAGATAGAGTGTGTGTGTGTGTGTGTGTGTGCGTGTCTGCGTGTGTGTGTTTGTATCAGTTAACCACAGCTGGCTTGAGCACCACAGCGCCGGGGGGAATGACCACCCAGGATAGGGGATCATGAGACCCACCTGTGGAGAGGTTTAGGACCCTCCCAGCCATCTCATCCTCTGCTTCATCTCCTCTGCCCCTCTTTGCCTGGTGGCTGTGGGGCCGGCGCTCTGAAGTGGGGCCCAGCACCGGAACCATTGGCAGGCCAAGGGCCGAGGAAGGGAAGGCAGAGGAAAGTAAAGGGGCCTTAGCCAGGCCCAGAGGGGAGCCGTTAAAGGACAAGATGGATGTGCCTCCTAGGCTGGCTGGAGACGAATTGGGGCTCCCCAGCGTGGTGAGGTCCAGGGGTCTTGGGCTAAGAGGGGACAAGGGAAGGCTACCGCCTACGCCCTGCAAGGTGTGGCCTCCCAGCAGAGCGGCAGCTGCTCCGGGGATGATGATGTGAGCTCCGCTGACGTAGGGCAATTCTGAATCCTTACTGCCAGCGCCAGAAGGTCCTCCGCTCTGACTTCCCTTCAGCAGAGAGCCTACCCCGCTTGGGGGGCCCTGCTCCTGAGCCACAAAGTGGCCATGAGCTTTGATGTGCTTCCGCAGCGAGCTGGGATCTGTGTAGCGCTTCAAGCAGCCCACCATCTTACAGTAGTAGGGCTTGTCTACGTAATGTGTGCGTGTATGCTTGAAGCGGTCGCTGGAGTTGGAGTAGCGCTTGTTGCAACCCTTGTAAGGACAAATGTAGGGCTTTTCACCTACGGAGGGGAGAGATTTTCCACATGAGAATTTATATATGTCCTTAAAAAAATACATTTAAGAAATGCTTTCTTTACACTCCAATTATAAATAGCAAATATCACCGCGTTTAAGTGCCAGAAATTCAAAAACTCTGAGGGTTGACAAGAAAATAATCACAATCAACCTTTGCTGACACAGAAAGAGCCTATGGAGCCCTCAGCTCTCTCAAATATAAGATACAACCATATTTTTTGTGAACGTTTAGTAGGGATGTGTGGCTCCAGTCCTTCACTGACAATGTCTGTCAGGTCTAAGATGTCTGCTTGATCCAACACAACTGATTCAAATGGTTTAATTGCCTCCGCAGCATGTCGGTTATCTTTGCAGAGGTCTGCTAATAAACCGTGTATTTGATTCAGATGTGTTGAACCAGGGCGACATCTAAGACATGCAAGACAGCTGCGCTTAAAGGCTGACCGCCATGAAGTTTCACAGGTATAACAAGTTGTTTTACTTTTTATATGTCCTTTCTTGGTTCATAATATCTTCTGATATCTGCAGATATATCATGATTTTTTATGTAGTTTATAACTGCAAAAGAAAAAGTTTGAAAAATAATTATATCTTTAGCTGTATATCAAAAACTGTCTTAGGTGAATTATTTATATATATATATATATATATATATATATATATATATATATATATATATATATATATATATATATATAATATACACTGCTCAAAAAAATAAAGGGAACATTTCACTTTAATTTTGTGTGTGGCTCCAAATCCAGGCCTCCATTGGTTAATAAATTTGATTTCCATTGATGATTTTTGTGTGATTCTGTTGTCAGCACATTCAACTTTGTACAGAACAAAGTATTCAATGAGAATATTTCATTCATTCAGATCTAGGATGTGTTATTTGAGTGTTCCCTTTATTTTTTTGAGCAGTGTTTAGCTTTATTGCTAGTTGGAAGCCAAACACAGACCTGTATGTGAGCGGTTGTGTATCTTGAGGTTCTCCAGGCGTGAGAAGCTCTTGTTACAGGTGGGACAACGGTGTGGTTTCTCATTGGTGTGAGTGCGTATGTGAATGAGCATTTTGTACCTGCAAGCAAAAAAAGAAACGTGAAACGTCGCTTTTAACACAGAACATCTGATGCGCCCTTATAAGACCTCAACAAATGATTTCATCACCTGGCATTAAACCCTCTTCCTTTGCGAGCACAGCCCTCCCAGTGGCAGCAGTACCCAGAATCCTTCTCAGGTTTCACATGGAAGTCGTTGACATGGTCCACAAGATCTTGTAGGGAGTCAAAGAGCAGGTGGCACTAAAGGAGGGAAATCATTTTATACAAACCGTAAGAGGTCATAAAGGTTTCTCAGTATCAAACTCCAACTCTTGTCTACCTTTTTCCAGCGACATGCAAGTTGTTCATCCGCTGAAAGGTCAGGAGAAGCCCGCTTGTCACTCGTTTGGCCAATGAACATAGAGGATGGCAGGTGAAGTCCTGCTCCAGGACCAATTGGCACAAAGAATTGAAACGCCTGCGAGATGTGAGAATTCTGATGAACAGTAAAAAAACAAAAAAAAAAAAAAAAAGAGAGAGAAAGGCTGATATGTTTTTTTTTTTTTAAAGTAACTAGAACTGAATTTTCTGATAAGATTGAACTTTTCCTTATGGTAAAAGTGTGAGAAACTGCGAGAAAGAGAGAGTGATGGAGGTTTATCTAAGAATAAGGACGTAGCGGTAGGCTCAGGGGGTTAGGTGAAACACAGAGGGGGTACTGGGTGGTTTAACTGCCCTAGCAATTCAATTCAATTGCGCTGAAATTGAATTAGGCGGCATGAGGTCTGCGTGGCCGTAGTTTTGTCTTAAATCTGATTACTCACACACACACACACAACATGCACTGAGTGCATGTTGCACAGACAAAGGCAATTGTTGGGGACACAAGTCGCATTTGATAAGAGCTTCCCTTCCCCTCTCATGGACAGAGGACTCCTAATCTTGCATAATTGAATTCCCCTGTGACAGTGTGACACGACTTGATGTTGCCCCTGATTTGATGACCCCAAACATCCTGAGTCAGGCTACGGAAGGAGAGCGTAAAACTTTTGAGTGCGGACAGCATACAGTGCCCTAAAAATTGTACAATATTGACACTGCTTAAACTTTCTCACAATTTGTTGTATTACAACATTTCAGTGTATGTCATTAAAAAAAAATTTGTGTAATTAGTCAATACCTTCTAAAAAACTAAATTAACTGTAATTACCACTGCAAGTATTTTTAGCCGTAATTACACCTTTGCAAAAATGGTTCCAGCTCAGTCAGATTGGACAGAGAGGATCTATAAAAGAGTACTTTTGAATTTTGAGTTGAACGTGAATTGGCAACACGGAACATGCCGCTGTGCCGTACTCTTTCCATTTTCAGATGACGGGCTGAACAACGCGGCCAGATGTTGAGAGCTTGTGGTTTGTATTTGTAGTAATGTGAGAGAATGTGGACTCGCTGAGTTGTCCTACATCGGAGTGTTTGCAGGTACTTGCATGTCATACTCACGCCTGAGGGAACGTAACTGCCGTTGCTTATTTCTGGAGAGCTGGGGGTGTGTCGGGAGGAGGGAGACATGCTCAGGTCCACCGCGGGGGGCGTCGGGGTGTCGGTCCGGTCGTAAGGAACCACCTGCACACCTGCGAAAGTACACTCGTGTTGGAGTGATGTCACTCTTGAGATGCATGTTACAGGGACACTGGACTCGCAGGACGACCGTTTTTGTAGACCTGACCACCAGCTACAGATTAGGACCCGCTGTGTATAAAATTTTCACTTTATTGGTTTTACCGTTTGCAGAGAAATGATCTGAATAGTTTCAGACAGGATTCAGAGCTCTAGAAAGTTTGTCCTGTTCAATCCTAGTTTCAAATATGGCATGTTTCAGGGGGATAAAGGTTTTATCTCTTGTTTTTAAGTTATATTTCTTTCACTTGAATCTAGTTTTTCTTTTGCAGTTCTTATGATTACTGACAAAATTAGGACCAGTCTATCCTAGAGTGATGTAGAAGAACCGGTTCATTCTTAATTTGTCGAAGACGGATAATGCTAATTCTCAAAGAAATAACCTTTGGGGAAGTTTTTGAGAATTAAGAGAGATCACGTTCTGCAATAGCCTTTGACATTATCTGTGGAAGTATTTTTTATGTCAGTTGTGTTGAAACAGGAAAACCATTAAAACAGGAGAGACACTGGCCTACGAGATTCAGAGTTGCCCACCTCTGGCTTAGGTTCTCATAAATGGCAATAGACTTAACGTGAAGGACACCGCATGAGGTTAAGACCACCTTTCCTCAGACTGAGCTTTTCTTTCTCCCTGTTGTTGGACATTACAAAAATAATCACAAAAACTACTGCAAACCTGTCTGGCCCAAGTATCGATCTAAGTTTTTTTTTCCCCCACTGTTATTTTCATCAGTTTTGTGCAGAAGTGGCTTATAAACTAGCCAACATCAGTGTGTCTGCTTCCGGTATCGCCTGGTTACCACCTACCTGAGTGTGGAGATGCAGGTGAAGCGGGCTCTATAATTGCTGTCCCATCATCCGTCATATGCAGCTGGCGAACCCGCTTGGGATGCAGCGGTGAGAGAAGAGGAGAGCGGGTTCCCCTGTCCTTCCCGTTTGCCCTCCGAGGTAGTTTCAGGTCCAGGGGCTCGTCCAGCGACAGCATGGCTGCAACCCGCTGACCTCCCAACTGCAAAAACAGGGACTGAGGTAAGGAACCACACATTCAATGCTATATACTTCACGTTTTTATTTGTTTAAAAAAAAAAAAGCTTTCAAAATCTATCATTTTCCTTTCACTTGTGCGCCACTTTATAAGGTTTGTGTTTATAGCAAGAGAAAACGGATGAAGACTTTTTGGAGATCAGTCTATTTTCACATCTCTTAGTAATTAACGTGAAGAAATTCAACAGTCCAAGACTGTAAGCGTCAGACAGCAGAGGGCAGGTTCCCACACCTGCAACTTTTTCCCACATGAACTTTGTTTAAAAAGTATCTCACATTCCACAACCCCACTGGGCAGGGAGCACTCTCCAACAATGGCAAACCGACCACAATCAAAATCTGAAACACTGAGAAAGAAAAATAAACACACACACACATACACACACACACATGATGAGGACTCGGTGACCCCGTTCTCTTTTTCCACCCTGACCTTTACTCTCACACTCTTCCTGAGGAATTTCTACAATCCGATCCAGATGGTCGCCCCCTCCGCTGGGCCTTTTTCACCTCACCCCGTGGCCGGTTGCTGGCTTTTTACACACTGTCGCATCAGGCCCTCCACCAGTGTAACCCATACTAACATCCCTCCGCCTCCTGTCCACCTTCCAACTTGGACCTTTGAGACCCGCCACCAACGCCGCAGGCCTTCAGCTCCAGCTGTACCCGCTCAGTTCACCTCCTCCCTGCTCTGAAGCACGCTGACCTCTGAACCCAGCCAGAGGCCTTGCTGTTGTTTGGGACTTTAATTGTCCTCTTCCTTAGCCGCGGGACATTTAGAGTTCCTTGATCACGTTAATTTGTCCTTTTTCACATTATGTCATGTTAGAATCACAATCTCCAGTGTGTTTTTTTATTATTATTTTTTGGCATTAGAGGCCATTGAAAATGTGGAAACATGAAACCTTTTGGCCTGCGTAGAGATCAGGGGTGCACATTACCCTGAACACACAATTCCTACAGTAAAACACAGTGGTGGCGGCATCATGTTATGGGAGGCTGTTCTTTAGCTTAAACACTTTTCCCATCAACTCTAGCTTCCCTTTCTCTTCTGAAGAAAAGCAACCCCACACCATGATGCTGCCACTACCACACGAAATAAACTTCTTAACAAACACAAAAGAAAAAACTAAGACTGGGGCACGGGTTCACTTTCCAGCAAAACAAAAATCCCAATCATAGTATGTTAATATGTGAGATAATAAGTTAATAATCTGAAGCAGAATATATAAATCTATGTTTCACAAATGCTCTTTGTTGAATCTGACTTAGCTTGAGGTTTGTTTTGGAAAGAAGAAATGTGTCCCAAAAGAATTCTGTAAAAGACTTGTATCAAATTCAAACAAATATGACAATAAGTCAGATTTGTAACAAATATTAAAGTGTTTTCTACGTCTTTGTGTTGCTCTATCATATAAAATTCCTATAAAACACAGTGAAGTTTGTGGCTTTACCATGATAAAAAAAAAAAATGGGAGCGTTTTCAAGAGGCAAGAATACTTTTACAAGACGTTAATTAAATATGAAGATATAACAATAAATCCCATGAGTTAGGGCACACTGACTTAACATAAAGAGGTGATTCTGTTCTCTAACATCATCAGAGGTTTTCTACATAACACATCCAGGCTGTACTAGAGCTGGATTTGCTGATTTAAAGCCCAAACCTCATAGGGCAACGCTTCAGGGTCCACTGCTCCACCTCACCAAACAAACACGGACACATCTCCTCAAAAGCCTCTTCGCAACACGGCAACAAACAGGCGTGCAGCCCTACATCCTGATACACATCTAAGCCAGGCACTCGAATAAAATCCATCCGTGCACAGAAGTAATTAATCAAGCCACAATTTCACAAATTTGTGTGTCCTTCCTCTCTCCTTCGCACAAATGCTGACACAGACTCATACGGGCCACGGTTTGCCGTGAATGGTGGGCTTTGAGAGCGACTGGCCGGGAGCCACATGAGACGACGGGCCTTGTGTCTGGGAGGCATGGAGCATGGAGGTTAGCGGGCGATGGCCTCAGCTTGCACATGCGTATCCATACACGGGGGGATTACGAGAGGTTACAGAGACCCCCGTCGGCCAAAGATAAGAGGATGATAACTCATAGGGGGTGCAAACAGGGAAGTGGAGTGTGTAACATACACAGAGCTGCATTGTGCTGCTATCTATCAGTTTGATTTTACAGCAAAAATAGACACTCGTGTTCTTCGCAAGGATAAAATCTAAACATTGCGTGGCCTTCGTGTTTGCACACCATGTTGCCGACAGTTGGGATCAATTTTAGCAGATGAAAGCACGAGAAAGAACGTGATGTGTTAAAAACAGACAACCTGTCACTTTTCCAGCTGAGCACGTGTCACGAGAGAGCACAGTCGTTTTGATCGGTGAATATGTTGCGACTGATATTAGTTGCGCCGTAACAGAAGACAGAGGAACATCAAGGCGCAGTTAGGCAGGTCTGATGAGTGTAATTAGTTTCTTCTGCATAAATTCTGCGGGGAATTACTTGTTTGTATGTTTTGGCTACATATCTTTTGTGGATGTGAGAGAGCTGGTAACATAAGCTATTTATAAAAGTCTACAGATGGTGTAATATTTGAGGTTTTGTTTTATTGTCTTATTTAGAACAATGTCTGAAATCTCTTTGAAAATCAAAATCCTTGGCAACTGCTTAATTATAAACGTTTTCCATGTGGGTTTATGGAAAACTGATCAAATAAACACTGACCTCCTTTGCACAGACGTATGACAGAGTCGTATTACTTTGGCTTTTCGACAGTTGCGAGTGTTCAGACTAAGATTTTTGCTGGATAAAATCAATCTGAGTTGAAAGCATTTCGAGTTTTTTTTTTTTTCTATTGGATTTACATCTGGACTTGGACTGGGCCATTTGAACACCTGAATATGATTAGATCTAAACCCTCCACTCCACTTCTGGCTGTGTCAAAGGTGAATATTTACCACAGTCTCAAGTCTTCTGCAGCCTCTGGCAGCTTATTCCAAGAATTCCCTGTGTATAAGCAGCTTCCCTGTTCCTGCAGATAAAAAGCCTCCCCGCAGCATGGTGCTGCCACCACTATGTTTCACTGTGAGAATGTTGTATTCAACATTGATGTGCAGTGTGTGAATTTTGCCAACGCAATATGTAGAACATAGCAACAAACAAACAAACAAACATTCACCCATATTAATTTGGATTTATAACTGAAAATAATGTTATAAATGTGATGAATGCACTAAAAGCATCTTTAAAAAAAAGCTGTAATATTATTATTCACACTCAGCTTATCTTAGTGAGTTCCAATCATCCTCAGAGGAGACGCCTCCAGTGTCCCCACGGTTGTGTTTCACCTCTGCCTACCCTCAGTCAGTCTGACTGGGAAGTGACTCAATGTGTGTGTGGATCTTGGACTAGACTTACAGGATTTTGGCTGAATCTTTGAAACAGCATCCACTGAGAAGGGGCTTGTAAGAAAGAGTGTAACAAGTAGGGCCGTGCAGCAGAGAGTGGGGAGTGATGCAGGCAAGGGAAGATTATGGCGTTCTGTCCGTGCATGCTTGTGAGATGTGTGTGTGTGTGTGTGTGTGTGTGTGTGTGTGTGTGCGCGCGCGTGCGTGCGTGCGTGCGTGCGTGTGTGTGCGTGTGTGTGTGTGTGTAAAGCTTTGCTGTGGGTGGCTGTGAAGTTTGAGGATGGGGTGTTGGCTGGCCCCCATGCAGACTTCCTCGCTCAGCCGTGGGGTCGGCAGTGTCTCTGAAAGGCAGCATTGTCCCTCCCTGGGCCCTCTCTCCATCTCTCGCAGAGTAAACATGGACCACAGCAGCTGAGTGGGAGGGAGGAGGGGAGGGGAGATCGCAGGGGCCGCAGCGAGGATATATGAGGGTGAGGAGGAAGTGCCGGAGGAAGATTCCTCAAAGGGAGGTTTTGTGTGTGTCTTCTTAGCGAGCGTTATCATCTATCTCCTCGTGTAAATCTTTCCAACCTGAGTCCTGAAATTGTAAACACAAGTCCCTTTGAAGACTCTTGAATCCGTGGGTGTGCGTGCGCGCGTGCATTTGTGTGTGTGTGCGTCAGAAGGTTAAGTTTGGGTCAAAGATGGATGAAAGTCGGGTGGGTTAACGACTGAGACAGCATAGAAGGGGCATCAGGTCAAACGCAGGGCTGCGTGTTTCAACACCTTTGTGTTCTGGGGCTAAAAGCGCACGGATCAAGGCTGACCCGGCCCTGACTGGCCTGATCTTTCACCTGATCTGATCTGAGGAGATCAGAACGGGGAGGGTTAGGCTTCAGACCCGTCTGCTTTAGAGGACATAGCTGTTAACCATAAGGTGATTATGCTTCAGGGTATAAAATCATATTGTGCAATATTTTATTTTCCGAGCGGTATTTAGGAGGTTTGAAAGAATGTGTATGTCTACAGATTTTGCGCGGCCCCCTCGGAGGTTGGCTGTAACTTAATCTCCCTCCTGCCGGGACCCTGGGAGGTGGTCTGTAGGAGGTAAGCCATCTCTCCCCGGGGCTCTTTGAGCGCTCACTCTCATTTTCCCTTTCACACACACATGCACACGCATGCACTGAGGCCAACTGATCCAAGCAACACTATGAAAACACAAAGTCGTCCTAGGCTGATTTCTTCCTCCCAGTAAATCCCTGAAGCGTCCCAGATTTCAAGGTGCGAAGGAAGGAGGGAGGGGCGGGGGGGGGGGGGCACTAGAAGTCTGTCAAGAAATCAGTGAAATGACACCTCATTAATGAATTAATATAATTGAGCTTCAGTCACATCTGACTGCAGTTATTACCATTTAATACATTTTAAAAATGTATTCAAAAAGCTGCCCTAGTTCCTGGAAAAGGGTTTCTGTATTGGCCTGATGTGAACAGAGAAACTCCCTTAAGTCCATCACATGAATCACCGCAGAGCTGAACATTTTCTTCCTAAACACTGTTAAATGTGTGAAAAGAGTCGTCGTCAACAGCAGCACCTATAAGACTAACGGACTTAAAAGGAAAGAGCAAAAGCTTCTTGTGTTTCCGTCCAACAAGGTACAAGGATTGGGTGAGTTATAAATGACTGAGACGTGGGTAAGTTGCGACCCCTGACCTTTTACAGTTGGGATCCATAAATGGAGTTAGCACTTCTCATTAATGGGTACAAATCTCTGGAATAGTTCTGGTTTAACGGATCAAACTCTTCTGCTCTATCAATGAAAAAAACAAAGCGAGTTGCTTTAATACTGAATTATTAATACGTTCACATTGGGAAACTGAGGGAATCAAACCCGTATGAGGTCACTCTTTTACTCCCTCTTCCGTCATTACTGACGTGGGTTGAGGTAATAGCCGCTAAGGACCCCACCTATGCGGGTACATGAACCCACCCGCATCTTTCGTCTCTCACGGATCGCCCAGCATACACACAAACACACACAGTCGCTCAGCAGAGAGGTTTCTTTTTCGGGCTTTTGTCATCCTTATTCAGCCTCCTCCTCAGACAGGAAACCTCAGTTTCCACTCCTCCTTCTTTGGGCCTCCCATTCTCTCGTTCTTTTTTTTTTCCCCTTGTATTCTTCACTTGAATTTTTAAACTCACATTTGCGGCTACTGTGGGTTGTTCTCGTGTGCTTCTAGCCCTAATCACTTTACTGGAGCGTTACATGATTATTTCTCATTTGTACATCTTCTAAGAAACTTAACGGGGCTTTTAAGTTTTCTACTGCTCATGTCGTTAAATTAAACCTGCAATTGTCTTTTTTTTTTTTTTTTTCGGCCCCGTTGCAAACATACTGAATCTTAGACGGTATTATGTAATAGCAGAATGCATGCAGTCCCCAGGGAAAGGGCTTTTGAGGGAAAACAGTTTGTGGAGCCCCGGAATACAGATGGAGGAGGGGGGGGGGGGTGAAAAAGACGTTTGCATTAGCGCAGTCCAAAACAGCCACCAGTTCTCTCAGGATTTTATATAAGAAAAGGAGGAATACATTAGCACGAAATGGAGCAAATGGGGGCAAAAGGAGGTTCAAAAGGAGAAAAAGTGAGTAAAAGAAGGGAAGAAAAGGGAGGGATAGGTTTAGTAAAGTAAGAAAATAGTGCAACAGGAAGCTTCTGAGTGAGCTACCGATGGCCTGCAGCCAGAGCTTTCAGACACGGAGGAATTCCAGGCAGAAGGCAGGGAAGGAGGGAAGGTGCCAGGAGGGAGGGAGCAGCCGAACACGGAGGGCGGGTCGCGCTTGCGGTTTGTTGTCAAAGGGAGAGAAAGAAGGAGAGAGCATGCTTAATGCAGCTGACTGCGTTTAAGATGTGTCGAATTGGTCCAGCAGTCAGTCAGTAAGAAAGGAAAAATAAAATCTGTTATGATGCTGCATATTTTCATGACAGATTGACAAACTTCATAAATGTTAGATTTTTAGCTTCAATGTTAAAAATGGAAGCAAAGTGTCATTTTGAAATTGTTGAATAGAAAGACACTCCAGAAAACGCAGCACATTCTTCTTAAAACGCTCCCTACCAAGGAATTGTTTTACATAACATTATTTTATACCATTAAATATTCTTTTTTTTTTTAGGTTTTTTTGTATATTTTTACACAGTCGTTTACAGCACCCAAAGCTGGATTGTGTTTGAGTTATTGCCGCTTGTCTTCCTACGTCAACAAAACACAAAGTAGACCTGCGACAGTGTCACGACGGTCTACCAACGTTTTATGGTCTTTGAAGACGGAGAGAATTTCACAAGAAACAAAAGCCAAGCGGTTGTGACCGCACGTTTTTAATGTGAGAGATTTCTACTCTGCCACGCAGAGAGATTAGGACATGAATGGTCTATAAAAAGCCTGATTGAGATTTCACATTGTGTCAGTAAGCCCTGTGGCCCGGAAGGGTTAGGACTGTGGCACGACGCGGTGGCCTGAGTGACGGACGGGATGGTTTGGCAAGAGTTGTTTTGATCTTTGTGCTTCTTTTATTCGCCAGGTCATTAGAAAAAGAACACTGTGCTCTCAGGAGAGAACATGATCAGAAAGCAATCAGTTCTGCAATAACACATTCTTCCGAGATGCTTTGACAGAACAAATTAATAGAAAAGGCAGATTTAGCTGGAAAACGCTGCTGCGCAGGGGAAAACTCCCCTAGATGCACTTAATTTGCTTGTCTCTCTCTCTCTCTCTCTCTCTCTGGCCCTTCATAGTGAACATGCTGTTCAACACTGAGAGGACATGCGGTCACGCGTCTTTTCATTCTCTGGTCTGATCAGATACCCTTCCTGGTATAGCCGAATCTATAGTGCCACACAAAAATATTCATACCCGTGTTAAGTTTTTTATTTTGTCCAACATCTTTTTAAAAAACTGATGTAAATAAGTGAAAAGGATGTTCTTCTCTGGTCAAGTGAGACAAAAACTAGCCTACATCTATGTTTGGTAGGGAAACTAACATTGTAACACAGCGACACGTGGAGGCAGCATCATGCTGGGGGGGGGTAACTTTTCAAAGCGGATGAAAGAAGCTAAAGACAGAGCGACTTTTGGAATAAAACTTCTTCCGCAACGCAGTATGTGGCATTTCAGGACAGCGTCCACAGGAGAACGATCCCATCCATCAGCGTGTGCAGCACTTTGCACAAGTGGTTGCAAGGGCTTTGAAGATTGGCGATGAGTAATGTTACAATAACGCGGGGCGTCTCACGACATCCCCGTTTTGTAGGGTGGTAAACGGCAGGATGCAGTTAGCGTAGCATGAGGAAGAGAAGAGAAGAGAAGAGAAGAGAAGAGAAGAGAAGAGAAGCCATCCCCAAACTGCTTTATTTTAACCTCATGTAACTCCGATGGGCCTCTCCACCTCCAGCGGTGAACGCTTTCCCTCCAACCTTTACTCCTCATCTTTCATCTCTGTTCTCCCACAATTCCACGTAAAAAAACAAAAAAAACAATCTGCCTCATCTCTACTCCCTCTTGACTTCCCCTTCACTTTCTCAGGCTATATTCCCATTCCCTTCTATTGCTCTCTTTCTTTCCTCTTCCTCACAGACTCCCACCACGTCTATCGCTGCCGTCTGTTTTCCACAGACACACACACGCACGCACACACACCGCCCTCCTCTCCCTCTCAATCAAAATCTGTGGGCTCTCCCCCCGCAGGCAGTGATGCAATCCACCGACTCCTGCGTGCAATCTCAGGGTCTGGAGTTGGCTCGGCAGCCAAGCAGGGGCGTATCCACACCACGCTCGGCAGGAAAGCAACAGGAGGGGAAAAGATGGGAGGCGAGAGCAAAGAGGGAACGCAGCCAGTGTGAGAAAGAGCAAAAGAGAGTCTGAAGCTGTGCGAGCTCATAGTGGGAGATCTGGTAAAAACAAAAAAAAAGTACAGTCATAAAAAGTTTACAGTTTGTGCTGCTTCTTTAGAAGTAAATGTCTGGCAAACCTGACTTTGTTTTGTGCAAGCGGGATGGTGTGTGGGGTTGTTGTAAATCGCCTTAAATGTTCTGGAAGGAGCTTTGGAAAGAACATGACTCTCGATGATCAAATAGCACAACATCTCAGCTCTTGGTCGTCTCATCGGCCCACAGGCCAGCTGTGTCTGTTTTGCTGGGATTGCTGGAACTGGATTTCGGAAGTGACAGCTCTTCGCTACTCCCACACTGATCACTGTCATTCCTGCTGACTCATACCACATTAGCATTACTGCCTCAAGAAATGCAAGTAACATTAATATATCATTATTATTATTATTATTATTATTATGCTCCAATAAAACCTGTCAGAAACTGTAAAACACATGCCTGTTTGGAATAATAAGAACAAACTATGTGCATTCTCGAGTGTCCTAAATTTTCCAACAACACCAGAAAATTGATCTAGAAATGTTGCTGGTCAATAAAAAAAAATAAAAAATTACTAGTGGGATCTGAAAAGTTAATAAGTTAGTAGCTTTTCTTTAACTTCCAAAAGAGGCAGAATGGCATATCAGTCGAGAGGCATTTCAAAATAAGAGTACAAGTGAAAAGTGCAAAAATAATACAAGTTTAAAAAAAAAAAAACTTTTATTTTGTTTGGAGCAAAAATCTAAACTGAATGACATATTGATATGGCCACGTCACTTCAAATGTTGAAGCATGGTAATGGCAGCATGATTCTGAGCGGAGTATCTTTTACGACAAGAAAGCTGGCCAGAGCTCATGGAAAAATATACGGGGCTCCATACAAGGAAAATACCAGAAGAAACGCCATTGGAGGCTTCGAAAAAAGCTTAAGACCGTGACACTCAGTCCTCTCTTCAGCTCACAAACCAGCTGTGTCTGTTTTACCGGGATTGCTGGAAGTGGATTCTGGAAGTAACACCTCTCTGCTACTCCCTCACTCTCTGTCTGATTAAAAAAATGTCCTTTTCTCCCCATTACGTTGTTGGGGCTGAGCAAATAACATGTGTTAGCACAGTGTGTGTACACAGCAGTACGCCACATTCTTTTAACGCCGGAGGTGTGCTCACTAAAAGAGTGGCCTTATCGAAGAAAATGGGCTTAATGCCTGTTGAGCGCCAGATCACGGACCTTTAAAGGGCTCTAAATGTTCTTAAGCTGTTTCATTTGAAACGGTTTGCGGCACGCGATGCACGTTCAATCGCATTTTGCCAGATTTACAGCAAGAGATCTCCACTGAAAGACGCAGAAATGAGCCTTAACTCAGGTCAGGAATGCAAAGCACAGACACCTGCCTCAATCTTTTAAAATACCAGGTTCACTCAGCACACACACACACACACACAAAAAAAATCCCAACAGACCACTCCCAAACGCCTAAGTAGAGCTTACAAGTTTAAAAACGATGGCTGTTGCACTTGCAGTGTGCGAAACCGCCTGTGCAGCTCTTAGAACACAGTGAATACTGTATCTAAACAGATTCAGCCAACCTGCAGCACTTGACTGTGTTCTGTGGAGTTCAGGCTAGTTCAGAATACTGTAGCTGCGCTCCAACTTTGGGAGGGGCGAAGTCTGTCTCACAGTCATTTCCTGAACGGGACTATTATGGCACCACACGCATGAGAAACAAACCCCTTTGACACCGACATGCCGACCCGAGCCGCTCTCCTTTCGCTTGCAACTCAATAAAGCAAGTGAGCAGAGGGAAATCTCAAGGAAGCGAGTCTTTTTTTTTTTTTTTAATATTCAATAGCTGCAGTAATATGATCTCAGCTGCAGCTTTATGCAACACGGCCTCCGGGAGGCTGAGGCCGAGGCGTGAGGTGGGGAAGCTCATCTCTGCAGAGTTGAAACTTTTCACTCTAGATTTTGGATCGCCACTCCAACTTGTTAAGAAGTCTGATTTAAGTAAAAAAAAAAAAAAAAAAAAAAAAAATCTGACAACTTTTCAAACACAAATAATGTGCTTAGAGTTTTAAACTCTTCGTTCAAAGTTCAAATATTTTCCAATGAATCCCTGCATCTCCACCCAAACCTGTGCCTCCGATCTCTGCTGGGGACTGACACCTGTGAAGTCATCCAGAGCGGTTTGTGGTCTGAACCCGGCACGGTTGTCCAAAATGTTTTCATATTTTGTTGATTCACAAACATTCACAATTTATTTTTGTTCCCAGAAGTTGACGATCGACGGAACACGTGGTATCAAATTCTGAAGTGGAAAGAAAAGGAAAATCATGGATTTTAATTAAAAGCATAAATCTAAAATGTGTGACATTCATTTAGTCAGAACCCTTGAGTTTGGATGCGTTCACACTGCAGCCTAAAGTGACTCAATTGACTTCTTAATTGACTTCATTTCCGGCCTTTGACTGGGCCGTTCTAGTACATCTAAACCAGGTTATCGTAACTCCAACTGAATGTTAACAATCGTTCTGCTGGAAGACGACTCTCTGCTTGAGTCTCAAATGTTATGCAGCTTCAAGCTCCAAGATTGCCCTATATTTACATTGTTTGTGGAACAACTTTGTCACTTTCTTCCATTAAGAAAGCACTTACTTAATGGAACCATGGAGTTATGTGAACGGTGATAAATGAAGTTAATTCTTACAACAACAAAAACTAAAA